>NC_091454.1:121427553-121775886 GCF_027789765.1 Dendropsophus ebraccatus
CCGCTATTCCATTTGGATGCAGTGAGCGGGTGAGTCTGGGGGGGGGGGGTGCGGGGAGGCTGCCCGGGTGGCCCATAGCATAGAGCAGCGTTGTACTGCCGCCGCTCCTATTCCACGGAGCGATGGAAGCAGATTGTTCCTGTATGAGTTGTTTGTCTATCAACATGTTTGAAAGACAAACGATGCAACGATCAGCCGACATGAACAATATCGGCTGGTCATTGCCTTCTATTCCATGGGATGATTACCGGCCCTAACGGCCGATATCAGCCGAATACGGCAGATGGTCGTTCAGTGGAATAGGGCCTTAAGGTCAACTCATGAATACCTGCAGTTAAATGCTCAGCGCCAGGAAAGCTATGGCAGGTGATTTATGAAACATGCAAATATTCATAAATACTTGACTAGGCTGCAAACATATAAGCCAGTGCACAGTGATAAAAATATTCGCAAAAAAAGTTGCAAGTGATAAATGTCCCCCATGGACTTAATAGTAGTGTACCAACACTGTGGGCCCAGGGGCACTCCATACATCGCCATGAAATGCACTGCACTGTATTCTAACTACAATACAACAATAAAAACTCATGGCTTGAAACATTGTGACCCGACCTCAACAACTCATAGCATTTTATTGAAGTACATTTTTAACAAAATGTTTCACAATTTTGTCTAATAATAAGTGCAATTTTTCCTGTTATCTTCCTTTTTATTTCTGAATAAATCTGCTTTGTCTGATAAGAACAGCTTGTCTGTTGCAAGTTAAAAAGGAATTGTCACTCATTTCTTCAAGAACAAAACACATTGTACGTGATTATTATTCTAACAAACTTTCAAAAGTTCAGCTCTATAGTAAGAACGTAATTACAGACATCATATTATTCATTACAACTATTCATGGTAAAATCTCTGCTGGGCACTAGGGGACATAATGTAGGTTCCAAGGAAAAGCAGTTAAATCAATATTGTGCGTTCTACCCAATTGTGTAACATCTTCAAGAATTGATATTGGCATCTAAGTCTGTAGTAGAATTTGAAAATAAAATTCTCATTTGCATAATATAATAAATAGATAATGTTCTAGCAGAAAGATATATGTAGTTATTTAATCCAAGTAATTTATCCCACTGCCCTCCTGGGGTATGCGTTTTTATTTCCTACTCGCCTAAAGGATTTTGGCTGCAAATTTCAATTAACCAAATATCCAAGTCTGTGAGAAACCGACCTTGTCTAAGTGATTATGTAACAATTAGATGGTAATGCCCCAAATCTCCCAAAAACCCACCCTATTCTATAACTAACAAATCACTGTACAACCATAGATAAATCATTGCTAATACAGTTCTGCAAAGAAGCCCAGTTCCAATGTCAGTACAAGATCTTAGCTATATGTCAGTGTCCAGAAACTGACAGGCATATCTATTTAATCAGTAAAGAGAACCAGATAAATAGATAGATACGCCTGTCAGTTTCTGGACTCTGATGTAGTGTATACCTAAGATCATTTATTGACATTGGAACTGGGTTTCTTTGTAGATAAGCATTAGCAATGACTTGGCTATGGTTGTACAGTGATTGTGCTATGACCAGTAACTCCTGATATGCCTGATGACAGGTCAAATGTTATTATTGACATAAAAACTGAGAAAGAATGAAATACTTATTATACTTATTTACTTATATCGTTCTAATCCAGAATAACATGTCCAGAATCCAGAATAATATGTACTACTGCCTAGAGCTGTATCCCCAGATCCGCATGCTTTAAGGTGTCTGTACACTGCATTCCAAGGGGCAAAACTACTATTCCCATAATGCCTGGACAACCAAAGCTTTGCCTTTCCAGGCACAATGGGAATTGCAGTTTTGCAACAGCTAAAATTGTGTGTTACAGGGATGCCTGTAACCAACTCCCCCATTACCCCGCCCCTGCCTGGGCAGCATCTCTGAACATGATGCTGGGAGCAAGGAACTGTATGCATATGCAGTGCGCTGTAATGAAGCAGCCACGCGGCACTATAATTACAATGCAGCTACCAGCATATTCAGAGATGTTCCCTGGGCGCGTGCGGGGGGTTTGAGTCCAATACAGGCGTTCCACGTCTGTGTTCCGTGCAGGACACGGAACATGTGCATGCGGCCTGAGGTGTATAATGGCATCTCGATTCTCCCCCTGACAGATGATGTTGATGGAGAAAATGTATACTAGAATCTTTGTCCCACCCCCACCCTTTCTTCTGGGAGGGTAATTTGATGCCAATGCAACAACATTCAAGTATATGGGGAAGTTGGAAGCTTTGGCTGACAGTTATTTAACTGAATGAATACTTTTAAAGCAGAAATTTTCCCCTGCATTAAAGCGACTCTGTACCCACAATCTGACCCCCCAAACCATTTGTACCTTCGGATAGCGGCTTTTAATCCAAGATCTGTCCTGGGGTCCTACGGCAGGTGATAGTTATTGTCCTAAAAAAACTACTTTTAAACTTGCAGCCCTGTGCCAAATTGCCGTAGCCTAGAGTATTTGTGCCCTAACTTTTCACCACCCTTCCGTCCCTCCTCCCCACCCTCTTCATCAATAGGAATGCCACGAACATGTTATTTCCTATTCCTCTGCAGTGAAAACTGCACAGGTGTCTTAACGATCCAGCCCATGTGCAGTATTCACACAGCTGATGAATAGGAGAAAATCTGCCTGGAGCATTCCTAAAGATGAAGAGGGCAGAGAGGAGGAACAGAGAGGTTGTGCCAGCCTAATGCATATTTACTCTAGGCCACGCCAATTTGGCACAGGGCTGCAACCCCAGGACAGATCTTGGATTAAAAACAGCTATCTGAAGGTACAAGCGGTTTGGGGTGGGCAGATTGTGGGTATAGAGTCACTTTAAAGCAACTCAGTTAAAGGGGTTATCCAGTGCTACAAAAACATGACCACTTTCTTTCAAAGACAACACGACTCTTGTCTCCAGTTCAGGTGCAGTTTGCAATAAAGCTCCATTCACTTCAATCTAACTGAGCAGCAAAACCCCGCCAAAGCTAGAGTCAAGAGTGGGGCTGTCTCTGGAAGAAAGTGGCCATGTTTTTGTAGCGCTGGATAATCCCTTAAAGCTTCTAGAAACATGCCGGTCAGAAAGCTGGAAAGTTTTATTTAGAGCAAAAAAAAACAACTGAATTTAGCAAATGTCTGGAGAATAGCACAGGCTGTTAATTATTTAGGCCAGGTTCAGACTATGTAACTGTGCGGCTGTATTTGCGGCTGTAATTGTGCGGCGGTATTTTTGGTGGTTCATGCGTACGCTGGAAAGTATAGGATATACGGCTGCACAGTGCACACTATGTATGAATGTACGGCCCGATCGTAAACGGACCCGTAAAAAATGAACAAGACCATTGTTTGCGGCTGGACATGCGGCCGTGGATTGACAGGCGGTCCGTACGGAGTACTTCAAAAATAGCCGGCAATGATGCCGAATGCCGATGCCTCTAATAGTTAATATATTAAATTACTAAAACACATTCTCTTTGTAATAAAGTCCCTTTCGTTGGTCAATAATTTAATTCTAACGAATCCATCATTTTGCAAATAAATATACTGTTAAAATAAATAGATATATAAATAAATGTATATTTATATATATATATATATATATATATATATATATATATATATATTTTTTTTTTTTTTTTTTTTTTTTTTTTTTTTTTGACAGTATATTTAATTGCACAATGATGGATTCGTTAGAATTAAATTATTGAACAACGAAACTGAATTTATTTAATCGAAAATGTGTTTTATTAATTAAATATTAATTAGTACAGGAAGCTCCATAAGCCGTTAATTCATATTGCCGGCAATAGAGCATTCTGTACTAATCATCACTTTACTTTAATGAAAACATCAAATGTTTCTTCTAATTATGTTATCACAATAGCATTATTAGAAGAAACATTTAGAATTATATGTGCGCTCAGCTGATTGGCTGATCAGCTGAGCGCACATATAATTAGCGGGTCCGCAGTACAGTGACTTCATTGTGCTGTGGACCAGCGAAGAGGACACACCGGGGTGAGTATAGAGCTCTCCCCACCCCCTCCCCAGCACTGCACCCCTCCCAGCAAGGAAGGGGGGTCAGTTAACCCCTTCCTTGCTGGGATGGGTGCAGTCTGACATCAGTCTGGCCCTCAAGGGGTTAAAGGGGATGCAATACATCCTCCCTTAACCCCTTGGGGGCCAGACTGTAAGCAGCGATCTGTAAAGATGCTGCATACTGTAAGGTGCACAACACCGCTCACAATGATGGGTGTTGTGCTCCTGTTTGTGTGTTTTTTGTGTGTTTCTCCCTTTTTGTTTTTCAGATATCGGTATCCTGGGGATTACGTCGGATTCCGTGGACTACGTCGATGACCAGCGGTTTTTTATTTTATTTTTTTAAATAAAATGGTCAATGAGGGGTGTGGGGGTGTTTTTATTTGAATAAAAATTTTTTTTAACTTGTGTCTTGTCTTTATTTCTTAACTTTATAGACTTAGTAGTGGAAGCCGTCTAATAGACGGAATCCATTACTAAGTTGGGGCCTAGTGTTAGCCGGTATAAAATGGCTAACACTAACCCCCTATTATTACCCCAGTACCCAATGCCACCAGGGGTACTGGAAAGAGCCGGGTGCCAGTGGTCCCGGAGCGTCAAAATTGGCACTCCTGGACCGGGCGGCAGCAGGCTGGTAAGATTTAGGCTGGGGAGGGCCTAAACCAATGGCTCTTCCCACCCTGGTGTTACCAGGCTGCTGTCGTT
This sequence comes from Dendropsophus ebraccatus, assembly GCF_027789765.1. Taxonomy (NCBI): domain Eukaryota; kingdom Metazoa; phylum Chordata; class Amphibia; order Anura; family Hylidae; genus Dendropsophus; species Dendropsophus ebraccatus. Next base: position 121,432,346 of record NC_091454.1, read on the forward strand.
TGGTTTTTAACCCGGCTGGTTATAAAAATAGGGGGGACCCTATGCGTTTTTTTTTAATTATTTATTTATTTAAAAAAAAAACGCATAGGGTCCCCCCTATTTTTATAACCAGCCGGGTTAAAAACCAAACGACAGCACCAGGGTGGGAAGAGCCATCGGTTTAGGCCCTCCCCAGCCTAAATCTTACCAGCCTGCTGCCGCCCGGTCCAGGAGCGCCAATTTTGACGCTCCGGGACCACTGGCACCCCGGCTCTTCCCAGTACCCCTGGTGGCATTGGGTACTGGGGTAATAATAGGGTGTTAGTGTTAGCCATTTTATACCGGCTAACACTAGGCCCCAACTTAGTAATGGATTCCGTCTATTAGACGGCTTCCACTACTAAGTCTATAAAGTAAAGAAATAAAGACAAGACACAAGTAAAAAAAATTTTTTATTCAAATAAAAACACCCCCACACCCCTCATTGACCATTTTATAAAAAAAAAAAAAAAACGCTGGTCATCGACGTAGTCCACGGAATCCGACGTAATCCACAGGATACCGATATCTGAAAAACAAAAAGGGAGAAACACACAAAAAACACACAAACAGGAGCACAACACCCATCATTGTGAGCGGTGTTGTGCACCTTACAGTATGCAGCATCTTTACAGATCGCTGCTTACAGTCTGGCCCCCAAGGGGTTAAGGGAGGATGTATTGCATCCCCCTTAACCCCTTGAGGGCCAGACTGATGTCAGACTGCACCCATCCCAGGAAGGAAGGGGTTAAGTGACCCCCCTTCCTTGCTGGGAGGGGTGCAGTGCTGGGGAGGGGGTGGGGAGAGCTCTATACTCACCCCGATGTGTCCTCTTCGCTGGTCCGCAGCACAATGAAGTCACTGTACTGCGGACCGGCTCTTTATATGTGCGCTCAGCCGATCAGCCAATCAGCTGAGCGCACATATAATTCTAAATGTTTCTTCTAATAATGCTATTGTGATAACATAATTAGAAGAAACATTTGATGTTTTCATTAAAGTAAAGTGATGATTAGTACAGAATGCTCTTTTGCCGGCAATATGAATTAACGGCTTATGGAGCTTCCTGTACTAATTAATATTTAATTAATAAAACACATTTTCGATTAAATAAATTCAGTTTCGTTGTTCAATAATTTAATTCTAACGAATCCATCATTGTGCAATTAAATATACTGTCAAAAAATATATATATAAATATACATTTATTTATATATATATTTATTTTAACAGTATATTTAATTGCAAAATGATGGATTCGTTTAAATTTAATTATTGAACAACGAAAGGGACTTTATTACAACGAAAATGTGTTTTATTATTTTAATAGATTAACCATGAGAGGCATCAGCTATAGTGCAGAGGATCGCAAACCCCGGTAATAGCAATTCATGTAAACTGTGTTCCCTGCTTTCCCAGATGCATCCAGAGGTGTTTGCATCACTTTCTTAAGATTTTATTTGTTATTTTTAGTTGAACCAGATTTCCAAGTAAATGACCGTATGTTTTGAGCCGCATGTCTATTTTTTCCCCACGGCCGTAGTTTCATCCGCACATTTACATCCGCATAAAAAATACAGCCGCACAGTTACATAGTGTGAACCTAGCCTGAAGCTGAAAGTTCAGAACACTTTGACAAGGTTCATAGTAAAAGGCTTTACTTTTTTGTTATGTTTATGAAAATTTTTCATTTATACCTTAAAACTGTGTTTTTTAGTTTGTAAAATATCCAAATCTTCCATAAAAATGTCAAACATGTTACTGTAGCTATTATTTCCTAGACTTTTTGATTAAAACAAACTATGTATATTTTTATTAGCAAATGCACATTGATTTTAACTTTCTTGCCATTCAGTTAACAAGAAAAATAAGGTTTTATTTAATTCTAAACAAACCTATGCACAAATTCTGGCATTAGGCTGTTAAAATGAAGAGCGTTAAAGTGTACTTAAATGTCCTTGTGTGCCCTTTCAGCACCCGGCTATGTATGTCTTTCACTGCCTATAGCAAATATCTCTCTACCAGCTGGAAAATAAAGAAAGAGGAAAAACACTATAGTATGGCAGAGATTCTACAATAACCCACAGATATACCATACAAATAATGAAAAGAACCATACATTACCCCTTGCAGTACCACATACAGCCCTTGTACACAGGGCATCGGGGGACATTGGTTCACATTTTCTATTTACAGTGGTTATCCTTTAGAAAAGTGAATATTTAGTGTCATAGAAATGTACAGAGAAATGTTATATATTTATTTATTTTTCTCTTACTTTATTCCTTTATTTATTTATATTCTGCTGCAATGTGCATAGGGAAACGCATACCAATTATTGGTGGGCACTGTCCACAGCATCAGACTTATTGTATTTCAGGCAGAGGTGAATAGGAACTCCAGCCTACTTCAATGCTGAGGACATACGCAATCTACAGATTCTCTTTAAATTCATTATATATGTTTACATGAATAAAACTCATTCATAGCTGCAGATATACCTTTTTAAAATTTCTTCAGTTACTATTCAATCCTTGTGTACCAATGTTCAATCCACTGTCTACAACAGAATCCACAGACCCATCTATGGCCAGCGTTCATGTACTGTATGTATGCATAAAATCTTGATCACTTTATTAATCCTTCATTTAACCCATATATTTTTAGAGAAGCACAACTTGCATATACAAATGGAACAGGAGAAGCAGAAGTTGTAAATAATTAAGATTTTATTGCAAGACTAAATCGAGGCCATGGAGGTTTTTGTGGATTTCATGCTAGACAGTGTATCGAACAGTGGGACACAAAGATTAAAAATTGTACATTGGGAAGAGATATCTACAGCTTATATAATTTACCTCCAGTAGATTAAGTATAAGGATCTCCTGTAAAAAGCAAGACTAACAACAGTTTAGAAGACTGTAACCTGCTGGTATGTGTTCATTGTGTACAGGATGCTGAGAATAAAAGGTAACTTTCTTACCCTTCATCCCCAGTGTAGTTTTCAGGAAATCTTCTGTTTAATTTATGTGTAAATTACCATATATTTTGCTTTAGAAGACGCATGTGTTCCCCTCTTATAAAGCAAAATGTGCTTAGCACCATTAGTCAGGGGGCAGCTGGCAATGCACTCCCACACCCTTACCAACCCTTCCCCCTGCAGCCAGGTTACGCTTTTGAGGGGTTACTATTACATTTTGAAGAGCTCTACCATGTTGCTATGCCAAGCACCCTATGATTCCCCTCTCTGCACTATCCGCATGGCCACCAAACACACACAGTGATGCCCCCACCACCATTGTGCACCTGCTTCTATAACTGTCCTCAGGCTTCCAGGTCGGCGAGAGGAGAAAGAGTTACTGTGTACAGTTATGGCAGAAGATAAGTGACACCTGCCGACAGATCTCTGAAGCGGCTGCAGGAGCTGGTGAAAGGATGCAACTACTGAAAACATGTGACCTTGTTGGGGTAACCACTTTTAGCTTAGACTAAGATGAGGCCACAGCACAATGAGCTGCCCAATACAAGTTTGGAATGGTATCAAGGTCCCTCTGTATCGGGTAGTTCTGGGAGCAGTGGTGCCAGGGAGTTAACCCTCAACAAGCTATAGCCTCCTACAGCTAACTGAGGGTTAACTCTCTGGCACCACTGCTCCCAGAACAACCTGAGCAACCTGATACAGAGGGCCACGGATACCAAATGCAACACATTTTGCACATATTAAAAAGGTATTACTTTAAAAGGTGTTTAAAATGCAAACTGATCAATGAGCTCATCAGTCACTGATTGGTGGGTTGCCAACACCCTGCACCCATGCTGATCTGTGCCATATTACTGAGTGTGTCTCTGTTCATTGTATAGCAGTGGCAACCTCATGAAACTGCAGCTCAGCTCCTATTCACTTGAATGGGACCTGAGCTACCATTACACATAACTATCACTACACAATGAACAGAGACTCCGTACACTGTAGTGTGCTCTAAACAGATTTTTCCTATTTTCCTCCTCTAAAACCTAGGTGTGTCTTATAAGTTGTGTGTCCTAGGTGTTTATGAGGTGCGTCTTATAAGTTAAAAATACGGTAGGTTGTTTGGTGCACTAGGGAAGTTATTATCTACTGTTAGTTTCCCTTTAACCTCAAGCTTATCACCTCTATTTGCAAAAAGAAAATGATTATGATGGATTTGATTATAAACCTATTCTGCATCAGCCTGCTTAGGTGGAAGGGATATTTGGGTTCCGCCCACTGAGTGGTCACAAGAGGCAACTTTGCTCAGGTGTCTGCATTATTCATGTTGGCATTGTTTTGTGTGTGTGTATAATATATATACACACATATATACATACACATATAGTGGTGCCTTGGATTACGAGCATAATTCGGTCCAGGACCGTGCTTGTAATCCAAATCACTCTTAAACCAAAGCAAATTTTCCCATAAGAAATCACTGATATGCAAACAATTGGTTCCACACCCCAAAAATAATGATTTTATATTCTGAATAACATATAGAACAGATTAACCAAACATTTATAAACAGCTGGATATGTGATATTATAAGTTACTGTACAGTACAGCAATCAGCATGTGTATAATGTACAGTAAGTGCATAAGAATGAATAAACAGCTGCAGTTTGTAGATACAGGATGGAACTGCAGATCCTCATAATGCAGTAGCGTAGTACAACAGACTAGAACAGAGGCAGGGCTGCTGTCAGAGGTCTGTGTGGTTATAGGACAGCAATGGGGAAGGGGTGTGTTCAGCATGGACATATCAGGAGGTTAGAATCACAGAGCTGTGCAGGAGGACAGTGACAGAAACCTTTCTATACAGCAGTGTGAATGGCTGAGTGTAAGTGCAGGCACATTATTGCAGGAATAGAGAGGATGGGAAACACAAGTGCTGACAAGAGACTTCAGGGAGTATGAAGGAATGAGCAGGGCATATGAGGGCACAGTATAGCAGCACTCTCTGTCCTGGGAGAGAAGGGGTTATAGCTATAAGGAGATTACCTCCACGGTCCCGTCCCCTGATGCAAGACCCAGCTTGAAGTAGATCTGCTATGATTTGAAAGGTGAGGGAGACCTCCTGAGTCAGAGTAAAGCGCTGTAGACCCCGCTATGCAGACCATGCCCCTCCCTTACTCTCCCTCCCACCCAGTACAGGCAGCTCTTAAAAGAATGCTCTTAATCCAAGTCACAATTTTGAAAAACTGAGCTCTTCTTGCAAAACGCTCTTAATCCAAGTTACTCTTAAACCAAGGTACCACTTGTGTATATATATATATATATATATATATACACACACACACATAAGTTGTAAGCTAAGCCATGACTAATGGTGTGTAGGGTGTGGTGTGGAGAGATTTGTCTGACAGATTTTTTAGGCCAAAGCCAGGAATGTATTAAAAGAAGAGAAATCTCAGTCTTTCATTTATGACCTGTTCTCTGTGTATGGTCTGTTCCTGGCTTTGGCTTCGAATATCTGTCAGATAAATCTCTCTGTGTAAACACACCATAAGAAGCTGTGCTCCATTTACACATTGATGTACATGTCTTGTTATTAATAAGAATGAAATAAAGAAGGATTTGTTTTATACGTTTAGAGCCCAAAGTTTCCTCCATCATCATTGCTATGGTTTACACCGAAAGTCAGCGTGGCTAGACCTACTCTTCTTCAGTGGAGTGGTGTTCCACAGGCATGGACTAGTGGTGAGCTGAGTTTCTGTTATCCATCAGTTTGTAACCCATAGGGCTCGTTCACACAGAGCAAAAGCAGCTGAATTTCTGCGCTGAATCAGCGCTGAAATTTCAGCCGTTAAAATAGGTGCAGAGCTAATTTCCATTGTGTTGAATGGAAATTCTGCTCTGCAGTTCACACAGTGGAATTTCCGCACTGAACTAATCCGCTTTCCGCCAGAAGAATGAACATGTTCATTCTTCCGCTAGCAGAAGCCTATACAAACCAATGGGGCTCTAATTTTCTGTTTCAGCGCGTAATACAAGCGGAAATTACGCGCTGAATCAGCGCGGAAATGGGGAAAAAAGGGGGGGAGGAGGATTCTAGTATATATTCTGGTATAGTCTAGTTTACTCGCCAAATACTCGCTGAATTTCAGCGCTGAATGCATGTGGATTCAGCGCGAATTCCTCGAGTATTCCGCGCTGAATTTGTCAAGAGCTGATTACGAGCTGAACACTTTCCTAGCTGAATACGCAGGGATTCTGCTTGCATTCTGCTTATATTCTGCTCGGAATTCAGCGTCAGTTGATTTCAGGCGGAAATATTTCCTCGCGTAATCCCCCCTTTTGCTCTGTGTGAACGTAGCCTTACAGTTACATCATGGCTATGATTTTTTATCACTAATATTTATAGGGGTCAGATCAAAACAAAACAAACAAAAAAAACAATAGAATTTTAAAGGCTCTGTTTCGTTAGGCTTTTGGTGTTTTAGCTGCAAGACTGACTCAGTTTTTAACACTGTTCTCCAACAAAAAAACTAACAAACAAACAAAAAAAAACTCAGAAAAACTAGTCAATGGTAATCCTCAGGATTTATTGGGAGCTGTTTGAAAATAGATCCATCATACATGTCATGGCCATTACAGTAGCATAAGTCTCACACTACAAATAATGAGTGAGGTGTGAACAGGGAGCTTATTAAAAATACATTTGTGCTCTGTTATTTCTGTTCTACCCAAGCAATCCTGCAAAATGTCTCAACATCACTCTTCTAGAACAGTCACAATTCAGTCCCACATCGACCAGATTTACCTATACATTGCGGTTGGTAAACCCGATAAACAGAATATTCTCAGGAATGATTTTCTGCAAAGCAAAATCTTTTAACTTATTACTGACCTGTGGTAGTACAAGCTATGGCTCAGAATAGAACCCTGTAACCTGAGCCTCTTACAGGTGGCTTTATGAGTACAGTAATCCCTCAACTTACAATGGCCTCAAGATGCAATATTTTCAACGTACAATGTTACTTTCGGGACCATCGTAACTTGAGATCAGACTCAACATACAACGCTACAGACAGCTAGGATCTGCGGAACACGTAAAAAAAAAAAAATAGCTAAACAACCAATAAAGTGTCCATTTTACTGGTAAAATCCCTGTATTAGTGAAGTGCAAGCACTGGTTGGCTGTTTGGTATGTCCTCTCTACAGTAGTGTGATACTACATGTCCTGTACTGCTGTGTGTGTCTGGTATCTCCTCTCTACAGTACAGTGTGACACTACATGTCCTGTACTACTGTGTGTGTCTAGTATCTCCTCCTGACAGTACAGTGTGATACTACATGTCCTGTACTGCTGTGTCTCTGGTATCTCCTCTCTACAGTACAGTGTGATACTACATGTCCTGTACTGCTGTGTCTCTAGTATCTCCTCTCTACATTACAGTGTGATACTACATGTCCTGTACTGCTGTGTCTCTGGTATCTCCTCGTTACAGTACAGTGTGATACTACATGTCCTGTACTGCTGTGTCTCTAGTATCTCCTCTCTACATTACAGTGTGATACTACATGTCCTGTACTGCTGTGTGTGTCTAGTATCTCCTCCTGACAGTACAGTGTGACACTACATGTCCTGTACTACTCTTTACCTGGGCCAGGATAAGTTGCACCTTTGTGCAACTTTTTTTTTTATTTTTTAAAGAACTCAACAAATTGAAATTACTTTTATGGGAACACTGTAATAAATATCTCCTTTCAAGCTCTAGTTGCCAATAAATATTAAACATTAAATATGTAGCATTAATGTTCTTTCAGCATATGGAGATGCTTCTTCAGGAAAATACCTTTTAACATATTGAGTACGATGAAATGTGTCCAGTCTTTCTATTTGATACAAATGGCATTGAACAGAAATAAAAACAAAAACTCTGTATGCTTCTATATGAGACACTAAGACATAGGGAAGTGACATAGAGGGCATTAGATATACTTTGATAATATTAGGAGACCTTCATTCTACTGATCAACAAGGGACTAACACCAGGACCACACTGCTCAAAATGTCGGACATGTTTGTAAAAATGATAGGTATGCTTTATGATCCAGGACTGGCTGATTTATATGGAAATACTAGTCATGTAGTCACTGGGATTTTCATAATCATGCCAAAAGAGGAGAATGAAAGACGAGAGCATTGTCTGCTGCCTGACATTGAACAAGAATCTATGGCTGTCAAATACACAAATTACCAAGATGCAAATATATGTCATGAAGCGACATGTAGTCACAATTTGTGTTATCTATTCACTTCACATTGTATAAAAGGAATAACAATTTGTTGACATTGTGCTATTAACTGAACATCTTACAATGGGATGCTACATGTGATTGGTGTTGCCATACAGTATGATACTGCACTACTAGTCAACATTTATTTTGTAGAGAGTTAATTATCAAGGTAATTAAAATACATGCACATTTACAGCGAATATAAAAAAAAAGTCTAAACATCCCCGTTAAAATACTGGGTTTAGGCTGCAAACACACAGCTTATTTTGGGAAAGCTGCCACTGCAGTTTTTGTGCCAAAACCAGAAGAGGATCCAACATAAAAAGGAAGTACAAGTCATCCCTTTATATTTACCATCCCATTTGAATCCACTTCTGGTTTTGGCACAAAAACTGCATTGGCAGTTTTCCCAAAATAAGCTGTGTGTGTTTGCAGCCTTTGACTTTATGCAGTAGTCTTGGTCACATGACACAAGAGCCAGAAAAAAATAATAATTTTGCCTTGTTCTTCTAATCTGAACACTCAGATCACAGCTGATAAAAAGTTTTGATATGTCTCTGACTTATCAAATATTTTTGTTTAGTGACAGTACCTTGTTGAACTAATACTTTGCTGATGTGTTCTTTGAATTGATGACGGCATTAAAGTGACTCTGTACCCGAAATCTGCCCACCCCAAACCGCTTGTACCGTCAGATAGCCGCTTTTAATCAAAGATCTGTTCTGGGGTCTTTTCGGCAGGTGATGCAGTTATTGTCCTAAAAAACAACTTTTAAACTTGTAGCCCTGTGCCAAACTGCGGTGGCCTAGCGTATCCGTGCCCTAACTTTGCACCACCCCTCTGTCCCTCCTCCCCACCCTCTTCATCATTAGGAATGCCCCAGGCAGGTATTCTTCTATTCATCAGCTGTGTGAACACTGCACATGGGCTAGATTGTTAAGGCACCTGTGCAGTGTTCACTGCAGAGGAATAGGAAAAATCCTGCCAGTGGCATTCCTAATGAGGAGGAGGGTGGGGAGGAGGGACAGAGGGGTGGTGCAAGGTTAGGGCAAAGATACAGCAGTTTGGCACGTGCTTCAAGTTTAAAAGTATTTTTTTAGGACAATAACTGCATCACCTGCCGAATAGACCCCAGGACAGCTCATGGATTAAAAGCAGCTATCTGAAGGTGCAAGTGGTTGGGGGGGGGGGGGGGGGGGGGGGAGAATGTGGGTACAGAGTCGTTTTAAGTCTTTTTTGGGTTGGATCATGGGATATCTAGATTTAGCAATCCTTGCCTACTCTTCTTTGCGAAAGTGCTTGTGAGGGTATCTCCTATGTAATCCATCCTCTTCAGGTCAACACACAGATCTCCAGAGCCAACATAGAGCTCTGGCTAAACCACTCTAAAACTTTGATCTTCTTCTGGGGAAGCCATTATTTTGATGATTTGGAGGATGTGGATGATGTGGAGGTTTGTGCCCAAATTGACTAATTTTTGGAACTGTTCAGAATTCCCTCCACCTTGACTAAAGCCTCAGTTCCAGCTTCAGAAAAACAGCCTTAAAACAACACTCAACAAATCATAACATGTTTTCCAACATGATCTTGGCAGATTTAACATAGTTTCTGGTAAAACATAGTCAGGCTTCAGTCTTGCTAGGCAATACCATAATCCTGGCTTGTCACAGGCAGTACACAACCAGTACTTGCCAGAAATTCATACAGTTCATTTAATATTGCTGTAGGCTTCTTAGCAGCCTCCTTTCTTTTTGTCTTTACGTCAATTTTTGAAAGACAACACGTTCTTGGTAATGAAACATAGAAACATAAAATATTGTTGGCAGAAAAAGACCACTGGGTCTATCTAGTCTGCCCTTTTAGTATTCCCTTCTTATTATCTTAGGATAGATATACAGTATGTTTATCCCAGGCATGTTTAAATTTTGTCATTGTAGATTTACCAACCACATCTGCTGGAAGTTTATTCCAAGCATCTACTACTCTTTCTGTTAAGTAATATTTTCTCATGTTACTTATGATCTTTCCTCCAACTAACCTCTTACTGTTTCCCCTTGTTCTTGAATTCAGTATTTTAATAAAAACACTTCTCTCCTGAACCTAATTTACTCCTTTAACATATTTAAAGGTTTTAATCATGTCCTCCTTTCCCATATTTCCTCCAGACTATACAAATTAAAATTCTAAAAGTGTCTTTATAACCTTCAAAAACTAAATAATCAGTAATGAAATAAATCATGCTTGCTACTAACATTCATTTTTTTTTTTACATTTTCATGCTTTAAAACAAAGCTATTTTTACTTGTATCTTGGTCCAGTCTCCTGATGGTAGCCTTTTAGCCTTGTACTGGTTAAAAAAGAGAGACTTAACACAGTAAGTCCCAGTCATCTGTATACTCATGCAGAAGGCAGTCATTTGATTGAGCCCTGACACTCTGTAGTGGTCTTTAGGACACTGCACCTAGACTTCATATATATAGATTTATATATAGCTTTGTTTTAAACCATTGTAAAAAAAAAAAAAAAAAACTGTAAATTGCAAACATGCTTTATTTCACATGCCCTGAGGGTATATTCACACAAACGGGCTCGCAGCGAGATTCTCGCTGCGAGCCCGGCAGTTCCCATACACTACATACTTGCTGCGGTCTAAACGACCGCAGCGAGTATGTAATTCTGCCGCCCTTAACCCCTTCTGCTCCCGGCCGGCTCCCCCGCTGTAAGCATACTTTACCTGTCCTTGCTGCACGGGTCCGGCGTCCTGCTCTCCCGTCCGGCCAATCAGTGTGTTGCCCAGCTGCAGCCACTGATTGGCCGGACGGGAGAGCAGGACGCCGGACCCATGCAGCAAGGACAGGTAAAGTATGCTTACAGCGGGGGAGCCGGCCGGGAGCAGAAGGGGTTAAGGGTGGCAGAATTACATACTCGCTGCGGTCGTTTAGACCGCAGCAAGTATGTAGTGTATGGGAACTGCCAGGACCTGCCGGGCTCGCAGCGAGAATCTCGCTGCGAGCCCGTTCGTGTGAATATACCCTGAAAGTTATAACAGTGACTCTTTAAAGTGTCATTGTCGTTTTAGAAAGCTTTTGACATGTTAAAGAGATGCGTCAAAAGTTTTTACTGGTTCGGATCGGAGTGTTTAGACCGTTACTGATAGCGAGATTGGGCAGGAAGAGGACCGCGCTGTTGTGTGGTCTGCTCCGCTCTCTGTGTCAGTGAAAACAGTTGGGCTGATAGACTTTCATTATAAGTCCGGCTCATCACATGACACATGACCAGGAGAAGACCATGCTGAGCGGTGTACAGACTTCTATAGCAATGAACATGTTTTATTCACAATTTTCAGTATATAGGTAGTAGTCAGTAGCCACAAGTCATAACTGACACAAAATACAGCACAATTTATCCAGAAAAAATGAACCCACTTCAAAAGAAATTGAATGTCCTGGGGAAGAGATCAATATTGTACATTTCAGCTCCAGGAATTTTACTTCTTCAATCCCTTAAAAGTCCCAACTGACTTAACATACACATACGTACAAACATATACATAATCAAACAGAAGCAAGGTTAGACGTAGCCATGCTTAACACTTAAAAAACTATTGAGAAAAGAAAGCTTTCTCACCAAAGGTGCCCTAAATATTACAATTGAGGGAACATGTGTTTAACAAATGATTTGACCCCTGTTTAGTTAGTAGCTAGATAGAGAGACAGATTGCTACAGGTACTGATTCTACATCCAATAAAAAAAGATTAAAAACATTTTTTTGATAAGAACAAACAGGACACACAGTGAAAAGGTTTTCTGAAAGTAGCTTCCTTGTTTTTCTATTGTTGTTGTTCTATTCTATCTCCACATACCATACTGAAGTAATAGGATTCATGCTGCCCAGGGGTGTTGCTAGGGGGTGTTTTAAAAGATATGGGGCACAAGCCCCAAGGCAAATCCTGCCTGACCACTTTATTTCATATAAGTGATTTCAGTGCAGCTACATCTAGAGACTCAGATGGCATCTTCTCTGATCAGTCATTTACTTTTGTCATCATCCCCCCCACCCAAAGTAGCAAGTTTTCTCCAGTAGGTAGCAAGGTCCCCTAGAAGGTTGCCAGGTTACCCTGGGTAACTAAATTTCACCAGTAGGTAGCCAGGTCATTCCCAGTTGATATCAGGTGCCCACGGCAGCTAGTTTACTCCAGAAGTTAGCAAGGTATCCCCTAAGTCATGGGTCTCCAAACTGCGGCCCTCCAGCTGTTGCGAAACTACAACTCCCATCATGCCTGGACAGCTAAAGCTTGGGATTTGGCTCTCCAGGCATAATGGGAAATGTAGTTTTGCAACAGCTGGAGGGACGCAGTTTGGAGACCCATGCCCTAAGTAGATAGTAGGTCTCCCCCCTCCTCAGTAGGTATCAAGGTCAGCTGTAACACTGATGAATCACAGGTACTTTGAGTGCAGTGCTAGGCAAAATATTTGGGGCAGTGGTCTATTTATTCAGGGAAAATGCCCCAAGCATTATTGCCTTGTGATGCCATTGAGGCAAGGAAGTCTATAGGAAGAGGAAGTGGAAGAAAAGTTAGTGGTAAAGTTATTTAGCTCTGATCCTGGCTAAATATAAATGTGTTGCATTAGAAATTTCCACACACAGTTTTATCTTTTTGCAGGAAGTAGTAAATTTGTGCCATTTCTTTGTTACCTTGATGTCTAACATAGGGCCCTATTTATTATAATTTTTGTACTGGCATAAAAAATTCTGTTAGATCAGTTAATGTAACTAAATCATTGAGACCAGTAGGCATTAACCCTTTCAAGCAAAAGTCAGTAAATTTACTGACCTGCTTCAGATGCTCACTGTTTACACAAACAGTGACCGTGAGCTGCAACTAAACTTTCAGCTGATAGCTGACAGTTTAGTGTAACTGCCACTGGACCCCCAAAGAGGGTCCAGCATCGGCAATTGCCGGCATTGGTGGATCAGTAACGGTAATTAGTGTTGTAAAAAACACATAGGATTACATTGGAATCTCTGGAAAGAAAATGCGAATTTTAACTTTTCACTCTTACTTTGCAGTTATTCCTGTGAAATGCCCAAAGGGTTAAATAACTGAATGAATGTAAATTTAAACACTTGAAAGAGTGAAGATTTCAAAATGGGTTGAATTGTGTTTTTTTTTTAAAGTTTTTTAGCCTCTAAAATATACTCCAAAACTGAACTGGTGCCTAAAGAATTTCTGAGTTTGAAATTTTCACGAAATTTTGAAAATTGCTACTAAACATTTACGGCCTCTAACATCCCAAATAAGTAAAAGCATGTTCACCAAATGCTTTTAAAATAAAGTAGACATGTTATAGATATGAATTAATAAATAATGAATGTAGTATTACTATTTTCCTTATTGGCAGAGACTCAACATTTTGGAGTTATTCAAAAAAAATTCTAAAGCTATCAACTCAAATTTACTACTAACATAAAGTAGAATATGTAGCAAAAAAACAATTTTGGAATCAGAAGAATTGGTAAAAGCATTCCCAAGTTATTGATGAATAAAGTGACACAGGTCATATTCATAAAATTTGCCTTGGTCCTGAAAGGGTTAAAATAGTCACTTACGGGATACCACTAGATTTGTAAACTTCTGCGAGTTATTTCCAATTTTTCATATTTGCGAATAAGCAGCAAGTGCCCAGAGGGCAAGGCTAACCACACCAAGTGTGCAGCATTTCCATTCTCTACAGCACACAGGGTGTCAAATTCAGACGAAGGCAAGGAGTAATAAATGAAGGGTATACTGGGCACTGGAGGTGATCGGCCCTGCCCTTAGGCACTTGCTGCTTATTTGCGGTTATTAAAAAAAGAGAAAAACAAAACATAAATTGCTTGGCTTATTAACAGAAGTTTGCACATGTAAAGTTATGCATGGGAAGAGGTTTTTAACCCTGAAACCATCTGTCAGATTCCCTTAAAATGGATGGTACATATTAATTCAGCTTTTATATTCCATGTGTTCCTAACCATGTGTATAACCTTATCATTATTTCCCATATGTAAATTATTTTCTGCATACAGATCTACAGCTTTTTAATTTTCCTTTTTTGTACTTCTTTTGTATTTCTATTTTTGCTGCTCATTTTTGTTTCTTATAACAATTGTTATGAAATTCTGAAACAACATTTGTGTTTCAATAGCGGTCTTTATTTTGTAGGCTAGTTGGCCATGCCGTGCAATTTATTCTTCAAATGAAGAATGACAGTGATCATCTTCAAGGGCAGTAGGAGAATGCAGTGTGAAGCCTTCAATTATTGCCGCTTTCACTAGTTTATACACATCTATTGGAAAATCCACTATTTTATACCTGGTGTTGCTGTTTGAACAAGCTTTTTTTTTTTATTCCTGTTGAGCTGTTTTAGTAATGTAAAATAAAATGATTGGTTTTATTCGCAGACTTGATATACTGCTGAACAAAAGCTTGTGGACTCTTGTGGTAGATGTATCCTTTGGAAACCTACTTTATGGAAATTCTGCTGCAAATTTTGATTGCTATGATCTATGTTTAATGCTAAGCAGTGTGTGACATTATACAGCTGCTCTAACACACCATAAACAGTAATAAAGCTGAATGTAATAGTCAGCCCAGTCCAAATTGTTAAAAAAATCATTCATGAGCTCTAAATAACTTGGCACACAAAACAGTCACAAAATAAGGGTGAGAGAGTAGTTTAGGGTATGTGTTTTCAGAAAAAAAAGCAACTACATTTTTCTAGCCCTGGATAACAACTTTCCTAAAGGTATACCTTTAGGAAATGTATGCACTAAATGTAGTACACAAATATTGTGTGAACATTGCTTTAGAATTACCCTTTTAGGACCAGGCAAATTTTGGCTTTAAAGGAGAAGTCCGGCGAAAATTATTTTTTTATATGTTATTACTGATGGAAAGTTATACAATTTTCTAATGTACATTAATTATGGGAAATGCTCCTATACTGCCATTTCCCTTAATTTAGTGTACCAGGAAGTGTTAGAATTCACTCAGAAGCAGTGACGTCACGACGAAAGGTGTAATTCCTATGGAGTGTCCAGCAGGGGGCGCACTATATATAGAAGTCAATGAGTACCATTGACTTCTATATATAGTGCGCCCCTGCTGGACACTCCATTGGAATTACAATGGATGTGGATATAATGTAATATACAGTGTTTTTGATTGAATACATTTATGAAATACTTTGGGGAGCAAGGGTCCTTGCTCCCCAAAGTATTCCATAAATGTAAGCAATCAGTACATCACAGTAAGCCCGCCGCTACCGAACGCCCGCCGCTGCCGCCGCTGTGGACTACTCTCAACTACTACTCTCCCCACCTGCTCATAGCATGTGCAGGTGATGGGAGAGTAGTAGCCGGGTTATATGGCTGAGATCGCCGCCGCGATGCCGCGCAGGGGGAGCCGCTCATCACTGCAGCTATCCTTCCCCTCCGCTCCCCCCTCCTGCTGCTTCCTTACTCTATGTGATAGCTGACTTCCTGCTGGGCCGCCGGCACGTGTGAACGGAGAGCGGTGGCCGGGCAGGAAGTCAGCTATCACATAGAGTAAGGAAGCAGCAGGAGGGGGGAGCGGAGGGGGATGATGGCTGCAGTGATGAGCGGCTCCCCCTGCGCGGCATCGCAGCGGCGATCTCAGCCATATAACCCGGCTACTACTCTCCCATCACCTGCACATGCTATGAGCAGGTGGGGAGAGTAGTAGTTGAGAGTAGTCCACAGCGGTGGCAGCGGCGGGCGTTCGGTAGTGGCGGGCTTACTGTGATGTACTGATTGCTTACATTTATGGAATACTTTGGGGAGCAAGGACCCTTGCTCCCCAAAGTATTTCATGAATGTATTCAATCAAAAACACTGTATATTACATTATATACACATCCATTGTTATTCCAATGGAGTGTCCAGCAGGGGCGCACTATATATAGAAGTCAATGGTACTCATTGACTTCTATATATAGTGCGCCCCCTGCTGGACACTCCATAGGAATTACACCTTTCGTCGTGACGTCACTGCTTCTGAGAGAATTCTAACACTTCCTGGTACACTAAATTAAGGGAAATAGCAGAATAGGAGCATTTCCCATAATTAATGTACATTAGAAAATTGTATAACTTTCCATCAGTAATAACATATAAAAAAATAATTTTCGCCGGACTTCTCCTTTAAGTTTCTAATTTTATTAAATAATGGGATTTTATTGCTTTTCAGTAGAATGTTACTTTGCTTCTGACCACTATTAGTGCATGCCTAATAACAATCCTGTGTATTCACAGGAATTCATCATAGTCAATTGAAAATAATATTTATGAGAGTTGCCAATTCTTTACAATAAGAGTATTGAAACACAATCCCATAATAGCCAGAATGATGTCGGGGCGAATTTTTCAATGGTTTTGTTGTAAAATTGTTAAAAATCTGTTCAAAAATCTGCAGTTTTATGTGTGTTATGCACCAAACTTAAAGATCACTGTGCAAAACTTGATGTAGTAGCACAAAAAATAAAAAATAAATAAAAAGCTTTTGAGGGTACCTTTACACATTGTGGATCGCAATGGATTTCACGCTGCGAGTTCCACAGCAAAATATGCTGCTATTCCCGATACTGTAATTTTCTCAAGGTTTACACCTTGCAGCAGATTTCTCATTTTGCTGCAAGTACTTAAAGCTCCTTCCCTCTTAACCTTTGCTCAGCCTTGCCATGCTCCTGCTTGCTTTTCTGTCTTCTGGTATCCCACTTAGCCAACCAGTGTGCTGTCCTGTCAGTGACATCAGGGAGCCAGGAGCCTGAGAAAGCAAGCAGGAGCATGGCCAGGTAATGTATTAGCCGGGCAGCTCTGGGTTAAGTGGGAAAGGGCTTTAAAGGGGTAGTGCGGCGCTAAGCAATTATTCACTAAATAACACACATTACAAAATTATACAACTTTGTAATGTATGTTATGTTAGTGAATGGCCCCCTTCCCTGTGTTTCCCCCCACCCACGCCACCCCCGGAAGTGTAGTGCTCTATACTCACCTGATTCGTGTCGACCCCCGTCCGCCATCTTGTGACAATGAAGTCATGTTCGGGCGGGCGGGCGGCCGAACCGCTCCGACCGTCCCTTGTGCCGGCCGCACTCTGCTGCCATTGGCTGAGCATAACTGTGCTCAGCCCATCGCAGCTGAGCAGCTGATAATGCGGCAGAGGATGACATCATAGTTTCAAGATAGTGGACGGGGGTCAACACGAATCAGGTGAGTATAGAGCACTACACTTCCGGGGGTGGCATGGGTGGGGGGAAACACGGGGAAGGGGACCATTCACTAACATAACATACATTACAAAGTTGTATAATAAAAAATCTGCTGCAAGTATGTAAAACCACAGAAAATTACAGTACAGGGAATCGCAGTGGACTTCTGCTGCAATTGGGTACGTGTGAGCTACCCTTACACTAGTTTTTTTTGGTGAAAGCAAAGATAATTTCCCCTGTAGACTTTATGCTAGTTTAGCAGTAGGTAATGTTAGGTGTATATTTAGGTTTAAATCCACTTAAAGGGAAATTTAGGTTTATGTGATCTTTCTGTGTGGCTAAGTAGGCTTAGAATTTTGAATTTGGTTTAAATTTAAATTAAGAAACGTAATTATAAGCTATATGAATATTCATTACAGGAGCTAATTGAATGGCAGTAAACAACCAAGGTCATATTGGCTAATTATGCTGTCCTAGGCACCAAGACGGAATTTGCCCCCTTTAGGGTATGTTTCTAGAGGACAAAAATGCTGCAGATTTTTCACAGCATTTTTACAGGTAAATCTGTAACTGGAAATCTACACCAAAATGAAGGTTGGTCACAGGATAGCTCATCGGTACCAAAACCCATGCCAATTGGCTTTTAGGCTTTTACATTCACTCTATAGTGGTCAATCACTGTTCTGCAGCTCGGCCTATAAGTCTAAGCCTTTTAACACAGTACAAGCTATGGAAAATGTCAAGTTAAATATTAATCTTATACAAACTGTCAAAGAGATCCTACTTTAACCCTTCAAGGACTAAGCAAATTTTTGCTTTTGCACTTCTGTTTTTTGCTCCTGGTGTTTAAAAGGCCATAGGCCTCTGAATTATAATACCTACATATTAGTTCTTAAAGCGACTCTGTACCCACAATCTGCCCCCCCCCCCCAAACTGCTTGTACCTTCAGATAGCTGCTTTTAATCCAAGATAGGTCCTGGGGTCCGTTAGGCAGGTGATGCAGTTATCGTCCTAAAAACATTTAAACTTGCAGCCCTGTGCCCAACGGCTGTGGCGTAGATTGTGTATGCATTAGGCTAGCACAACCTCTCTGTCCCTCCTCCCCACCCTCCTCATCATTAGGAATGCTCCAGGCAGATTGTCTCCTATTCCCCACCTGTGTCAGCATGGCACATGGGCTGGATCGTTAAGGCATCTGTGCAACGGTCAGCATGGAGAAAATGTTCCAGTGGCATTCCTAATGATGAAGAGGGTGGGGAGGAGGGGAGGAGGGCCGGAGGGGTGGTGCAAAGTTAGGGCACAGATATTCTAAGCCACACCCATTGGGCATGGGGTTGCAAGTTTAAAAGTTGTTTTTTAGGACAATAACTGCATCACCTGCCAAATGTCCCCAGGACAGATCTTGGAGTAAAAGCAGCTATCTGAAGATACAAGTGGTTTGGGGGGGGGGGCAGATTGTGGGTACAGAGTCGCTTTCATTTTTGCCACACAAATTGTACTTTGCTATTTTTGTCATGTTATCTATGTTCCTCAAGTCAGTGCAATTATGGAAGGCAACATAAATAATGTTTATTTTACTTGACTGCTTTAAAAACAAAAAAAAAAAAACAACCCTTTTTTTAAAAAACAAAAACAAAAAAACCTAAAAAAAGTGTTAAATTTGCTCTATTCTGATCCTTATAATGATTTTATTTTTTAGTCTATCTGTATTTTCTATCAGTATCTTGCTTCTGTATATGTGCCTTTTTGATCACTTTTTCATTCAAAATTTTCTGGGTGTGATGTAACAAAAAATCTACACTTTGGTGTTTTTTTTGCGCTTACATAATTTACTGTGAAAGATCAGCAATGTGATAATTTAATAGTTCGGCAATTCCATATGCAGAGATTGTAAATATGTTTATTTCTTTATTTACTTAGTTTTTATTTATAAAATAGGAACAGGGGGATTTAAAGAAGCAGTTCACATTTTTTTTTTTCTGGCCACCCCCCGGTAGCCTCTGGCATGTATACTCACGCAAGATGATCGATGTCCAGCGGCGTAGCTCCGGTCCCGTCCCGCGGTGCGGTTCAAATCCGGCGTGTGCTCACTTCCGCCGGCACTGTGACTCCGCATGGAAGAGAGTGACTTCCGGCTATAATGACAGCTCAGAGAAGAGGACTCACAGCAGCCGGCGGAAGTGAGTGCGCGCCGGATTTGAACAGCACCGCGGGACAGGACCGGAGCTATGCCGCGGGACATCCATCATCTTGCGTGAGTATACATGCCAGAGGCTACCGGGGGGCCAGAAAAAAAAAAAGAGTGAACTGCTTCTTTAAACTATAGTATATGGAAAGAGGGTTTTTTTTTTTATTAAAAACAAAAACTTTCTTCACTACATTAACTTTTAGTTTCCTTAGGGAGTGCCTATGAGCAATGCACAGATTCCGGTGCTCAATTCCTATAGGCTGCTGAAGCCCATAGTAGTCGAGAGCAGAGCTGGGATGAGCGCTATTACATCACTGAGGCCCGGTGCGGCAAATAGAAAGGACCACCCCCTTGTGATTTCCTTGCAAGGGGTGAGCCCGCCACTAGAACACCACTGTTAAAGTTTAAATGACGTTTTAATAGCTGCGGTCCCAAACTACTATCAGTGGCCCCATACACAGAGGGCTCACGTGGAGAAAGGAAGGATAAAGGATTGGCAACAGAGTGGACAAGAAAATGAGGATTTTATTTAGCTTCAGGGTGTCAGTCAGGATGTGCAGCAGACAAATGGCCCAAATCATGTAATAGAAACCTATTACAAATAAGCTTAGATTATGGGTGGGGGTTGAACAGAACTCTTTCCTAACTGTAGTACCCTCTTAATATGTTTACACAATGTCTTTCTTTTGACCGTTTTATGGCTGTCTTTATAAACAGCTGTCATTTTGAAGCAAAAATACTACTATGCATAAACATCCATGATTTGCCTTATATGGCTAAAAGGATGGCTGAAATATGGAGGGAAAAAAAAAAAAAGACGTGTGAACATGCCTAAATAATGGCATCCTATTTTAACACTTTGGTAATCCTACTTGCTTTTAAAAGTTGACAAAAAATGTACTGAGTGAGATTTCTGATCTAAATATTTCTAGTCTAAATACATCATTATTACAAGTCGGCAATACATTTGAATACAAATATAACACTTCATGACAGTAATAGGATTTAGCATAATGTTGACCTACAAGCGCTCTGTTAGTGATACAAGAGACATGTATTTATTTTCACACCGCAGTGAAAAAAAGTTGTAAGAGAACACTGTATCTCACAAATATCCTGCTCTCGATTCAGAACAAATTGGCCGTGTCAAAATAAAGAGGAAAATATTTTGATGAAGACAGCTGAGAAGCACCTCAGACAGCATGATAATAAACACATTTGCCACATTTGGGATTACAAATCTAACCTTCTGTTCTTGTAATGCCTCATTCCAGCCATATAGCTTGTATAATAAACAATCTATCACAAATATGTAGACATCAATTTCTCTTAGGGATGGGAGGCACTGTCACCACACTAGGTTGCTTTTGGTTTATAATAAATATACCAAAAAAAGAAAAAAATATGATTACAGCAGCAAGAACACAGTAAGGCATCTGACTGCCTAAATGTGCAAGCCAGAGCATAGGGTAAGTAGATATATCATACAGTCTCAGGCAACACATTTATTATGAGGGTGAAGTACAGCAAAGCCTGGTAGTTCCCTAGCAGCATACTTGTTCCCAAAGACTAGCTAAGGAGCCACCTGAAGCCCAGGTACTCTAGCTGTTTATTGTTTGGCCCCTTGTATTTATGACTGAAAGCACGCTTATATGATGATAAAGGGTCCTATAGGTATGCTTCATGCAAAACAAGCTTGGTGGTCAGTGTAGGGACAGTATACTGCTATAATCTTTATTTTTACAATTTTTATAGAAAGGAAGGAATGCACAATTCATGGCATATTGCTACATCATGGCATGCTGAGCACATAAGGTTGTTTAAAGTGGAAGCCTATTAGCCATTGCTTTCTCCAAATGAATCAAGTGTTTATGTTGCTTGACACCCAACATGTTTTTATCATATGTCGACATACATACCCCACTGCTTGTGCTATTTGGTTAAGTGGCTCTTAGAGTAAAAAAATAAATATAGATAATAACATATTATATACATATGGCAATACCTTCCACAGTATCCTTTGGGCTTTATGTACAACATGATAATTGTATATTGGTACTGTATATGCTCAAACTGTAGCTATTGGATAAGTTGGGAGAAACTATGCATGCCTGGGTTGTACCAGTTGTAGCAAAAGGAGTTTACTATTTTGTACTAAACATACAAAGGCTTATATTGAGCAAAGGTTAGCAAAGTCACATGGGAGACCACTTCAGCCATAATTTTTGCTAGCAGGTGTAAATTACGCACCTTTTGTCTGGAGTATGCTAGGCATATTTTTTTTTATATAGAACCTACTCTACATAATAGGTATGCTTAGCTTTTGGAAGACAGAATTTTATGGTTAAAAACACAGCTATGGTGTTCTAAACTATAGCAAGCTTAAGTATAGCCCTCTAGAGAAGAAACTACTTTCAAACTGTGTTGGATATCCAATGAACAAAGGGCATCCCCCAGTCAGCTATATTCTTGACTTATAGATAAGTTTATCTTGTTTACTTCTATCTTGTAGTACTTCTTTCTTTGTCTTTGTATTGGCCTCTTATTGTACTTTTTACTTTGTCTTTGTATTTCCCTTCATTACTTAAGTAAACAAAATCTATTTGGTTAGGCAATGTGTGTGGACGTATTAATTGACACAATCTTGAGGTGTATAACCTTTACGCCAGGTTCACACTACGTAAAAAACATGGCTGTATTTCATAAAACTGGCCGTAATTGCATAAACCACGTCCGTTATTTGTGAAGTAATGGCCGTTGTTTGCACAATTAAGGCCAGTTTTATGAAATACGTCCTTTTTTTTTTTACACAGTGTGAACCCGGCCTTAAAATGTCACTGTCGGGCAGGGAAGGCAGGTCCTTCAGTTAGCTTTTGTCTCCGAAGCAGGAAAAAGACAGGAGATTAGGAGACTAGAAAAAGCCAAAGGAGAAATGCTGGGGTATCGGGAGTGGGGGAGGGGGTTAAGCAAGGATTCTTTTCTATTTTTCATACCCCTGCAACATAGACTGAATATGTGTTCTCCAACCAGTGGCATGTGACCCATATGTGCCTGCATTTACACGTAGCTCCTAAACTGTTATCATTCCGAGATGCTATTGTGCACCAGAGATATAATAACTCACTACACATCATCTTCTTTATTCCGTGTTCATCACCAACAGGAGCACAATAGTCTTCTGCATGCAGAGCTATGACTTCCTATGGATCTGAAGCCGGCAGCATACATGCAAAATGAGTCATTCATCAGCTGCACACGGAGAAGACAAGACTACAGAGCAGAATCCCCCCCCCCCTTCTATCAGTGAAAGACCAGTTTTGTAAACGTTATTTTATATACAGAGGTTTCCGCACATTCTGTTACCTATAAACATTAACACAGTTTTACTAGAATCTAGCAATAGAATCATTGAGCTACAGTTAGCACCAGACATTGCACAGCTGCAAGTTACCACTATACTATTCAGGTGGTGATGCTGATTCATATGAGGAGGCGTAACTTGCAGCTCCTGGTCCAGTATACAAGGTCTATACAACACACACACGTTATCAAGTGCCATTTATAGAACTGGTGTCTTCTTATGGGGAAGGGGACTTTGGGCTTCCTACAGGGCCCCTATACCTCTATATCTGTTAGACTTCCGCACCAGCCCCATGTGCTCACTACAAATGTAAGTTTGGTAATCTAACAACATATTTCATTACATTTTTATAAGTGCATAGTTGTCTGAATAGGCTCTCACAAGCATATATAAAAAATATACTGACAACAAAGTAAATAACAATATTGTGGGTACATAAAATAAAAAAAATGAAGTTCATTTACATTTACAAGAGTGCATTTACAATTCTGGCTTCAGCTGTCCTGTTTTACATGCAGATGCTTAGTAAAATCATGAGAATGCTCGATTACTAAATTATATTCATCTAAAACCTCATGAGCATGGCTATATTAAAGCTCATGGCTATATTACAAACTCAGAGTTATAGAAAATCACAATACAGTGCCCATGGAGCAGTGTAAGGCCCTATTGAACCTTCACACGTCTTCATTTAAACATTATGGCCAGCTCCACTAGCAGTCAAATGTTTCCTGCCTAGAAGCAATCTCTCTGCAATGGTTGGCACAGGGCATGCCTATGCATCTGTAGTGCAGAGCCTCAAAGATTCTATATGCTTCAATACACTCTGTGCACATGGACTTAAAAACTCTATGACACCTCAAACCTTTTAATACATTGCATCTATAAAGCGGTCATAGGATGGTCCTGAAAACTGAACAGGTGGCATAGAATTAGACACATTTATCATATTAAAGTGTCAGACCCGTTTAAAATTAAAAAACTGTCTATCATATAATATTATAGGAGGCAAGAAATGCTTTTCTGTTTTTCCAAGATTTCAAGGCATGATAAAATTCTATGAAAATGCAGTTTATGATTATACATTAAAAACAAGAAAAACAAGGACACATTAGCTGCCTTGTTGTACAATATTAAGCAAGTCCAATGCTAAAAGTAGATCTACAGGCTGCTAATGTTCTCGAATCCATCCCGAAACCAGTAAATTAAAAAAGTAATTTTTGTAAAGCCGTTCAGAGTGGTTCCAGGTATAAATCAATCTGGCTAGCAATTAAATGCAATTATTGCTCCAGCAGATGCAGTGTTGTGCAAATGGAATATCAATGCAAGTGCCTAAGAACAGACACCTTCATTATTCCTGAATAAATACCTGCATTAAAGTTATGAATGGATCCATTTCTTCTTCAATTAATGACTAGGCACAGCTTTATTTGTATGCGTCTTCCTGTTACACCTCATTTCTTAATGGACCACATTAGGATGTGCTGTGTATGGCACTGCCACAAGAGTCTGCCTGTCTGTTAAGGATTTCTTTCCCTTGATCATAGCCAAAAATCACTGCCTTTTTTATGTTGTTTCCTGTTCACCAAGTCCCACTTACACATCTAAAAACAATACTATAGACTTTTTTTTTTTTTTTTTTTTTTAAACATTCAGTCCTGTATTCTGCAATGGTCTATGTACAATGCAACAGTCAGATTTCTAGCTACATCCTTGATTATGTAAGGTGCGACATGGTATAAATAAAAAAAATAGCTAAATGTCATTCTATAAAAAAATAATAAACCAACAATAAATGAT
This sequence comes from Dendropsophus ebraccatus, assembly GCF_027789765.1. Taxonomy (NCBI): domain Eukaryota; kingdom Metazoa; phylum Chordata; class Amphibia; order Anura; family Hylidae; genus Dendropsophus; species Dendropsophus ebraccatus. Next base: position 121,457,241 of record NC_091454.1, read on the forward strand.
AACAGCGGAGAGCATGACAAGAACATCCCAAAGTTATTCTCAGTGCCGACTATGTGAAGGTTAATTGATAAATGGGCTTGTCAGATGTTCTCCTTTGCATACAGGAAGAGCTGTATCTTTCCCTAATGAGCACACGGACTCTGAAACAAAATGTGCTGAGCTGTAGCCAACTGTGAAAATAGCTCACAAGTTGACATTTTTAACTTGAGATGCAAGTAATTTGTGTTAATATTGCAGTCGCAGCCTTGTGATTATAACACACAGGTGTACGGTTACAGGTGTTATATGGAGAGCGCCATTCCTTTACAAGATGCATAAAGGCATTCTCCTCTATTAACTGCACCACAAAAGACAACTACAAGAAGCAGCAATCGAGCAGAGCTATTACTACATACGGAAAATCCTTTCATTAATCAATAACACCTCTATAACAATCCTTAGCAAAATTATGTTAAAAACAAATGCAAAAAGTAGCTATTTCCACCACATGCACTTCTCAGCATCAGTTTCTATCATAAGCCGGCAAACAACTATAAAACAAAGTAATACAAATAGGCTGCACTGAAAGTAATTCAGCAACCTGTTAACTAGTAAGAGCAGCAGCAAGGACTTATGTGTACAGAGCCTTTACCTTTAAGGGTACATGATATTATAATCATAATCCTTTGAAGTGGTCCTGTTGGTTCTCCTTGCATTGCATCTTCCTTGAGAGAACTGAGCCCCAGTGTTACCACACAATGTCCCTGGCAGAGGCGGGTATGGGAGGGCTAATAGACCGTGCCCCAGACAAAATAAAACTACGCTTGTTGTAGACCTTGAGTGTGAATACAAGGAAAGGGAAGTGCTTGAAGAAAGCACAAATAAAGATATGACTACTTCCTGTGTGTTGGTATCCATCCAAAATGCTATTTTCGCTGCCACTAATGAACATAATGAACATGTTTATGCCAATCTGGCACAGAAGCGGTTAACAGGACCCTTTCCAGAAGAACTGCGAAAACTTACCATTCTCCTTGCACTCTTCTGGGGGTTTAGCTTTCTTTGCTAGCCGTGGATCCAGCCATGACGTGGTCTTTGTGTTGTGACTGAAAAGAAAAAGACACTACTTTGAGAAGGGGACATTGAAAAGAATAACATTCATTTCTCCAAGAAACAAATAAAACAAAGGGGACAAGAAGGGGGGTTGTTTCAAGAGAATTGCAATCGATACACTTAATTTTCCCACTGGTTCTAATTAGCCCTTAAGGATTTTTAAGAGTAATGGTGCAAGGCAGCTGTACATTTGGCATCCTGAAATCACAGCTATTTTTATTAAAATCAACCAGCACGTCTGCCAAGAGCGCCTCATTGAAGATTCAGAGCGCATCCCAAGCTAAAGGAATTTATTAGATACACACAGTTCTCCACTCAGACCAGTGCTCTCAGTGAGCATCTCTAACCACAGTCACAGGTCAGGAACTAGGTGCAGACCCAGTTACAGTATATTCCTCTTTACTCATTAAAGTAAATCTTGTTGGAAAACTACCAAGCTAGCCCTAGGAAATCAAACATTTCCTCTGGTATGACAGCTAATAAGCAAGCGTTATCAACTCAGTGGCACAAATAACACATTATTAGTATGCTTGCTACAAATCACACCAGGACACATTGCAGGGAATATTGCTGCTATACCGAGGAGACCTCTCATGGTCAGGTGCAATGGAGGGAATATGCTTGCAACCCTATTGCTGCCTAACAGCCCAAATATTTTCACAGATTATAACAAGAAAAGTTATTTATTCTTTACATTTTTTGCATCTTTATTTTTAAAATTCTTTTTTCTTTTTTTATTGAAGCATGCCATAAAAAAAAAAAAAATATTATATATATATATATATATATATATTTTTTTTTTTTTTTTTTGAAGGGAGAGTTTCCGGCATCTGTTGAAAGTACAGTACAGCAGCTCGCTTCACTATAGATACAGCACTCCTATGTAATAATTTAGAGAGCCATGCTTTCTTTCCAGGACATGCAGACACCCAGCCCGCAGCTGCACTATTATCTATGCAGTGGTTATCCGTCAGCACCATCTTTACACAGTTCTTTAGAATAAAGCCCCATAAGAACCACTGCAAAAAGGCAAATTGGTGGGCAATAATAGGGTATTCTACAATTCACGGATATTATTTCAACTTCACCACTGATAAAATATTTTCAACAGTTTACACCTTCCTTACTGTCTTTTTCATTCGGACATCCAATAATACTAAGCTATTGAAATGTGCATACTTACAATGTGTCTAGGACCAGCTGTATGAGTATGAGAATCTTTTATTCTAAGTCCAGACAATTTTTTTAGAATAGCAAAGACAGCATTAAACTGGCATAAAGTCACACATTTTGTTGCCAAAAAGACCTTCACACGGAAATGTTAAACTTTTTACAGCATTAATGTTGCATGTCTAATGTAAAATCCTCCCCTTGGTCCCTATATATGAAAGACATATGCCATCTTTCATCTTAAATGTTTGTGCCACCAAATTGGGCAGGGCTATCTACACTATTTTGGTACCTCACAGCAGTATTATTTGGATTTGGGCACTGTATGGTATAGTATCATTGTTTTATTTGGTATGGTACACCATAAGGGGGGGGAAAGAACTGGTGCCATTGCATAGTCACCATCCAACCTAAGGCAAACACTGTTACGACCTTCAATAACACATGCAACAGCATCCCAGATTTACCCTACTGTCTAGCAAACAATTTTAGACAGTAAAAATGGAACAGATTTATTTAGTGGCTCAGACTCAATATGAGAAATGACAGCTGATCTCTGGTTGGTTGCTGTGGGCAATAAAGATAACTTAAAGACGGCCTGATGCATTTTCCCCTATACTTGCATTATGTAGCATATGGAGTCGCACACATGTCTTGTTGGCTTGTCCCCTTTCCAGTAAAGTTAATCCATGTCCTGATAAGCGGTGTCTAAAGGTCCTATTACACAGAGAGATTATCTGCCAAATCAGGCTGATATCTGCCTATGTAATAGAGCCAGCAAACATATTGGCTGTTATATTTTTGGCTATGATTTCACACGGTCAACAGCTGATTACAGGAAAGGGCTGCTTACAGGGCTGTGTAGTCAGTGTCTGTAAGGCTAGGTTCACACTTCGTTAAAACGATGGCAGTCTTTCATAACAACAGCCGACATTGCACAATTAAAGTCAGTTTTTAAAAAAAAATTATGGATGTTATTTGCACAACCGTGGCCGATGTTATGAAAGACAGTGTGACCCTAGCCTTAGGCATACCTTATGCCCTAATGCAGATGTCAAACCCACAGCCCTCCAGCTGTTGCAAAACTACAAGCTGTGGGGCAAAAAACAAAACACAACATTCGTTTTTTTTTTTTGTTTTTTTTTTAATGAATCGATTTATTTAAATCAGTAAAAAGAAGAAAGAACATACTGTATATGTTATATAGTCACACACTCATGATCATACAATAAATGCATACCCTAACAAAAATTATAAAGGAAACAGCAGGTTAGAAGTCTGTAATCTGCTCTTACCTGCTGATAGGACACAGGGCACTGAGGATAAAAGTAATTTTCTTAACTTTATCCTCAGCACTTTTTTCAGGAATTGTTTTTTTGATTTGATATGAACATTAGGCACTGGGGAAGAGACTAATGCCCCCAATGCTACCCCTCCACAGTAATGAGCGCTAGAGTGACGTCACTGCAGAACGCCCCACACCCCATTCCCCAGATCCCTAATTTGCATATCAATTAATGTAAACATTTTCTAAAAAATGGCACTGAGGACAAAGGTAGGAAAGCTACCTTAATCCTCAGCACCCTATGTCCTAGTTAAGTAATGCAATATTGATAGGGGTGTCTCTTGGTTTACTGTAAAAACCTTCCATATCTGAATGAGATAGTCATCCCCTAGTGAAGACAGCTGGGTTCTGGTGAAAGCTTTGCTGACCTGAGTGACAAATGCCAAAATGCCCACAACCTAATGTAATATCACACTAATCATTTTCATATCTTACCCAACAAGGCACCTGGGCATTTAGTATAGATTAAAATTCTTTGGAAAAAGTAAATAAATGTTAGAGTTGAGAAGCTGTCTATTTTTCACAAACTCTAAATATTCTGAATGAAAAAATATATGAAAAGCTAAGAATAGCAGCAAGATGAACTAGTCAAGACATGAGTCATTGGTAACATGTGTGGGCGGCAGAGTTACAAATTCAATTCATGTTTCTGTATAATCTTTTAAATGCACCATGCCCCAGGAAAACAGAGTGAAGTGCACACTGATGGCTACTCCTCACATGTAGTCTGCACTAAATATTTTTTATTTGAAAAGAAATTGAAACATAAACCAACATAAGTCTTTTTTTTTCTTTATATATTTTATTTTTTTTCTCCAATTAAAAAAGAACATACAAAAATACAATCACTTACAGGATCAATTTCCATAAACAAGTAATGTAATACCATACATAACATCCAACCCTTTAACCCCCCAACAGTCCGTCTCCAGACTAGCAGTCCGAATCACCAGTCCCACCCCAACCCCCACCCCGGGAAGCGAGAGGGGGGAAAAAAACCAACGCAACCAGACATATTATACCAATTCTTCCACATTTCATAGCATTCTATCATTGCTCTTCATTCCAAGACCTCCATTTAAGGAAATGTCTTTTAAGTAGGGATGGTCCGAAACTGCCGAACGCTCGGCATCAGATTCCCGCTGTCTGCCTGCTACGTGCAGCGGGTGGATACAGCGGGAGGACCGCCTGGAACACTGGGATACAGCCTATGGCTATGGCTGTATCCCAGTTTTCCAGGCGGTCCTCCCGCTGTATCCACCCTCTCCACGGAGAGGGCAGACAGCGGGAATCATTGCCGAACCGAACTCGGTTCGGACCATCCCTACTTTTAAGCCGTTTTTTTACCACAATGCGTCCTTTCAATGTTTTGTATCCTTGCTACATTTGTCAGCCAGCTCCCTTTAGAAGGGGGATCTGCTTTTATCCAATTTTTCAGAATCAACCATCTAGCTAAAAAAAGTAAATTAGAAATTATGTGCTTCCCCCTTTCCAACTGTATCGTACATCCAAGGATTATATATAGGGCATTATAGGGAATCCCTACCCCCAATCTGCTCGTTTTAAAACTCATAATCTCTTGTCAAAACCTTTGAATATGTGGACAGCTCCACATCATGTGGGTATAGTCTTTCAATAGATCGCATCTTGAGCAGGAGGCCCCTGGGTATCTGCCCATTCTAGACATCATCTCCGGTGAGAAGTGTAATCTATTAACTATTTTAAGCTGAATTAGTTGGTGGTTTTTATTATTTGACCCATATTCCAACATAAGTCTTAAAACGTATAACGTTGCCAGTCTGCATTTAGCAGGCGTTTGATACTTACCAGTGATGCCACTGTACAGGTCCTGCTGCCATTTTCTGCCATCATCCTGCCCTGCTTCAGTCCACTGGCATCTGCACTCCTCCCAGCATTTGCTTCTTCTTACTTGCTTTCACTGCAAAGCCATCTCTGAACATAAGGGTATGTGCACAGTACAGAATTTGCGTGGAAATTTCAAGTGGAGTTGAGGTCCATCTGTCCCATTGATCAATCCGCCAGCTGCACAAATTATTGACATGCACATACCCTTAGGGTGCATAAATGGCCGCTTTTAAATGGACCAGTATGTCTCTACCTTCTGTCAATCCAGTTCTACTTGGGCTTATTTTACTTGCTCCACCTGTTTCTCATGTGCTTGAGTGTTGTTGGATCCTTGCGTTCCTAACAAAGGTGTGTTCCTTTGATTCTGCTGATATCCTGTGTATCCTAATCCATGCCTGTTTTTTAGTTTACACTTCTTTTCTGACCCCTATATGTCTATTTGTTTATCTATTTATTCTATTTTTGACTCAGATTGCCTTTCCTACCTCTAAAGTTTTGTGCCCTGATCCTTTGCCTGACTATGATTGCCGGCTCATTCCTGGTACTGTGCTGACAACCCAGCCTGTCCTCTGATGCCTCGCATTGGCACTGTCTGGTCCTTGGGGACCAGTTCCTACCACACCAGAAGCACACTTGTGGAGCAACCTGGTTTCCTTTACTGCAGAAGTCCAGCTTCTGTATTCTGGAGCGGAATGAAGGGTGAAAAGCTAGAGGTACTATAGAGGTAGATAGAGCTACTATGCTTGCTAGTAAATCCACACTCTGTCCATTACAAAATTAATCATTAGTATTCTAATTGTCGGGAAAGTAAATATAATAATGTGGAATATTCTTAAAATTCAAGAAGGTTTAGAGACAGAAGCCAAAAAAGAAAATATCAATTCTCCTCTTTATCCTGATCTAGTTTAGTTTAAGTTCCTGTGTTTATTTACTAATGGAAATAAGGTGTCTGAAGATCGAGTTGAAGAAACTTTAGGTTCCAGTGAGGACCAGTGTTTATGGTTTGACATCAAACTGACTGCAATCCCATACTACAACAAGAGTATTGGATTTTAGAAAGAGTAATTTTAAGAAAATGGGGGAGTATTAAGATAATGAATTAAAAGGGTGGGATAAAACATTGGAAGCGAGCGGTCAGTGGGCAGTGCGAAAAAAGCGCCATACTAAAAGGCAACTAGACTTCATGTATGAGAAATTATCAAAAGGAACCACTATACAGTAGTTCACTAGAGAGGTTGAGGCTATTGTAAAGGGAAAAAGGCAGCCTATAGGAGGTATAAAAAGACTGGAAGTGTAGCTGACAGAGAGACGTATAAAATTATACAGAAGGAAGCAAAGCAGATTATAAATGCTGCTAAAGCCTCAAAAGAAGAAGAAATGGCAAAATCTGTTATTGAGTGGAGCAAAGCCTCCTTCAGATAGAGTAGATGGAGGAGAAAGAAGAGTTGCAGTATTACTAAAATACTTTGATACTGTTCCCCATAAAGAGCTGATGGAGAAGTTGGTAAAAATTGGACTTAATCCCTGGATAGTTCAGTGGATTTGTTGTTGGCTGAAGGATAGATATCAGAGGGTTGTTGTTAAGGTTTATATTCCGAGCAGAGACTGGTTACAAGTGGTGTGCAACAAGGGTCTGTTCTGGGTCCTATTCTTTTTAATATGTTTGTAAGTGACATAGGGGAAGGTTTGGTAGGTAAAGTTTATTTGTTTGCTGATGACACAAAAAAGTGTGCAATAGGGTTGATATTCCTGGAGGTGTCAGTAATATGGAAAATAATTCAGCTTTACTAGATAAGTGCTCCAATCATTGTAAATTGCAGTTCAATGTTTCCAAATGTTAAATAATGCACTTGGGGAGGAGGAATCCTCTATTCGAGTATCATATCAGCAAATCTGTGTTGGCAAAGACTTCAGAAGAGAAGGATTTAGGTTTAGTGATTTCTGACAGCCTTAAAAATAAGCAAGACAGCTTAGTAACACACATTACAAAGTTATATAACGTTGTAATTAGAGATGAGCGAACCGGGTTCGGGTTCGAGTCGATCCGAACCCGAATGTTCGGTATTTGATTAGCTGGGGCTACTGAACTTGGATAAAGCTCTAAGGTTGTCTGGAAAACATGGATACAGCCAATGACTATATCCATGTTTTCCACATAGCCTTAGGGCTTTATCCAAGTTCAGCAGCCACCGCTAATCAAATGCCAAAAGTTCGGGTTCGGATCGACTCGAGCATGCTCGAGGTTCGCTCATCTCTAGTTGTAATGTTTGTTAATTAAGCAGAAAAAGTAAATCTGTACAGCTTGGATGAAAGAAGGGAAAGGGAGGAAATCATTGAGACCATTTAATTTGTTAAAGGACTAAATAAGGTTCAGAAGAGAAAAGTTTTTTTAGAAAAAAAAATTAACTTCATCACAAGATGACACAGTGAGAGGTTAATTTGGGGAAAGATCAGAAGCAACACAAGAAAATATTACTTTACTGAAAGAGTAGTAGATGCTTGAAACAAACTTCCAGCAAATGTGGTTGGTAAATCTACAATAACTGAATTTAAACATGCCTGGGATAAACATATATCGATCCTAAGATAAGAAGGAAAATACTAAAAAGGGCAGACTTGATGTACCAAGTGGTCTTTTTCTGCTGACAATATTTTATGTTTCTATACATATCTCATATACTGTACACCAACAAAACACAGTAATCACTGAACTCAGGGACAACAGTGAAAAAAACTCCTATGAAGTACTCAATCAAGAGTCTTCACTGATGCCCCCCAAAAAAGACTCCATGGACTCTTGTTTTGCATATTTAAATTTTTGGGGGCATCAGTGGCATCAGCAACAGTCTTTACATATAGCACCTTTTTCTGAAGTAAATCAAACTTGGGAGCTAGAAATTTTAGGGAAGAAGTTCACCTATTTTTTTAAAAATATGACCCCATTTTCCTGATGCATGGAGGCACTGCTCCCAATAGACTGCAACAGACAGCCCCAATTCCAAAAAAGTTGGGACGCCATGTAAATTGTAAATTGTAAATAATTGTAAATAACATAATGTAAACAAATATTTTATTCACAATAGAACGCAGAACGCTTATAGGTGGGACAGGAGCAACTAAAGGCTTTAAAAGTAAGTGGTACTTATAAAAACGCCTGACTGGGTATGAAAGGAGCATGTAGAGCCGGGGAGGGTGGGAATAGGGGTGTAGAGTCTCTATGAAACAAAGATAGAGATTCATCAATCAGCAAAAAAACAAAACAAAACAAACAAACAAACAAATAAGCCTGTCTACCTATATAATCATCAACAGATTCACTTAATTCTTGATTTTTGAGCAATCTCAACTCCAAATATACTCACAACTCATAATGACAATAATGTAATAAATAGTTTACTTTCATTAGCGTTTTCTATAGAACCTGCATGCCATAAAGTGCATTCACTAGGGGCATAGCCAAGTTTTTCACATTTAGCTTTTAATGTCCAAATCCAGTTGAATAAATCACAGAGATTTAGTACAAATAACCTGTATTATTTTCCCAGCATGCCCTAGCACAAAATGCTAATAGAACGTAGCTCTGTACCACACACCGCACACTCTGAAATAAGAATGGCAGCTGTGCGGTTTTGTGAAGCAAAGGTGTCCCACAGGTATTGCAAAAGTAAAATACCAGGCAATAGCATTTTTGAAAGTGGCCCAAAAATTGGTTATATGTTATAGTAATTTCAACATACTTGTGTATTAATTCAAGAACAGTACATACTAGTTTAACATCTGCACAGTTAAATGGTGCTTAGTAGCATAGTAAATACTGACCTCATGTTCATACTCAATTTTTCAGTATTTGTTTCTCAAACAGTCACCCTTTCAAATTTGAGCTTTATGACATACATTCTAAAAGGCTTGATGTCCTTTATCTATAATTTACAAAGATTACGCAATTCAAACTCCAACCTGCTTGAAGGGGTTGTCTGGTTTAAATCTTTTTCTCTCCATACTCCCCAAGTTATACATTACTCACATATGCTTCTAGTACCAGTCCTGGCGTTTCCTGCACTTTTCATCCCTCTCCTGCAGCCCAGGAAGTCATGTGGTTCTAAAATTTTCAATTACTGTCTTCACCACCAACATACAGGGCGCCATTTTGTGCCAATACCTTCCCGACACTAGGCAGCACTTGCTCCACATGGCTAATCTGCACATGCATTCTGATTGGTCCAATTGTCACATGTTCCTATCTGGCCAATAACAGAGCTCTGCAGGACCTTCATCACATGCACTGTCTCAGCCAATAGAATCCCCCCCAATAGCTGCTGAATGGCTCCCTAGATATAGGAGAGCTGAATGTATCACCACACACACACACACACACGTAGCAGAGCTAAATATATTAAGACCCCCCACATGTAGCAGAGCTGAATGTGTCACTATCCTCCAGATGTAGCAGGGCTGAAGGTGTCAAACAGGAGGAGGATGGGGCAGAAGGCATATCCACTTGTAACTTGTGCCTGGTGCTCCTCCTCTCCAAGCTCAGAAGACAAGGGGTGGGGCAGTCAGATGCTGATGGAGCAGAGAGGGAGAGCAGTGCTTACTGTAGGTGAGGACCAGGCCTGGCCCCCACCCCCGCTCAGTCCCAGTGCATGCAGACCAGCAGCAGCTGCAGGATCCATATGTCTGTGTGACCCAATGCTGCAAGCAGCTGCAATAAGTATAGTAGTTGATTGTTATAAGCAAACAGCAGTATATTAGATAAGGTACACTGCCTTACATAGAGAGTGTCTGCAGTCAGCATCTTTACTGGTCAGGGGGAGGTAACTAGAAGAAATGTGGGAGACATTAGCAGCAGGGGGCTGGCTCTGGCTTACATAGCATGCTGGTCCATGTAGTCTGAGAGAGTGGGTGGGCACATTATCAGAACAAAGAAGTGAAGAGAAGATGTCTGAATAGAAAGAGTGGATCATGGCGAAACTTGGCAGGGGGACTTGGGTAAGCAGTACCCACTATGCCAGCCTGTTTTTATTTTCGATTAGTGTTGAACATCCTCTTTAACTGTTAGCTTTTAGGACAAGGGAACACATACCTTTCATATACCCATCTATGCTTCCATAACAGAGTCAAATAGTAAAGTAATGGCTTATTTCCATGTTCCATGAAGCACAGAACCTATGGACAGGTAAGCGCTGCAGTGCACTCTATCCCCACCCGGCATCATGTATTAATATGATGTCGGGAGTGGGGAAAGTGTTTAAATCTTCAGGGCACTGTAATGAAACAGTTGGACATCTATGTTATTACAGTGCCACAAAGATTTAAACATTTTTCCTACTCCGGGGGTAGAGTCCACTACTGAGCTTACCTATCCGTAGGTTCTGTCTTTGGGAATAAGCCCTAACTCTGGTTTAAAGAGTTAAGAGGCACTGATAAGCTCCTGAAGTGCTGAGGGCTGTAAACCCTCCTTTCTTCCCCTCTTACTTCATTGACAGTGAGTTGGAAGCTAAGCCCAGCTTCTATGTCCTGCACCTGAACAAAATTTTTATGCACAGTGCACAAACAAGGATTAGAAACAAAGTTCAGCACCAAAAGGGATACGGATGTAAGAGGGAGTGAGGAGGTGTTTGCAGTGGTTGAGGGGCTTAAGAACAACTCTTTGAGACTATATGTCAGAGAAGAAAAGCATTTTTCAACATTCTGGAAGTACAGATTGATATATGAAAGGTACCATGTGTCACCTGGTCCTAACAGCTATATGACAGTGTCAGCAGTTTAGAACAAGAACTGAAGATGAAAGAAGTTTGGATGTATGTTTTTCAAATATTTACTTACATGATCATTAACTTTGCAAAAAACTTTTTACAATAAGTTGCATAAGTATCTAAAAATGTTTACAATGAATACAAAGTATCTTTAATGTAAAAATACCCTATATACAATAATATACAGCTGATGCATGTTATTTACAGCATACCAATTAAGAAAAAAAAAACTTTTGACATGTCACAAAGTGCGACTGTTTTGACTGCTTAGCTCAGGAGAATGAGTGAGAGATATGATCTGCTGCACATGGCAAGGATGGCAATCAATATAAAGTGTGTGCAGCCCTCCCAACATTCCACCGACAGTTTGTTCTTGGAAAGATAAGCCACCACCAGCGCTGTCTGGCTGCGGCTTACGGCGGGAAGGGTGGGAGAGATAACTGATGGATGACACTTATTGAAGGTGCCATGGCGAAGTAGATACAAAGTGTTAATAAGTAGTGATACACTGGATAATGGAGCAGGGTGCCAGGCAGAGGACCTTCTTCTGTGTTATCTATATACAATAATCAGACATATAAATAGGGTTGCCAAATGAGGCACAACCTTTTGAACATGTCTAGATAGCTTTGGAAAATAGACTGTACTTATTAAGCTATGATTGTATGTTTGATGTATACATTTATGATAAACAGGTAAGCATGGGAATTCACTTAAAGAGAATCTGTCACTAGGTTTATTGCACCTTAAGTGAGGGCAGCATAAACTATTGATAAAAATGCTGAACAGATTGGAGTATTACTTCATCAGTCTGTTGAGTCGTTCTCCTAATATGCAGGAGAATAGGATTCTTGCCATACCCCTCCCCCAACCCTCCAGCTGCTGATTGACAGTTGACTGACTATACACAGCATGGATAGAGAACTGCCAACCAGCAGCTGATGGGCGGAGTTTACTGCTTCTCATGAATATTGAGGACACTGGGTTCATGCACATAATGGAGAGGACTACTTATTGTTCATGTTATTCAGGAGGATATCTCTGAATCAGCTGCACAGGACAATGTAAGTGATACATCATTCCCTGTCACTAGTTTATGCTACCCTGAGATGAGACAGCATAATCCTACTGCCAGAGTCTCTTTAAAAGACTTGGGATAAACTGGAGAGTTTGACTCATTACGAGTTTGAGTATATTGTATAATTATAGAACAACACAACTCTGGCTCAGTGAGCAGCAATAGTGAATCAATACCATTTGGTCGTATTAAATAATTGCACAACAGGGAGCAATGGAGCAGGTTAAATGGAACACTTACTGCAGAACTCAACCATACAGAACACAGCTTTATTATTACATAAAACTAGCCTTCACTGGCAGTGATCATTTATACTCTTCATCAGCTGCTTTAGAATGTCCAGTTTTAATTGAATACTTATTTAAATAGTGTGCTTGTACTTGAATGCTTTGTTAGAGGGACCCTTTAGAGTGGTGACAAGATGATTTTTCAGCTGGAGACAGCACTTTGTACATAGCATGAGTACAATAATGTACACATGGGTCAGCTACCCAGAACTCTACATGTGGTTGGGGGGGGGGGGGGGGGGGGCTGGTCAGCTCCGTCACAGGGATCACAGACACAGCAGAATTAAAAGTGAATGGGTTTTATTTCACCAAATACAAGTAGTAAAAAACAGCTTCTCTTCAGCAGGTGCACATAACAAGGATAACCTTGCTTCAGGGTTAACAGGGCGGGCTGCTGACATACTTACAGCAGGATGTGCACCCCGCTGCGAGTTTGTCTGCCCATATAGTGTACAGGCCAGGGATCCGCAGCAGACCTCGCTGCAAATTCACAGCGAGAAATCCGCTGCGGATATGTTTGAACGCACCCTAAGGCTATGTTCACACTACGTAAAAGTCGTACTTTTCACGTTGTGGAACACTGCCTCTGCTTCTATGGGACCCCGGCTGGAGCGTATACACATCGTATACGCTCCGGCTGGGATCCTGTGCGGCACCGCAAATAACTGACATGTCAGTTTTCTGCAGCCGCAATTGAATAATTGTGGCCATAGGAAACCCTGTCAGTTCACACAATGAAGCTTGCTTCATTGTGTGCTGTGGGCGGTTCTGATGTAGGTGCGTTCTGATGAGCCCGCATCAGAACGCTGCGGCCCGGAAAGATCATCTGAGATGATCTGGGCAGAGACTGGCCGTTCTGTGACCCTGCTGGGGTCACAGAATGGCCGGTCTCTCACAGCGTGTTAACATAGCCTAAAGGTGGGTCAGTGTCACAGAAAGCCTGGGGCACAGTACAGCAAATGAAGGCAAGCCCCTATTTAGCAAACATTAAAGTGACTGTACCACCAGGCCCAGGCTGAAGCACTGGAGGCGGGCCGACCCACCCCCAGTGGGAAGAAACCCCAGCACCTCCATGACGTGACTCCATTAGAATCAATGGAACCCTATCATAGAGGGGCTAGGGTTTCCTCCCACTAAGGGTGGGTCGGCCCGCCTCCAGTGCTTCAGCCAAGGCCTGGTGGTACAGTCACTTTAAGCAATGTACACTAGAAACCACAAGCCTGTTAGAAATACCAGATGTGCCGGATTCTGTCATTTACAGCATCACAAACAGCATACTTAACAAGCTTATTCAGATCCTCATGTCGCTGGATTAGGATTTTACTGGGATGTGTGAAGGGAAAGATCAGCAGGATTACACTACTAGGCATATTTATGGAAAGCTTTAACATTTTTTTTAAAGACACCCATAAGAAACAAAGAGACCCTGTCAACTAGGTTTAAATGGGTTATCCAAGAGTAGAAAAACATAGCTGCTTTCTTTCAGAATCAGCACCACTCTTGCCCTCAGGTTGTATGTGATATTGCAGCTCAAGTAACGTGAATTGAGCAGAGTTGTAATACCACCCACAACCTGGGGATAGGTGTAGCGCTGTTTTTGGAGGAAAGCAGCTATGTTTTTCTAATATCCCGGATAACCCTTTTAAATAGAAAGGTATATGCTACTTTATCTGAGGGAAGCATATGTTAGTGACATAGAAGCTGAACAGAGCAATGTATCACTTGCATCTAATAAAGCGACCGTCCTTCTGATATCCTCAATGATATCACAGAGAGCAGGACAGTAGGGATGGTCCGAACCTGCTGAGGTTCGGGTTCGTATGAACCTGAACACTCGGCATCAGATTCCCACTGTCTGCCCGCTCCGCGGAGCGAGCGGATCCAGCGGGAGTAACGCCTGGAAAACTGGGATACAGCCTATGGCTATGGCTGTATCCCAGTTTTCCAGGCAGTCCTCCCGCTGGATCCGCCCGCTCCATGGAGCGGGCAGACAGCAGGAATCATCATACCGAGGGTTCGTACGAACCCGAACCGAACTCTGTTCGGACCATCCCTAAAGGACAGTAGTCTTTCCAATTATGTAAATAACAAAGTTCAAAAGTGCCTGCTCACCCATAGCTTTACTTCTTTACTCAGATCCACATTCGGCAATGTGCTTGAACATCCATGAAAAAGGAAAAATGATGCAGAATCTTTCAGTAAAACTTCTGCTTTGCTTTATTTCATGATTCAATTAAAGACAGTTCACACCATTGTGCAGGACAGTTCACACGAATGCACATAATACAGGTGTCTTCACTAATTACATAAATGCATCACATTTCAGAGTTAATTTACATGTCAAATACAAAGATACCTTTACCAATAATATACATATAAAAATACATAAAGGCTAAAAATATGATACAACTGTTGCATTCTAAGTGGAACGATGATATTTAACATAGTATATTATTGGATACAAAAAATGCACTACCCTATAGATAGCAATGTGAATAGACGTCTAGAATGATGAAAAAAAATGCAGTACAATACTGGTTTCAATTCACATTCATGCATTTAAAAGTATCACCAACCTCACAGAATTACGCACTATATTGTTATATTACCAATATGATTACTGGGACTTGGACATACTACTAATAATGAGAGGATAATTCCTTACATATATATTAGGCCGCCACATTATTGTGTTGTTATGTTTTACCAATATGACTACAAAGACATACTACTAATAATGGAAGAGCAATTCCTTGTGGATATTTAGGCCATATGGCATTCTGGTTTTACGTATATACTGCCAATAGGCTTCTCTATCTCTGAGACACTTGGCTACATCTCCTCCTCATTCCTCTTGGGAATTACTTTTTCTATCCCATAGATAATGAAATCTGTAATGGAACCCTAATGTGCTTGTATGAAATGTAATGATGCTCCTGATTTTTGTCTTGTCAAATTACCTGTGATGTCATTAATGTGTTCTAAAGCTCAAATTTTTATGCTGTACATCCTACATATTTTTTGTTGCAACTAGAACATTCTATTATATAAACTACATTTGCAGTGTCGGAATCTATATGTTGTTTCACATCATAATTTTTTTTTACCTTTCGTGTCACAAAAAGACTTACACGGTTTTGCAAAATTACATGTCCTACACGGACGTCTGCCACATGTAAAGAACCCAAATTGTTGCAGCCAAGTAGCTCCTTGTTTTTTAGTAGTTATCATGCTGGGTGACAACATGTCACCAAGAGTTCTAGCTTTTTTTTACTTTATTAAATAACGTATTATATGTCATAGACACTACCGGTTTCGTATTACTACATGTTTTCTGCTTTTTTTCCTGTTATTAGAGTATGTCTTTGTTTATGTGTGACTATTTGTTTTGCTCTGTTACAGTGTTAATTAGTATAACCTCTTAGTTTTAATCTATTTTCCAAATCACAGACTTCATTTTTGTACATTATGGCATCTGAGCAATTTCTTTTCAGTCTGGTACATTCCCCAAATAGGGATGGCCCGTATGGTGTGTGGAGGGTGATTACTGTCAGCCCTCAATATAGTGTTACCAGATATTGGCTTACGATGTGTTGAGGTGACAATGGCACTCCCTATCACTCCAGTTAGTTGTAAATCCAAAAATACTATACTTTTTTCCCCTGTAAATCATGAGTAAACTTAAAGCGCAACTATAATTTCAATGAAATTTCTCAAATAAAAAGCCCACGTGTTACCTTTTAAAAAGAGCCCTAAACTGCGCTGATAGCATGTACGCTCGCTGAGATATCCCCAGTTGTTTGGCTCAGAGGAATAAATGAATTTTTCTTCTGGCTGAGAGATAGTGGGCGTGGCCTGTCCCTCATCTCCCTGGCTGCGTCCCTCCATTCACTGAGCAGCACCTTAGCAGATGTATCACACAAAGTGGGATTAGATACAGCCCCAGCATACAGTATCACAATGTAAGATTAGATACAGAGCCCCAGCAGATGGTATCACACACAGTGGGATTAGATACAGTCATCTGCTCTCATTACACTGTAGGATAATGTCAACCATGGAGGTGGGGGCACCTGCTGCAGACATCTCATAGTGAGTGTAATATGTACTATGGAAGGACCACAGCTGTGTTGTGCTGGGACTTGTAGTCCTCCCCTCAGTGACTCACCCACTCTCCCTCATGCAGTACATTGGAGTCATGGTGGCATGTGCCTCCTGGGTGAAGCACTGAGTACTTGTCCCTCCATCCAGCTCTTCCCCAGCTCTTCCCCTGCGCTGCTCCTAACACACAACACCCTCAGCTCTGCTAAATCACCTCTGTGAGGGGAGGGGGAGAACATGCTGCTAGGAGGGGGGGAGGAGGGTTTGTTTCTCTCTGTGTCAGGGCTGTTATCTGATCCTCCTGTCACAGTCTGTACACTCAGGACGGATCTCCAGGGAGGGGGCGTGTCCAGCAGGAATGCAGAAATAAGTCACAGCCAGAGAGGGCTATAAGGGCATAGTCAGCCTTATGTATTTAAAAAACTGTTCATTTTAGGTTATTAATGTATATTGCAAAAAGTCTTATGACCTAAGCTAACTAAAACTGAATGGTCAAAATATTTTATAGTTGCGCTTTAAGATTGTAACTGTTTGCATTTAAATAATCCATGAACAGTGGTACGGGAGACACATTGCCTGACCATATAATCCATGTTGTCGATGAATCTCCTGTACCACTGAACATGGACCAAAAAAGGATTCTCAACTGCAAAAGTAAATTTTTTTTCCGAAAAAGACATAGATTTGCGAGAGATTGAGAGTGCTGTGCACCCATGGACACTCCACTGTTTTGCACAAAATATCTCAAGTGCACTGGATCAGGATTCACAGTAAAATTAGACTCTTTACCTTTAAATTTAACTGCACCATTATTTTGTTTATTTTGCAAATCATACAAGGCCAATAAACTCTGTTCTGAAAAAAACCATATTTACAAATTCATTTGTTATATTAATATCATCATTACGTGTCTGGTTACTTTCTACTTAAAAAAAAAAATAAAAATCAGGAGCATCATTACATTTCATACAAGCACATCAGGGTTCCATAAAAGATTTTATTATCTATGGGATAGAAAAAGTAGTTCTCAAGATGAGAGGAGGAGATGTAGCTAAGCGTCTAAGAGATAGAGAAGCCTATTGGCAGTATATACTTAAAACCAGTATGCCATATGGCCTAAATATCCACAAGGAATTGCTCTTCCATTATTAGTAGTATGTCTTTGTAGTCATATTGGTAAAACATAACAATAATGTGGTGCCCTAATATATATGTAAGGAATTATCCTCTCATTATTAGTAGTATGTCCAAGTTCTAATAATCATATTGGTAATATAACAACATAGTATGTTAATCTGTGAGGTCGGGAATACTTTTAAATGCATGAATGTGAATTGAAACCAGTATTGTTTTACATTTTATTGCATCATTCAAACATCTATTCACATTGCTATTAATAGTGTAGTGCCTTTTTGTATCCAATAATATACCATGTTAAATATCATCGTTCCACATACATTGCAACAGTTGTATCATATTTTTGCCTTCATGTATTTTTACTTCTTTTTATATAACATGTAAATTACCTCTGAAAAGTAATGCATTTATGTAATTAGTGACAACACCTGTATTATGTGCATTTAAACCTAAAAGGAAGTACTGGCTTATGTCTGAGCAAAGGCGCTTGTGTCCGAAACGTGTCAAAGACTAAGTGGTGTATTGCACAATGCTGTGAACTGTCCTGTTTTTAATTGAATCCTAAATAAAGCAAAGCAGAAGTTTTACTGAAATATGCTGGATCAATTTTCCTTTTCCAATTATGTGCATGCTCAGTATTTAAATTTAAAACTTTGCAACATGGTCTCAATATCCATGCCAGCTTCATGTCGGTCTATGTGTGACCTGTTCTGGCTATAAAGACGATTAATTACTATCAGGCCATTAATCTGGCAACAATCAGATAGCAGTAAGGCCCCCTTCACACGTCCGGAAAAACCATCCGGATTTCCTATCAGGAAATCCGGACGGATTTCCGGACCCATAGACTTTAATTGGTCACGGACACCCTTCCGGATTTTTCCGGAAGGGTGTCCGTTCCGCAAAATATATCCGGAAAAAATAGGACATGTCCTATTTTTGTCCGGAATTCCGTCCCGGACGCCCCCATAGAAGGCTATGGGGGCGCCGGAATCACGGGCACTTTCCTGATGTACATCAGGAAAGTGCCCGTGATTCCGGATGATTGACAGCCCGCCGGCACCCCCGCTGCCCCGAACGCCGCGCCGCCACCACCCAAGGGATCCCTGCACCCGGACATCAGCTGCCGCCGCCCGGTGACCCCGCAGCGCCGCATCGCATCACCCCGCCGCCGCCGCCCGATGACCCCGCGCCGTATCGCATCACGCCGCCGCCCGCTGACCCCGCCGCTGCATCGCATCACCCCGCCGATGACCCTGCCGCGCCGCATCGCATCACCCCGCCGCCCGCTGACCCCGCATCGCATCACCCCGCCGATGACCCCGCCGCGCCGCATCGCCCCGCCGCCGTATCGCATCACCCTGCCGCCGTATCGCATCACCCCGCCGCTGCCGCCCGATGACCCCGCCGCCGCATCACATCACCCCGCCAATGACCCCGCCGCATCGCATCATCCCGCCGCCGCCCGATGACCGCGCCGCATCGCATCACCCCGCCGCCACCCCGACCTCTGTTCCCCCCCCCCCTCCCCGAGTCCGCAGCAGGTTGCACCCGCCCGCCCGGGACTCCCACCAGCTGCCGCCGCTGTTCTTCCGCCGCCGACAGGTGAGATACACAGCCCTCTCCCCCCCAATACTAAAACTCCCACCATGTCCTGCTAACAGGCCATGATGGGAGTTGTACTTCTGCAGCCTGTGGCCATACAGGTTGGAGAAGTACAACTCTCATCATGTCCCTGTTGACAGGTCATGATGGGAGTTGTACTTCTGCAGCCTGTGGCCATCCAGGTTGCAGGAGTACAACTCTCATCATGTCCCTGTTGACAGGTCATGATGGGAGTTGTACTTCTGCAGCCTGTGGCCATCTAGGTTGCAGAACTACAACTCTCATCATGCCCCTGTTGGAAACACTTTTTTTTTTTACTCATCAGGAAATCCTGAAGGTTTTTCCTGATGATTTCCTGATGGTAAAAATGGATTACTGTCAGGAAATCCTGATACTTTCCTGATGACTTTTGAGGTCTCCTGATCAGGATTTCCTGACAGTAAAAACTGACAAGGACGTGTGAATGGGGCCTAAGAGCTTACTATCCTCTTGTCACGCCTAACCAGCTTTAGTTTATTGACCTGTTGTAATCAGCAGACCCTGTGTATATTGCATTTTATTATTTCTAAAGTTTCCTTAAATCCTTTGATGAGCTCTGTTTAGTGTGTATATAAGTCTGTGATTTTTTCAGTTTTGTATAACATCATGTCTGACAAAGGGAGATAGACTCTTGAAAGCTTACAATCAAATATACTCAGTTAGCCTCCAAAAGGTATCGCCTGATTTCTTCTCTATTCCACTTGATTCATAAAGGACACTTCCTCCACCCAAAGACTACTAACTGGCAGTTGGCAATAATGTTTTTGAGTGGGTTTAACATTTTATGGCATCTGCTTAAAGGGAACCTGTCACCCCCCGTGCCGGGGTGACAGGCTCCCGACCCCCCGTTAGAGCCCCCTATACTCACCTAATCCTGCCGGGTCCCGCTTCTGGAGGTGGTCGGGTGATGAAGATCTCAGCCGCTGCAGCCCAGCGAGCGCGCTGAGAGATGAGTCCAACGCTCATAGAGAATGACGGAGCGCTGGACTCTTCTGTCATTCTCTATGGGTGTTGGACTCATCTCTCAGCGCGCGCACCGGGCTGCAGCGGCTGAGATCTTCATCACCCGACCACCTCCAGAAGCGGGACCCGGCGGGATTAGGTGAGTATAGGGGGCTCTAACGGGGGTCGGGAGCCTGTCACCCCGGCACGGGGGGTGACAGGTTCCCTTTAAGAAACATATCCTAATGCACCAGGGATTAAGAAAGACCAGTCATTGAGGCCTAAATGTAAAACATTTGGTGAAACACATTAGAACAGGGGTTTCAAACTGTGGCCCTCCAGCTGTTGCAAAACTACAATTCCCATCATGCCTGGACAGCCAAAGCTTTAGCTGCCCAGGCATGACAAGAATTGTAGTCTTTTAACAGCTGGGGGACCTGAGATTGACACCTATGTATTAGTTTATACTGCACTACTGAAGTTGGGATATTTTAGGGTATGTTCACACCTCGTTTTTGGTCCCAAGTCGGGCTGCACGTCAGGAATCAGTGAAAAAAGGATGCGGACGTGCAGCCGACGGCCACATGATGGCCACATTGACTTAAATGAGCAGGACAGAGTCATTATGTGACTGTGTTCTGCTCATTTGCGGGACGTACACAGCTTTAATGCAGGACTCAAAAGCGTAGTCGACCACGCTTTTGAGTCCTGCACAAAAGCCGTGTACTTCCCGCAAATGAGCAGAACACAGTCACATAATGACATTTAAGTCAATGTGGCCGTCGGCCGCAACCTTTTTTTTTCTACTGATTCCTGAAGTGCAGCCCGACGTGGGACCAAAAATGAGGTGTGAACATACCCTTACTATTTTAAAACGACAGGGATCAAGATAAAGCTTTCTACACCTGATTCAGATTACTATGCTATTATCTATGAATAAAACTCATACAGAACAGGTAAAACCATATGAAACTATTTGGTTTACATCGCACTGCAGGTTTCAACTGGAAACTACCTGTTTGGTTACTGCTCTGTTTTACTAGTAGAAGAGATAATTTACTGGTGGAGAAAATCATACAGCTACACCAATATAAGGGTTATCAAACACGCTGAATGCCTGGGCTGATTCCTGCTGCTTCCTTCTCCATTTTAAACTGGTGATCATCTTTAGCAGTGACTGATATACATTTGTTCAATGACAATTAAATGAGAATTTTCTCATAGGTTAAAGCTTCCTAAATGCTTTTCCAAAACTGAAGAAAAAAAAAAAAGAAAAATTCACACACAGTCTACTGCCCCCAAGTGTTAAAACTGTGTATTGCATACACAATACAGGGTTATAGAAAAGACAAGGACTAAATAGTCATTTTATTCCCCTTAGAAGAAATACAAATCTATTCACGATAAGCTTTTCTCAGCCTGACTAGATGATTTTAGTCTTATCTCCATCTGCACGTTCCTCGGAAGAAACAGCTATGATTTATTTAGCAAGCAGACGTTTATCCTTTCTTAATTCAACAAATAATATGTTTTATCTGTTCTTTCTAATGGGAAAGAGAGATAAACATGATCTATTATCTACAATGTATAATTCTACTATAAAAGGAAAATGCTATAGATGTTTACATGAATTATAAGGAGAACAAAATTGTGGCAAAGTTTCGCTATATATTTGAACATCTATTTAGAGTAAACGCTATACTAACAATAGTAAATAAAAAAAATAAAAAAAGGTCAAGTATTTGTTTTATGCAACTTAGATTGTTAATAGGGGATGTCATAGGGTTCTGTAACCATCAGACCTCAGGATGTTGTCTTCTTTTTGCCACTTAAGGATGAATCACATCAGCATTTACGGAAATGTGATTAGGTTTCAAACTAAACTTATTGCAAATAATTTTCATCTGCGTCATCGGTAAACCTTGCAATGATCGGTAGTGTGGGCCTCCTTTCCCAGCAGAGATGCAGGAAAAACAAGGCATGCTACAGGAACAATACAGTAATCTGTTTTTAGCTTTTGGTTTAAAAAATGTTTTTATTGACAATCTTATTCGGTACAAAAACAGGGAGCGTGGGTATAAACAAACATGACAATATCATTTGTATGACAATGAGAGTAGCAGATGACAAAGTATTTTGGTGCCCTAGGTAGATAAACCAAATGATACCTCCACCCTAAAACACAATGTTTTTTTGTACACACTCATAGACTGTACACAAACAAAGAAATGGAGTTCATAATACAACGAATAAACAAAAGACATAGATTTCAAAATAAATAAAGATCTATGTAGAAAATGCCCCCTCCCCTCCATTCCTAGCCTGTCACTGCAAGAACAGTGATGCATATAGTTTATACTTTACTAGATAATATCATTACATTATTATTACAAATCTACTGTACAATCACCAATCACCAATACTATTGCTCTTCAAGGGACAAATAATTCCACCACACCATGACCACTACCATTAGCACCATACAAGAACTGGATAACACTACCATACTGATACAAAATAAAAACTACTGTACATAGCCCAATATGCCCCCATACAATGCCCAAATAGTGGTGATCCCACTGGATCCCCTACTGGAGTTGTTGTTCTTCTGCCTGGGTAAAAAAAACCACTCCATTAGGTAAATACCCCAATAGGTACTGTAGATAACCACCCTCAATTATGTAAATTCCCTATATAACATCCCCTCCCCCCCCAACTAGGTAGAAGACACCCCCAGTACGCAGAAAGTGCCCTATTAGAGGAATGCCCCCATTAGGTAGGTAATTTCACACACTCCCATTCAGTACATGCTTCCAGTAGGTATAGGTAGGTGGTTTCTGCTCCCCCAGGATGCCTTAGTAGGAAGGAAATTTGCCCTAATAGGTCCTGACCAAAATAAAAATCTCACTCACCTTCTCTCCACTTCTGTGCTGAGGTTTGGCCTCCTCCCTCCTCCAGTCTTTGTCTCATCACCTGGAGAAGCACAAGTCTTCACCTGCAAGTGATGCATGATGAAATGGCGCCATTTTGCATGGCCTACAGCTGAAGCCCTGTGCCGCTGCTGTGTACAAGAGCAGGGAATCTGGACAGGGCTGGAGTTCCTGCTCCTGTACGTACATTTTGTAGAGTAATTGGCATAGAACACCATAGAACTCACACCGCCAGGCTGCCTGCTCCTTTACAACGTGGAGTAGCTCACTGTACTCACTGTATATTCTAAGGGGCATAAAATTTTCTTAATAATTTTGACCCAAGACAACCAATTTCCCCCATGCTACACCACTATCTTCTGTGTCCCAAAGTTTTAAAAAAGCATACAAGTCTTGTATTTGAAACACCTAAGAAAAACTGAAAATGGAAATATCCTACTTTCGGGTACCTTCACACGTACCCGACTTGCAGCGAAATTCGTTGCAAATCCATGTAGTGTGAAGGTCTTTGGGGTTACATATCCGCAACAGAATTTTCATTCCACTGCGGATATGTAACCTGGCCCCTTAAATACCCGGCCGCCCGCAGCCCCCGGCTTAAACCTGGAGGGTTAAAGGGGCAGTGTTACATATCCGCAATGGAATAAAAATACAGCTGCGGATATGTAACTCCATAGACCTTCGTTCATGGATTTGCAACGAATTTCGCTGCAAACTCACAGCGTGAAATCCGCTGCAAGTCCGGTACGTGTGAAGGTACCCTAAAAGGGAAACTAACAGCAGATTCATACAGAAAAATCTGCTTGTATGTACTTGTACACATTTCGATGCGGATTCCAAAGATAATCCTTGATTGGCAATCTGTTCTACTGTTTTCCTATCATTTATATAAATACAAATATGTAAAATTTGGTCTTTTGTTGCACTGGGGGCAGTCCTTTTCCCCTCAGTGCACCAGTATGCCTGCCAGCTTCTCCTACTTATGCAAACTCATGTATGCATAGTATAGTGATGTCCTCTTCCCTGGCCCAGGATCCTGTGTGTTGTTACCTCGCAAGCGCAGGATCTTGGGCTGTGGGAAGATGTCACTACAAGTAAGAGGTGCAGAAGAGGCTGACAGGCAGGTGGACTGTTGCACTGAATGCCCGGTATGACACAAAAATGGCCTTCAGATACATACCAGCAGGTTCATATGTATGAGCCTGCTGTTAGTTTCCCTTACTATAAATTCTATGTTCTATAGCTTCTGAGAGCTAACCTATATTAGACTGATCTTATTTTGTAATATCATAACATGAATGGACAGTTGTTTAATGGTCAATTTAGGAGGGTGAAACTTCTATGGCAATCTAGCCATTACAGAATTTAGTTTGTATTTAGAAGGATGTCCTTCATCCATATAAGCAAGTATTTTACAAGTGCCAGCAGTGCAAAGCAGTTCACCTGAAAACAGTTTTCAGGACTACAGATGGGTAATGACTTTTGTCTTCAAGCAATTACCCTACTAATTATATGAGGGAAAACAATGGAGGAGTTTGATTGTTGGATACAACATCACATGGGCAATAACGAGACATGTCTGGGAAGCACCCAAAAGGGAGCTTGGCATAATATATTTTGTACAAAAGTCACCAAAGATGGGCAACTGGTGTATGTTACTGCTTTAAAATTATATTTATAATTAAGGAATTTATAATGATGAGAACTAATAATTAACAGACACAGTTTTGCTGATGCTATAGCACTAACAATCCAGCCAGGCTATTGCATTATCCCAAAATCTTTATTACAGTTCATAAAAATTGGGTTTTAAGGTAGCAAAATGCATTGTATTTCTGCAGCCAATGTTTGATCCATTTAGATTATAATAATCTTTTACAGTGCAGAATTTTCTTATAATACAGCTGGAATAAGCAACTAATACAGGTTATTTAGTTATATATTTATTAAGCGAAAGACATGGTGCAACACAGTAATGAATCAAGTGTCACAGAACTAAACCTCAAAGTCTTATTAAAGCCACATATTAATA
The DNA here is from genome assembly GCF_027789765.1 of Dendropsophus ebraccatus. Classification (NCBI taxonomy): domain Eukaryota; kingdom Metazoa; phylum Chordata; class Amphibia; order Anura; family Hylidae; genus Dendropsophus; species Dendropsophus ebraccatus. Next base: position 121,482,621 of record NC_091454.1, read on the forward strand.
GAATATTTCATACAAATATTAACAGTATTACAATATTATCAGTGTCAAAATTACTGCTTAAACAATGGCCTTCAGCTAAGCAAGTCCGTCAGTTCAAGCTTTTCAAAAACACTTCATCCACCTGGTTACCAGTAATGGTAACAATGGAGTGCAATAGAAGGGAGGTTGGTTTAGGTAATTAGGTTTAACGCTATAACTGCACATACTACTGAAGTTTTAAAGGTTTTGCAGCGACAAGTAAGAACATTTTACTGGTCGGACTGAGTGTTTAGATCCTGACCAATTCAAAAGTTGAGGAGGGCGAGCATTGCAGCCCACTCCCTAAACATGCTCTGTGTTTATAGACTTGCAATGGAAGTTCATCCAGGTCACGTAACACAAATGCACATTTTTTGCATCAGTATGGGCACAAATCCTGACCTGATTGCTTTTTGGATAACCTAAACTGACCGTAGTGTAATATGCTTGTGTGAATTGGCCTTTATTGAAGGCACTGAACAAAGAACAATATCTTCCACATTACCTGCTACACAAGAAATACAGATATAACAGAGCGTTGTGAATATATCGGAAGACAAATTACAAGTTCTGTTACATCTAAGCACTTAAATTGTGTTTTACTTTGAGTTAAAGGGTTCTTTGTATATTAAAAAGTAATTGTATATTGCTGTGATATGCCATCACTTGATATGCCATCATTGATCTTGAGGATGTAGGGACTGCAACACTGGTTCTCCAGGCAAAAAAGGGCTTCCAAGTATCCAGCTGTGACGGAACGGAAAGCCAGGCCATTCACTCCAAAGTCACTGGACTACAGCTTTGCACAATGGCTTGTCTGGAAAAAACTTGGTGAGCATAAAGGGCCATAGTGCTACATCCCCTTCAATCAGCGGGGTCCCAGGGGTTTGCCCCCCCCCCCACCATCAATAATAAAATAAGGACATATCAAAGTAATATTTCCTCACAAGAAGAGTATACGCTTTTTTTTCACTGTGACTGGTCTGAAGGTCATTGCTCTTCTCACAGATTATAAATATGTGCATAAGCATCAAAAGTAAAACATTATGAACTTACTCAATAAAATAGACTTCCCCTTTTTCTGTGTAGGCCATCTCCCAGTTATCAGGCAAGGACCCCAGTTCATCATTGTCTTCAGCCTTCAGCTGTTTCTTCAGATCCATGCTTTCCTTTGACTCATCTGGTTGGCCATACAATGGAGCAGAATAAGGCTGGGATGAAATCTCACCTGAGGCATCTGTACTCTTGTCTTCATGTTCACTTGACTCTATATTAGATACAAAAAACACACAATTATAACCTCTAAACTCCAACACTCTTCTGGGCATTTCAACATGCAAATGTCCTGCTACAGTCAAACTACGTCATCAGTGTTAAAATCCTTACTATAACATGATCTTGGGGAGGCCGCCTACTTATAGGACTTATTGTTTGTTTTACTCTAGGGCATCTAGGGGAGGCAAAATAGTATATAGTATATTAAAAGTTTTGGATGTATAAAATATAGTACTATTCACAAATTTCCTTTTGTATTTTCTACATTTGATTCATATTAAATACACGTAAACTATGAAGAAACAGATAAGGAATTAAATGGATCTTCCAATCTCAAAAATAAATCTTGTAGGGCTTGTCAAGTTATATATTTTTCAAATACATTCTATGTATATCCTTTTCCTGATATATATACTGCTCTTTTCATCCCACTGTTGCAAAACTACAATTACCGTCGTGCCTAGAGAGCTAAAGCTAAAGCTAAATCTTTGGTTGTCTAGGCATGATTGGAAGTGTATTCTTGTAACAGCTGGAGAGCCTGAGTTTGACACATGGTCTTGGTTACAGACCACCACTCTGCAGTATATATTATACCTAACATATACACTATGGGGCACACTTATTGAAGATGTGCCCTTGGCATTTATCAGGGGTAAGCTCTTAAGCCCTGCTCGTCTGATGGGTGGGTACGGAGAGTGAGACGAGACAGAAAGGAGGCATGGCCACCTCCTGTACCTAAGTTATCATGGTAACAAGTCTAAACTATACAGATATACCCAGGGTTTACATGATCCCTGACGCAACAATTTTGGCAGGAAGCTACAGTATGTTAAGTCAATTGGAAAGTTGGGTGGAAGGCATCATTGTGATCAAGTTAACACAGGCTACATCTGTAGATTTCAGTGCAGGTCCTTCTGGATTTACTAAGATGCATGCGCCTCTTAGTAAATCTGAATGGGTAAATGGGGGCATGGCTACAAGTACGACAGTCTCAATAAATGTCCCCTTATATCTTATATCGTCATTAGTGAAGAGCGAATAGTGAAATATTCGAATATTCGATATTCGTACAAATATCTCCCGAATATTCGATGAAATATTCAATCCCATTGAAGTCTATTGGAACAAGTATTCGATTATTGAAAAACATCTATTCGACCACTTGGAGGTAAAAACCGGAAGCTGGGGGATTTGAACCCCTATCGAATATTTATCGAATATTCGGCGAACTATTCGATAATATTCGATAGATCGAATACCTTACTATTCGATCGAATATCTATTAGATCGAACAATATTCGCTCATCACTAATCGTCATACATTTACGTTATAGCTATATATATATATATACACACCAGATTGTTCTAAAAGCAGTGGTCTGAGTGGTGGTCGGTAACCTTGACAATGAGGTGTCAACAATGTAAGTGAAAGAGCAGCATATCAGAATGAAGCAAGTTTTCTAAATGTAAGCATTTACAAAAATTTTAACCTGACACACCCACGATTATAAACAACTGTATGTTAGCTGTTTAATTAGTATACAAAAAAGTGCCACACAACAATTTTAAGTTTAGAGTTTTCAAATAGCCTCTTTTAGCTTAGAGGTCAGCTTTGCACACTCTTGAAACTCTAAGTAAGCTTCATAGGGTAGTCACCGAGAATGGTTTCCATTTTAGAGGTTTGACTTGTGAAGAGTTGATTTGTGGAACTTCATTATGTATCTAAGAACATAATTTGGGTTGTGCAGAGTTACGATTAGCATCATTACGATTCATCATTACTTTAAAACCTGAAGGTCAATCAATCCAGAGAATTGCATCCTCAAGTGCAGTCTATAAAACCATCCAATGCTGTGATGAAATTTGGACAACCCCAGGAAACTAACACCAAGAGGTACCTTTGCTGCATTCATGAGAGTTACCAGATTGAGAAACCACAAAAAAACAGCATCTCAGATTAGAACCCACATAAATGCTTCACAGAGATCAGGTGTTCAGAGGAGCCTGCGAGAATCAGGCCATAAAGGGCATTTAACACTGGCCAATAATAGAGCAGGAGCATTGCTAGAAACAGTTACATGGCCGATAATCGGCCCATGTAAAAGTAACAGCGATCAGTTGAAGATTGGGAAAATGCCCAATTATCAGCTGATCGTCTGTTTTGAACCAGCTAACATTTTTTTCCTTATTGCCGGCACATCTTCCTGTATAAACAGGTGTTTGTGCAGCCAATAATGATAATGGGAAACTGACAGCTCAGATATGTATACATCTGTGCTGTCTGTTTTCCTAACTTGTGATCTGGTATCTGGTCCTCAGGCTGCTGTAACTTCAGTCCACCTCCCCTGGAACGGCTGACAGCCGGATGAAGCAGGGCCTGAAGATACAAATGATGGCTGAAAGACTGGAGAAGCCAAATGCTGCATCACAAGCAGCATAGTAAGTATAGACTGCTAGTAGTCTAGAAATATGGAATATATATATATGGAAATACATATTTGTGCTGTCAGCTTCCTGGGATGCACTAACAATACTTAGATTGTTTGTGCAGCTTGAGCCCCTCGTTTTGTCATGCCATGTAAAGGCACTGCAAACAAGCAATAATCTCATTTGCAGCCCCCCAAAGCCAACAAATCTTCCTGTCTAAAAGGATACTTATGGAAGAGAACATTCTAATGATGTCTAGAAAGTAAATATAGTAAGAACAGAATTAACCCATTACATTCCATCCATGATTAACTGTACTGGATGTAATGTTTTAAAACCATAACAGTTGCTCTTCTGCCTCATAAAGCTGACAGAGAACGACAAGAGCAGTGAGCAAAGCGGTCATCAAAGCAAAAGGAAGCTTGTTTGAAAAATCTAAAATATTAAACATATTCTGGTTTGTTCACCACTTAATTTTGTATATGATCTTTCATAGGTTTCAGGTCTTCAATATAACATAACAAGCCAGCAAGACTTACATAGAAATCCAGATCATATTTTTGTTAGTATTTCATTGGTATGATTGTGTGTCGTACGGATATAGAGTTATAATAGAGTGGTTTGCAGTGTGGCCTTTTTTAGTGGTATGTTTCGCTGGTGAAATGTGTCAAACATGTGGCCCTCAATTCATGGAACAAACAGGATTCCCATCATGCCTGGACAGCGGAGCTTTGGCTGTTCAGGCATGATAGGAATTCTAGTTTTACAACATCTGCATAAGTTCTGCATGAGTTCTGCATAATTTACATGGCATAGAGCAAACACACCTCTAAAACATGCAATTGTACTGACCTGGTGTAACAGCTACTCCATTTCCATTGATGACAGGTCTTTCCTCTTCCTCTTCTTCTGGAGGTTCAATCCCGGTCTTCTCCATGTTGCTTACAGATTTATTGCGCTTGCGTTTCCCCTCAACTCTTGGAATGCCACCAGGAAAAATATGGTCTGTTGCATTTAATAAGAGTGGAGCAGGTTCAGCTGGAGGCTTTGGAGTGCCGTAGTAATTCTCTGTGAATAAGTGTAACATTTTCAGTTTATTATTAAATAACCCAAAATGTAAACTAATGACTTTTACTGTCCATGTTGGAAAGCAGCTATGTAACACAACTTTTAAAATGGTAGAGCGAAATAAAAAAATACAGCTTATATGTGAGCTCAAGGCTGGAACTAGCAATCAAGCATCTGGTCGTGTTACTGTTCAGTGATTAACCATTGAAATAAAAAATGATCAGCTGCTTTAGTTTTCTTGTCGTTCCCATACACATTGTTCATCTCTTACAATTTCCGTGCTTATTTATGCTCTGTTTGCAACATTCGGTGACATCCAATGAATGAAAAGTTGAAAAAACATATTTTGAATACCTGTAAAATGTTGGCCTACATTTACCCAAATTGGATAAAATAATAATGTATTAAGTATTTACACAATGTACAGTAATATAGGGTCACTAAAGAAAAATCCAGATTATTACAGGTTCTTATTTACACAGGGTAAAGATAAAAGGGGTATTCTGGAGAGAAAACATTTTCAAATTATCTAGTGCCAGAAAACTATAAATCTACTTAAAGTTAATGCCTCCCAGTACATGTCAGCTGATAAATGTCCTGAATGACGTTGCTATTTTTTCCCAATCTGACCTCTCTTGGCTATGTTAGGATCTGTCCAGAGCAGTACAACAAAGAGGTTTGCTCTGGTGGTTTTCTCCTACTATGCACAGCTGCTGACACAGACATAGGTGGCAGCAGGGAGCATGGCATCAGATTTGAAAGCAATGGGGTATTCAAAGTTTTGAAAGGGTTAATTTTCCTCTAATAGAAGTAATTTACAAGTCCCTAAAAAGAAACTTTTATTAGCTCACCTAGACATAAAACTTGTACTCTAGTCTCTAACAGCAATATTCCAATTTGCACAAAATACTTCCTTTAGTAAAGATCCTTGAAAAGCAATTTATAATTCTGCACATGCCATAAAAAGGTTACAAATTTCATGTTGCAACAATGGGGGCAGCCATCTTCTCTAAGCAGCTTATAACAGCATTTGCTGCTTTATGCTTCACAGTGGGGATGGGGAACCTTTGGCCCTCCATCTATGGGAAAACTACAATTCTTATGATGCCTGGACAGCAAGCACCATGGACATAGGCACAATGAACATCACTTTACTCTTTGTGGCTCTACAAACAGCCAATATACCTTGGTGCTTCCACACAGGCTTTAGATCTTTAATGGAGCAAGAACATGGTACAGATATATAGATTACTGTTGTCACCAGTTCTTTATGTACACCAATATATAACAAAGCTGTCTTACAGACCATACCCAAATCCTATTTGTGGTTGGCACCAGTACTGTGGCTTTACATTATTTTATAGATTGGATACATATTAACGAGATGTAGAATAAAGAGAGCACTTAGCGTTTGATAAGTTATATTTTGTAAGACAGGCCTGCAAAGTTATTAGCTACAAAAAGGTATAAGCTAGCTAAAAATAAAACTATAATGCTCAACTAGAAGCCCATGTGTGCGCTGTGCTGTGGTGTCCACACAAACTAAGAAAGGAACTAGATATGGTATAGAGCCTTTCATAAATGTTATCCCCTATCCACAATCCCTAGCCTTGATCGATCTATCTATCTATCTATCTATCTATCTATCTATCTATCTATCTATCTATCTATAATGGAGGGCACATCCTCTAAATGCATGGAGTTGTAGTCGGCATGACACGGCCAGTACTTTATTTATTCTCTATGGGGCTTCTAAACATTGCTGCACTCACTCATTCGGAGGACATTTGGGGGGGGACCTAGTGGTTGGATCTCCCCACTGATCTGCTAGTTATTACCTATCCTGTGATACTTTTGATGATGAGAATACCACTTTAAAAATGCAAAAACACTATTCTATCTATAAATTTAGAACACATCGGGTAAAAGGCAAAAAATAAATATATACCACAATTACAAAGATGTGAATTTTATCATTTTTGAATATTTTTTAAATCTCCTATAAAACAGTTTTCATACACAGTTCTCCTAATCTCAAGGCATTGTTCTAATGTGTCTTTACTTAAGACATCTACAGACATAAGCTGAAGGTGGAACATTACACAACATATCTTTGTGCTTGGGAGGACCAAGTTCCCAATTTTATTAATACTTTAAAGGAGTAGTTCATTCTTTCAAATCAACTGGTGCCAGACATTGTAATTTACTTCTATTAAAAAAAATGTCAGGTCTTTTAGTACTTATGAGCTGCTGTATGTCCTGCATGAAGTGGCATGTTCTTTTCAGTCTGACACAGTGCTCTCTGCTGCCACCTCAGCCCATGACAGGAACTGTCCAGGGCAGCAGCAAATCTACATAGAAAACCTCTCCTGCTCTCAAGACTGGAAAAAATACACCACTTCCTGCAGGACATACGGCAGCTGATAAACACTGGAAGATTTTTTAATAGAAGTAAATTACAAATCTCTGGCAATTTATGATTCTAGTTCATTAGAAAGAAAACATGAACTACCACTTTAATTCCTTGTTCCTATAAATTGAATTTTGTTATTACTGCACCAATTCTCCCCACAACTTTTGTCTTATCTTTAGAAAGCTTGAGAATAATACTCAGATGACAATGATAAAGAATGGATGAACATTACGAAATTTATTTTAACTATCATGTTTTCAAAGTATCATGGGAAATACCTGTACAAACGTGTTACATTAATTATATTTATCCAAATCAGACAATAAAGTTATCGCGCAGCGGAGGGGGTCGTCACTCACTGATAGCTGGTGTCTTGGGAAATTTGCTGTGGAAAATTAGCTCTGAGCCATTTTGTGTGTGTGTGTGTGTGTGTTTTTTTTTTTTTTTTCACCGTGAAGCTCATAAAACTACGTTTGTAGCTGGAGTGCTTTGAAATCTATCCACAGCTCAGACAGATGGCACGTCTTGAGCAATTATACTTCACTCATGCTTTGCTAGCTGATCAATGTCTCTCAAGCAAAGCTCTGGGAATCAAATTGGTAAGGTCAGGAACTGAGGGATAGCTTTTCACTCTCTCCATCAGTAATTCTTCACAGCCAACTCTCCTGCCCAATGCTAAATCGTTTGAAAATCGGATGGCATTGATTACACCGCTCAAATCTGTAATAGCAACACATTCTTTAGATTGACCGCAAAACTGAGGCTCCAGCAGACAGTTTAATGTGTTAAATGCCAACTGACTGTAGAAAATCTACCAATTAGTAATATGAGGAAAATCTTACATTGCTGAACTGTGTCAGTACAGCACTACCTAAACCCTAATGCAGAATTATGTGTCATCTTTGTGTGCTAATAAGTGCAGAATAGGTTGACATAACAAAGGGGTTGCTTATACCCTCAAGCAGCAGCCTGGGAATACTATTGTGGGCTGTTGCAGGTTGAAACTGCAGCAAGGGGCAACATGCAAAGTAAAAAAAAAAAAAAGAATTAATTCCACTTTTGTCATAAACACATGAAAAACCACAACACAGTTGCTAGCTCCTGCCAATTTTTTTTCTTCATATTTTCAGTTCCTGCTAATGCGACCGACAATTTCCATGTAGCCCCAGCATTAGGCTATATTCACACAGCATTTTGGATGGGCTGCACTTAGGATGTTTCTGCAGCCAATACCTCTGTATTGGCTGCAGGAACGTTCTTTTTTCACTACTAAATTGCGGGCACCGTCGTGTGTGCCTGCAAATCAATTAACCATTCACTTCAATGTAATGTGCGGCCGCCGCAAATTACATTGTGTGAACAGCTACTATTTCCGGACGCTGTTCGGTGGACAGCGTCCTGAAATAGGCAAGTACATCATTTTAATGCCTCTTCTAAAAAGCAGGCGTTATCATAACGATACGTGAACACAGCGGGCACACATTGACTTCAATGCAATGCTTCCCCTGCAGTAAAGTAGGGACAATGATTCCACTGCAATCAGCGTCCATTCTTTGCATTAAGATTACGTTGTGTGAACATAGCCTTAAACTGTCACTGTCGTTACAACTTTCAAAATCTAAATCAACAGTAGATGTGATATAAAGCAAGTTTGCATTTTACATTAATAATTTTTTTCATATGATAGAAAACACGGCACTTCTGTATTCTGTTTTTTTTTTTTTTAAAGAGGTCCCATGTTTCCCAGGTCATCTGCACACTCACAGAGAAGGCAAGAACAAGAGCTTCCTTAACCCTACCATCAGGGCTCTGCGATCACTTCACAGAGCCCCAATGGACACCGGACAGAGAATTCTCCCTCTGTATAGAGAATTCTCTGTCAGGGGCCCTATAGATGCTGCAGTCATGCTGACCGTAGTATCTCTAGGGTTAACTCACAGCACCAGAGCGCAGCTCCAGTGCTTAGAGATGCTGCGGGTCCTTGGCTATCACAGATAGCTGGGACCCACCGTGGATGACACTTCTACGCCTGTGTTATCTTGCAGCGTAAATTAACGTCGCTGCATCAGGCATAGTCAGCAGCCACTTTAATTTACTGTGCAGCGGTGAGAGGGGGTTAAGGTACTATAAACAGAGACCAAGGATTTAGGACAAAAAATAGGTGTGCTTTGCCTATAAGAACTAATTACAGCTCAACTTCCATTTCTCAAATTCCCCAGGTAAAACAGACGCTAAGATGTGACTGGTTGGTATGGGCAAATCAGTTTTTGTCCTCAGACTTCCTCAGAAATCTGTGCCATACTGTACCAGAAAAGGAAAAAGAAAAGAAAAAAGTAAGCTAACCTCACATGGTGTTTAAAGGGGCTATCCAGTGCTACAAAAACATGGCCACTTTTCCCCCTACTGTTGTCTCCAGTTCAGGTGCAGTTTGCAATTAAGCTCCATTTATTTCAATGGAACTGAGTTTCAAAACCCCACCCAGACTGGAGACAACAGTAGGGGGAAAGTGGCCATGTTTTTGTAGCGCTGGATAACCCTTTTAAAACAGAAGAGCAACATGGCATGCTAACGCAGTACAACACACGTGATACTGGTAGAGCACAGTCTTGTACATGTATTACCATTTCACAGGGAGGTGTTTAATAAAGATATATCACTGCACACTGGCCTGATGAAGGCCAAAAAAAGCTTATGGTTGAAAGTTAAAAGGGATTCTGTCAGAACCTGGACCTGAGGTGCTGATAGTGTGCTGCAGCTGGCAGTCCCCTAGTGAACATGTTGCCATTTCTCCTTGCAGTGGATTAAGCACAATCTTGTGTCTCCAACTGTAATAAAGAGTCATAGAGGAGTTGTGGCTCATCGTTTATGCCACACTGTAGCACACCTCACCACTCCTTCCTCCTCCCTCTTCTCCATGAACAAACAATGCTGTCCAACCTCCTGCTTGCTCAGCTGTCAGTGTCTCTGACTGCAGCTCGGTCCACTGTAGGCAATTAAATACACTGACTAAACAGCCGTTCACAGTGGAATGGCCATTATTTTTGCAGTGTGTCAAAGACTGTCGCAAAGTTTACACCAGCTATTACTTAGCTTGAAGTCTGCCAGAATTTTCAGCCACATTTAGGTGCACTCTTTAGTTCAAAGACAACCACTCCCCTTTGTCATACCAGACAGAAAAAAGGTATCTAAAGTGGCGTAAAAGTGTTTAAAATGCATAATAAATGTGGAGAAAAGTCCCGTGCAGCACATTAGTAAATCTGGGCCACTGTGCAGTAAAAATAACATTAGCTTTACTCTTTGGGTCAGCATAATTATAGCAATATAATTTTTATGTTTTATCATTTTGGCACTTTTTTAAACAATGTTTTATTAATTCATTTATTTTTAAAGCTAATATAATGTACTTAAATACAGAAACAGATTTAGGGTGCCTTCTCACCTAGCGACTCCCAGCGTAAATTACGTTGCGAGTCTGTCAGGTCCTTGCAGATCACTTTCACTACATACACGCAGTGGTCTGAACGTGGTCTGTATGTAATTCTGCCTGCCCTTTAACCCCTTCAGCTCCTGCCTGGCTCCCACTCCGCTGTATACATTACCTCTCCTCGCTGCACGGGTCCCGGCGTACTGCTCTCCCGCCCAACCAATCAGTGGCTGCGGCAGGGCAACACACTGATTGGCCGGGCGGGAGAGCAGTACGCCGGGACCCATGCAGCGAGGAGAGGTAATGTATACAGAGCGAGACCGGAGCAGGAGCTGGGCGGCAGCTGAAGGAGTTAAGGGGCCGGCAGAATTACATACACGCAGCGGTCATTCAGACCGCTGCGTGTATGTAGTGAAAGTGATCTACCAGGACCTACCAGACTCACAGCGTAATTTACTCTGCGAGTCGCTAGGTGTGAAGGCACACTTACAGTTTGTACACAAATAGGGCCCTGCAAATAGCAAAACACAGCTACATTGCTTTCTCACTTTTTTAAAGAACAGAGATAAACAAGAATAAGTAAATGCTACATAGAAAACGGTTACCAGGAATAATACTTGAACATTTTTATTTTTATTTTTTTTAAAGTATGGTAAATAATGTTCAGCATCAGGACCTCTCCCACAGCACATAACCACAAACAAATACTGATACAATGCAGATATATCATGTTCATATTGAAGAAAGAATCCATCAGCACTCACCCTCATGATGAATACTTTAACTTTAGCAATGCATAACAGCAAGACAATGAGACAAGCCAACCATCACCAGCTAGTGGAGTTAAATAAAATATTCATCATCACTAATGTGAGTGCCGCTATATTAATTTCCTCCATATGGACATGTCCTTTTATATAGCAGTTGCAGCTGGGCACCACTAACAAGATGAATATATAGATTATATGGAATTAGTGGCCTCCAGTAGTCTCGTTTTTTGGCAAAAGAGAGTAGTGCCAATGAGTGTTTATGTATTTAAGCAGAGCGTTAAGACCCGTACCGATGGGGGAGATTGAGCCGGGAGAAGACGTGCTGCAGCGTGTCCTCTCCCGGCTTTGAGTCATATGATCAGTTGGACTTACAATGGAGCTCTATGGAACCTGACTGATCACGTAACACAGATCTCCCAGCTCTATCTCCCAATCGGTATGGGTCTGATCACTCAGACCTGGACCGATCAAAACTTTTGACATGTCTCTATGACACGTCAAAAGTTTGGTTAAAGTTTCACTGCAATTTTTATTTTTTGCACAGATCAATAGTACAGGCGATTTTGAGAAACTTTGTAATTGTGTTTATTAGACAAATATGCCATTCTCTGCGCTCAAAAGGACTTTCCCCAGGCCCCCCCCCCTTACTCTTCTCTCTCATTCACTGCTCATTATCAGGAAATCTTGACTCTTTTACATCAGTGGAGCCCTGTGTAACCTATGGAAAGGGGAGGGGCGAGGAAGGAGAGAGCAGAGAACAAAGGATTAGACAGTGAGCTGTGTGAAAGCCTTATTCAGAGGTCAGAGATGTCAGTGCTGACTTCAAAAGAGATAGCCCTGTGATGTAGCTGTAAATTAACTGTTTTTTTTGTCCTGTTTTGGTGCCTCATCTCCCTCCACCCCTCCCCTCTCCATAGAGAACAATGAAGATAGGGGGAAAGCTTCAAACTGCTTTTTCATGATAAAAATTCATTTTTTGGCTAAAAAACCCAATTACAAAGTTTCTTAAAATCGCCTGTACTATTGATTTCTGCAAAAAAAAATGTAAACAGTGACACTAAAGGCCCTATTCCACCAACAGATCGGACGACAGATTATCTGCCAAAGATTTGAAGCCAAACCCAGAAACGGACTATAATCAGAGAACAGGTCATAAAGGAAAGACTGGATTTCTCCTCTTTTCAAATCCACTCCTGGGTTTGGCTTCAAATCTGTGGCAGATAATCTGTCGTCAGATCTGTTGGTGGAATAGGGCCTTAAGTCTTTGGTTAAATACAAGCTAGTAGTGGAAAAAGAAAGCCTGACATGTTTCTTTTTTGTTTGATGACCTTAAGTCTATCTCGGTGAAAGATATGTTTAGGGTGCCTTCACACCTAGCGACTCGCAGTGTAAATTACGGGCGAGTCGGGTAGGTACTGGCAGATCACTTTCACTACATACACGCAGCGGTCTGAACAACTGCTGCATGTATATAATTCTGCCGGCTTCTTAAGCCCTTCAGCTCCCGCGCGGCTCCCACTCCGCTGTATACATTACCTCTCCTCGCTGCATGGGTCCTGGCAGACTGCTCTCCCACCCGGGCAATCAGTGGCTGCGGCAGGGCAACACACAGATTGGACGGGCGGGAGAGCAGTACGCCGGGACCCGTGCATCGAGGAGAGGTAATGTATACAGCGGAGTGGGAGCGGGAGCCGGGGGGGAGCTGAAGGGGTTAAGGGGCTGGCAGCATTACATACACGTAGCGGTCGTTCAGACCGCTGCGTGTATGTAGTGAAAGTGATCTACCGGGACCTACCCGACTTGCAGCGTAATTTATGCTGCGAGTCGCTAGGTGTGAAGGCAGCCTTAACCAGATAAAAGTATTTCTTGTTAGGGATTAGATCAGTCAACAACTTACTCAACAAACATTTGTTTCCCATTATGACGATTTAGGCTATAGGAAGTAGGTGCAAGATAGCATCTGTGTCATACTCTCTTGGCTCTCCTATACGAAATAGATCTTCTAGAGGACTTTAATGGACTTGTTAGTTAAGGGTAGGCAAAATACATCAATTACCCCCCTCCCTCCCCCCACGAAGACTAATAATTCTTTCTATACTTGTTATCTTTTCAGCCTCTTTCATTCAGTTCTAAGACTGCAGCTTTCTGTAGAAGACATAGAAATCTGTGTGTGAGCCGCTTTCTCCACCTCACTGTAAACCCCCTCCTCCTCCCTCCCAAGACAGTTCATGTAAACATTGGCTGGGAAGGGAGGAGGGAGTTCAGAGCAAGACGAACATAACAGCTCACATAGTTTTTTGTGTCTTCAGGAGAAAGCAGTAGCTCGGAACTGGAGGAAGGAGACTGAAAATATAAGTACAAGTATGGCATGAATTGTTAGTATCCAGGAGAGAGAGAGAGGGGGGGGGGGGAGTGATTTAACATGTGTTTTACCAAACTGGATAACCTCTTTAAACATGTCTTCCTTTGGACTACTAACCCTGCCTACCATGTGTGCCATTTGTGGTTAAAAATCCTTGTTGTGGAGGCACAAACTCTCTAAAAGACATCTGAATGGGATGAAGGGTATGCATGCTGAGTTGAAAGGCATACGTGCATGGTAAATAATTTTATTATGGCATTCTCTCTAATGCTCAGTTTTTGATCACTTTTATTAATTTTTTCTTAGATATGTGTCCAAAAATCAGTGATTGTGACACTATGTAATTTTTTGTTTTCTTTTATGGAATTCAGTGTGATTAGTAACTTTATATTTTAATAGTTAGGACACTTTCACACACAAACTTGAAAACTATTTTATTTTTTAGATGTTCCCTTTTATTTGAAAAAGACGAGTGATTTAATTTTTATTATGGGAGATTTTTTTTTAAACTATGCAAATGCATAACAATCTAGGATAGATATATGTTTCTCCCAGGCAGGTTTACATTCAGTTACTGTAGATTTACCTACCACTTCTGCTGGAAGTTTGTTCCAAGCATCTACTGTTTCATTAAAATAATATTTTCTCCTATTGCTTTTGATCATTCCACAACTAACCTCAGATTTTCTTACACTTCTCTCCTAAACCAACATGCATGGTATAGAAACAAGCAACAGAATTCTTTATTCCAAACAGTACACAGTAAAACTGTGATATGGATACTGTAAGATAATTTCAGTGGTAGATACCGTACCTTACGGCTAGAGTCAATACATTTTTCACATGGATTCTTCAACAAGATCACAAAATTCAGATAAAAATTATCAGAAACCGTACTAGTGTTCTACTGAAGCAGCAAAATGTGTGAGGTTATACCGAAATCTTACTTCTCCAGAAAATTATAAGGTTAATGGAGGGGATGTGGAAACTAGATTGCATGTTGCCAAGTATGGAAGAAGAATGTTTGGCAGATACAGAGTTACTTTTATTTACCCTATATAGACAAAATAATTATTTAATCTGTTCTATTGCTATTAAGACCGATTTCAAGCCATAATACATATAATTTCTTTCTCACTACATGCCCACCTAAGTCATTTATAACAATGTATACATGGATGGTGAATCACAGGCACTCTGCTACAAAAGTACACTCCATTAGTTCTGCTGGAGACCTCTATAGCAGCTCCCACTAACCAAAATAATGATATACTAAAAGCAATGCCTAGCACTGAAGATACCTATGTGCAATACATATATGTGGATAAGAAATCCGTAAAAAAGTATGGGGGACATTTATCAAGACTAATGTATGAGTATGCCAGTCTGAAATAAAGCCCTCCGCCCTTTTCCCTGGCCGTACTTCCGCCCACCTTGCCCGCCCATGAGGTGAGTGGGTGACACGTCTGGACTATGTTACGGAAAAGAGGCAAATCTGCCCCAAATCTGCCAGGAGCACATTTTGATAACTCTCCCCCTATAACTTTTACAGGAAATGTATACTTTTTACAGATTTAAAATAAATAAATAAAACTGCTTTGCTTTTAACATATAATTTCTAACAAATGTTGAGCTTTCTTCAGCTCTTCACTTTCTTAAAGGGGTTCTAAACACATAACGCCTAAATTTGTGTTAGCAGTTAACTTGTTCACAATTTGAAATAATGCCATTAGGAAAACGAAAAGGATACAAGGTAATATCAGGGATATGCTGGATTATGTATTGATGTTATGTTTTAATACTTTCTCTGTAGCAATCCAGCTGTGTAAAATTTTACCAAAAAAGGGTCTTTTTACTTAGGTGGATGACAGCTCAATAAAAGCACCATCATGGACCAGTTATTAGGAGAACATGGCTGCAGGAACGATCGCTAGATCACTTGTATTATCATCAGGACTTATTTGGTGGCTTAGTGCTCTGCCTTTTTATTGGTCAATAAATGTTTCATGTAAAGAGATAAGAACAGGTAACTTTTTTCTAACAGACCTTATATATTTGTAACTATTAAATAAAATAAAAAAGTTGTCATAGAAACATAGAAGATTGTTGGCAGAAAAATCTAGTCTACCCTAATAATAATAATAATATTTTCCACAGATCACGGATCTAGCAAATTATGATCCTTAAAAAAATCACTGGACGTGTGAATGAGGCCTTAGGAGAGATACATAATTATTCCAGGCATGTTTAAATTCAACACCTGCGGGAAGTTTGTTCCAAGCATCCATCACTCTTTCAGTAAAGTAATATTTCATGTTGCGTCTGAGTTTCTGATCTTTTCCCCAACTAATTTTAGGTTCTGCCCCCTTTTTCTTGTGTTCAGTTTCTTATTAAAGTGTAATTGTTGCTATAGTCTACAGTGATACAAATAAAGTTTGCAATTTGCATTAATCATTTTTTAGTTCTCATGGAAAAACATGGCACTTCCTGTGTTCTAATTTTTTTTCCCCAAAGAGTCGTAACACAGGAAGTCCAGTGTTTCCCAAGTCATCTGAGCGCTCACAGAGAAGGCAGTCATGTGACTGATGGACACATTGAGCCGTGACTCTCTATAATGACCGGGACTTCATGTGTTTAGTCTCTTTTTTTCAACTAGCACAAAACTAAAAAGCAGCCTTCGGGAGACTGCACTGGACTAATTTTTAGGTGCTAAAAGCATCTTGCATCTGCAATATCTACCAATTTTTGCAATGCTTCTTTACAGAAATGAATTTAACACGAGCAAGGTCATAGACAGGGGCTTATATTTAAGTGCCTAGCCCTATGACTAGAACCCGATAAAAGACTGTCAGGACATACAAATTACATGTAGGGGAATCCTCTGAATTTGGACCATCAAACATGAGAAAATGATATCCAGGGGCATAAGCAGGATTGTCCTGAAGGGTGAGTTGCTCCATTGTTTTCTTCTCAGTAAGGGCCTTATTTCATAGCCTGATACTCTCTGTAAACCAGCAAAGGTCTTGTAGACCAGCTTTTATATAAATAGCCTATTACAAGGCTTGGCCAGGCTTTATTAGGGTCCTTTGTCAGTATGCAGCAGTATACATCAGCACCACTTTTGAACAGAATGCTGAAATATAGCTGTGACATACTAAACAAATGCAGTGTGAACCCAGCCTTAATGGGGTACTCCGGCGCTGCTAAAAAAAAAAACAAAAAAAACAAACATTCAATCAAACATAGTTTTTACAGTTACTATCCCTCCTGAGTGTCCGTTTGAATTTCCCGCTGTTTGCAGGTCCCTGAAGCTCCAGTTCGTGGCTTCATTTTTTCTTTACTTCCTGGTTTGGGCTTTCCAATGATGCACTTTGTCTCCTGTGATGTCTAATTAACTCTGTAAAACTGTTAGATGGCTTACATGTTTTTCAGCCAATCAGAGCTGAGCATCCTGTGTCATCTGACAAAGGGAGGCTGGCTTAACAGGGCTTAGACCCGCCTCCCTCTTGATGATGTGATTGTCACAAAATGGCTGCCACAGAAACGGTCAACGGTCATTAGGTAAGGATGAGTTTACTTCACTTCCTGGTGGGG
This sequence comes from Dendropsophus ebraccatus, assembly GCF_027789765.1. Taxonomy (NCBI): domain Eukaryota; kingdom Metazoa; phylum Chordata; class Amphibia; order Anura; family Hylidae; genus Dendropsophus; species Dendropsophus ebraccatus. Next base: position 121,499,972 of record NC_091454.1, read on the forward strand.
GGTTGAAGGGGGGCAGATAGGTGATTGAAGCATATTACAAAGTTATATAACTTTGCAATGTGTTTCAATTACTGGGAAAAAAGCTTTTTGCTGGAGTAGCCCTTTAACCCCTTAATGACAAAGGGCGTATATTTACGCCCTGTGGTCGTTAAGGGTGTTCAGAACGGGGCCGCGCGGCGACCCCGGTCTGAACTGCCGCGATCCCGGGTGCCGCGAGTAGCCCGGGACCGTGGCTATTAGCGGGCACGGTCCGATCGCCGTGCCCGCTAATAAGGTAATCGGAGGCAGCTGTCAAAGTTGACAGCTGCCTCCAATTACCGGAGGCATCCGTTCCCTGGTGTCTAGTGGGGGAGATCGCTCCTCCGGGACGTTGTCCTGGAGGAGCAATCTCCGTGTGTTGTGCTGGCCAGGGTCCGCTCCAAGATGGCGCCGACCCCGGCTTGGCACTCGTTTGTTTTCGACTGTGCCGATCTCATTGATCTTTGCTGTATAACTATACAGCAATGATCTCATATGTATATTCTAGAAGTCCCCCAGGGGGGCTTCTAGTATATGTGTAAAATAAATAAATAAAGTGTTGTTATCAATAAAAAGTCCGCTCCCCTAATAAAAATCTGAATCACCCCCCTTTTCCCAGGTTATAAATAAAAATGAATAAATAAACATGTTTGGTATCGTCGCTTATGTAATCGCCCGAACTATTAATTAATCACATTCCTGATCTCGCACGGTAAACGGCGTAAGCACAAAAAAATCCCAAAGTGCAAAATTGCACATTTTTGGTCGCATCAAATCCAGAAAAAATGTAATAAAAAGCGATCAAAAAGTCGCATATGCGCAATCAAGGTACCGAAAGAAAGAACACATCATGGCACAAAAAATGACACCTGACACCTGACGCCTGGGAATAGAGCGACTTCAAGGAAAATATATGTGTTATTGGTTTGAATTTTTTACAGGCCATCAGATACAAGAAAAGTTATACATGTTATATATCATTTTAATCGTAACGACTTGAGGAATATATATAACAAATCAGTTTTACCCCAGGGCGAATGGCGTAAAAACAAATACCCCCCAAATAAACAAAATGCGTTTTTTTTTTCAATTTCACCACACGTTTATTTTTTTTCTGGTTTCGCAGTGTACTTTGTGAAAAAATTTAGCCAGTCATTTCAAAGTACAATTAGTGACGCAAAAAAATAAGGGCTCATGTGGGTTTCTAGGTGGAAAAATGTAAGTGCTATGGCCTTTTAAGCACAAGGAGGAAAAAACGAAAACGCAAAAATTGGCTCTGTCCTTAAGGGGTTAACCATGAAACCTGTATATGCCCCTAGTTCCATCATATGGCTGGATGTAATAATACACTTCTATTGCATCAGCTGCTATAGGGAAAATAAATAGCTAGCTACACCTTCCCCTGGCAATGACACCCAAGACCTGCGGAAAATGATCTTTCAGCCAGCTACCATCTAAAATGGGTTATTTTCATGAGAAAAAGACAACACTTATTAAGATCACTTACAGTACTACATGTTGTTAAATACATGCAATAAAGCACTAAATTAATCAATTCCATAAAAAAGCTATTGATTTAGATTTGCCTCACATACTGACTGGGTACTGTGTGCAGAGTTAATGTATGAATGTGTTTTCTTTCTAGCCAACAGTACAAATTACATCAAATTTATGACGTGTCTAAGGGCACATTCAGAAATATAGAGCAGATTCATGGGTTTTGGTATTAAAGCAACAGTTCTGTGTACATAACACTACTGATACTTGGGCACTCATGAGTGTACAAACAAACTGGAAAATTATTTTACATTTTAGGTACTTTCCCCTTTATTCTACACCAATATCATTCATAAAGCTCTGCTTATAGTGACACAGATGTCCCATACATTTCGCCATAATAAAATCTGTCTCCTTGGCAACTGTGACACAACAGTAGGAATGCACTTCCTGTCATACATATACATCACAGCAGCGAGGTAGAAAAGAGAATAGTGTTTATCAGGTCTACAGCCCCTGTTAGCTAGAAATCCTCTCTTGACGCCATTTGGCTTACACTTAATAAAGTACATTACTTTTTTTAGTTTCTATTTTGTGATGCTGTAATATTTTGGCAGCACACACATTCTTTTCTTGTTTAGCTATATTTTACTAATACACAGCTATAATAGAATTTTATGTAAAGATTTTTCTTTTTATGTTATCAAGAGACAGGGGTATTTTCAGGTGTATTACTGAGGTTCTTTAAATTTATGTGAGTTATATGATATACCCTTAATGCTGTATACTGTATGTGAAAGCCGTTTATACCTTTCATTATGTTTTAATGACTTACACCCTGAAGCTGCAGGAGCGCCTCACTTCCAGGTCAACTTAGTCTCCACTCCTCTGGCCTCTCCCTCCCTTCTGAGACCAAAGTCACATAGGGAGAGATTTATCAAACATGGTGTAAAGTGAATCTGGCTCAGTTGCCCCTAGCAACCAATCAGATTCCACCTTTCATTACTCACAGACTCTTTGGAAAATGAAAGGTGGAATCTGATTGGTTGCTAGGGGCAACTGAGCCAGTTTCACTTCACACCATGTTTGATAAATCTCCCCCATAATCTCTGCCTCCTCTGTTGCCATGCAAGCTGAAACACCTCACCTGTAACCCCACCCACCACTGAAATCACACCAATCAGTGAGCACCTGGTGAAGGAGCGGTGAAACAAGAGAACTGTAAGCCTCCTGAGAAGTATAAGGGAATGGAAACAGTTGTTTTATCCTTTTTTCTCTCTCGCTCTCTCTAGATGGATAGAGATATTGTTTACAGTGTTAGGCCTAAGCAGATTGTGCCAGCGACAAGCAGATACCACAAGATCCAAAGCACTTGAATAAAGTAAAGAATCCTGTCTTCTTGCAAGGCTCTTGAGAAAGAAGGACATATCCTTTGAAACACGTTGAGGTAGTTCTTGCCTTACGAAGCGACCCGTAGAATCTGTGATGTCACAGAAGGACTCTCGCTCAGGTTTCCTCCCAGCAAGTGCCTACACGCCACCGGCCGGGGCGCGTGCCTTGCAAGAAGACAGGATTCTTTACTTTATTCAAGTGCTTTGGATCCCGATGACTATACCAATATAGCTACATCACGGATGTGCAAGATCACGGACCTGTATAATATATAATAAAGCCAATCCACGGACGTGCAGTAGTACGGACTTATAGAACTACACATCCAAGCCAGCCCATGCACGGAAACTGGTGAGCCTTTAGGTTTCAAACGCTATTCATCTTTGTTTTTAATGTTATGCACTGTCAATTATAAGTATAATCAGTTGGAGTTTTAGTACTTAGCGCGGCACAACACAGATTTTTTACATTTATTTTTTATGAGTGGAACCAGTACCACTAGTTGTAGCTCGCAGCTGTACATACACTAGTAAACATATAGTTCTGTTACAAGTGTACTATATCAGGAGCGCGACTGTGTTTTAGTTTTTTATTAATAGATACCTTGGGAAATGTAGTTTCCCAGCCAGCGCCATCTTGGATGTAGACTAGCTATTAGAAAAACTTTTACCTAGGGAATGGTGGCAGCTACGAAAATGGGAGATGGTTAAAAAACTGCCTTTTGTAGGGTTCCAATAACAACAAGCACCCACTGTCTATGAAGCATGCTTAGTTCCCAAGCCTACTTCTAGCCTTTGAGCATAAGCATGCCATGTACCTGTATGTACACCACAGTACGTACTGTACATATAGCAAAAAGGCTAACACGCATAACCTGATCCCTCAAGTTATTATATGGATGGCATTTTATTTTAAAGACACCATGTAATATAACATTTTCCTGTAGTGGCCACTGCAGGTGAAATGAACAACTGATGACATTAAATTGATGATCCAGTTGATCTTTGAAGATCCAGTTGAAGGGAGTCTTCCTATAGCTGTTACAGAAGACAGCTAACTATAAGCTAAAAGAAGAATGAAACCTGCAGTGATTGGGCAGTAGAGAAAAAAGACAGCGTGGGTCAGATGTTGCAGATTATGCCGATGTTGCTGGTATTCAATACTAAACTTGTCATTACTTGTTACTGAAATGAGCACAGTCATTTACATCTATGGTATCAAACATTCTGAGGCAACGCTGTAGTTATGTCTAATAAGTCCTATTGATTTAACTTTGCATTTCCTGAACTGGTCAGCTTTCACAGCAGGGGCCTTTTTTGTTTGTTAAGTTTCTTAGATGCAAATTAATAACAGAAAATGAATAATGTTATTCACAAGGAGCTCACGTACTGTTTTTTTTTCATACAAAGCACACTACCAAGAGAACAGCTCATCTTCATTCTTTTTTTTTGTGCTTGCAAGTTGTGTAATTAATAGGATTTCTTCTATTATTGCTTGTCTAAAGAGCGCACATGCTTCGGATCGTTAACGCTCATGTGCACTGTTTAGACAAGCAATGACACTCTAGGCCACGTCAAATTGGCAAATAATAGTGTTTCTATTAATAAAAAATCCCCTCCCCTAATAAAAGTTTGAATCACCCACTTTTCCGATTTTATAAATAAAAAAAAAAATACACAAACATATTTGGTACGTGGATAATCACCCAAACTGTTAAATTATTGCTATCCTGATCTTGCACAGTAAATGGCTTAAGCGCAAAAAAATTCCAAAGTGCTGATTTTTGGTCACATCACATCTAGAAACAATTTAGTAAAAAGTGATCAAAAAGTCACATGTATGCAAGCAAAGTACTGATAAAAAGTACAGATCATGGCGCAAAAAAATTACACTTTAAACAGACCCATAGGTCAATAATTAAAAGAATTATAAGGATCAGAATAAAGCAATTTAAAGAATTTTTTTTTAAGTTTTAATTTTTTAAAGCCATCAAGTAAAATAAAAGTTATACAAGTTACATGTCATTGTAATCGTACTGACTTGAGGAACATATATAATATGACAATTTTACCAAAGGGACAAACGGCGTAAACACGAACCACTTCAAAATAAAAATAATTGCATTTTTTTTCAATGTCACTGCACAAATATTTTTTTCCTGGTTTTGCCGCATATTTTGTAGATTTTACCTGGAGTTCTTCTTTAAGGGGTTAAAAGGCAGACTGCAAAGTAATTACTCTCATCAGATACCACAAGATGAGGTGGATACAGATAGCTCCAACGGTTTGGGGGCGTGGGTTAGTGAATACAGTATTGCTTTAAAAAAAGAAGAAGGCTAAAGCAACAGAATGGTCCAAATGGTTAGGGAATTTATATGTAATATTTATAAAGAAGGCTGGACCATTATAGCAATGAACTACTTTGCATGAGTCTTTTGTATTCTACTCTCTCCTCACAGTCTGTAAGCTCTTGCGAGCAGGGCCCTCACTCCTCATGTTTGACTTGATGGCTACATGTGTATCTCTGTAATGTATGATTTTGTCTATGTATTTTTTTTTACATGTTAAACAGACTAAAGAGCTTGGCAGAGCATTTCAATAAACCAATTTTACTTCTACACTAGTACTGAACTGGACAGACATCCTAGGCTTTAAACCACCTTTCTTATATTTCCTCCCCTATAGTGTGACCATTAGTCCTGCTAACTATATGCCTCAGTAGGTAGTTTCCCCCATTAGCTAGCCCCTATAGTAGTTTCCCCATTAGTTATCCCCCATAGTAGTTTCTCACTTTAGATAGATGTTCACCTGCAGGTAGTTTTGTACATGATCATTTGTAGGAAACTGAATAGTACCAGCAACCAGGTTCAAGTTCCCATTCCAGCATTATGGGGAAAAATTAGTGCCAGTTTCACATTAGTAAATAATAATTCGAGCAATCATATGCTATGTTCACACACGGTACATTTTTTATTGAAAACAGCAGCCATTCTTTTTCCTGCTAGTGTTATACTGCATGAGCATAGACAAAATCTGTAGAACAAAGAAAAATGCTTCCTGAAAGACTGACTGTGCTCAGAACATAGTTCATAAATAAACTTTCAAAGAAAAGAACTTGTAAACACAGCATAATCTTTCATGCATGCCCCATCATACATGTACACATCTGGGAGAAATTATAATTTGAATATTGTGCAGGTCAATTAAAACAATGGGGCAGGTCAAAGTATTTACTACAGTTTTGTGGCATGAATGCATTGAAAAATATGGCATGATTATGAAGTCCAGAGCCACTATTTTTAAAGATGCATTAGTTTCTGAAAAGGTGGGTACGACTTCCGAGATGTAAAGAGTACAAGTCATTTGCGATTTAGTACAACATGATTTTTTTTAGGCCATGCTACATTCGTCAAGATGGTATTTACACTGATACGGTACTGTCTGCACAGTACCTCATCAGTCATACATTCATTTTTATTTCAAGCATTCATTTTTTAAAATGTACCTGTCAGCAAAATAAACTTTTAACATGTCTTAACTAGAGATGAGTGAACCAGGTTCGGGTTCGAGTCCTTCCAAACCCGAACGTTCGGCATTTGATTAGCGGTGGCTGCTAAACTTGGATAAAGCTCTAAGGTTGTCTGGAGAACATGGATACAGCCAATGACTATATCCATGATTTCCACATAGCCTTAGCGCTTTATCCAAGTTCAGCAGCCGCCACTAATCAAATGCCGAACTTTCGGGTTCGGGTCAACTCGAGCATGCTCCAGGTTCGCTTATCTCTAGTCTTAATATGTTCAGTCCCAGACCCATCAATAGAATTATGGGGGAAAGGACTGTGCTGCCGCGTGGTTCTCTCCCTGTATCCCTCTGTGTCAGTGAGAAGACACATGCCCCACAGATTTTCATTATGAGAAATTATGAGGACCACACTGAGCACGGACTCCCCTCCCCCTCTCATTCTCACGATCGGTCATGGTCTCAACACTCCCAGGCCCAGACCGATCAAAACTGACAAATCTCTGATGTCAAAAGTTTTGTTTTATGACAGTGCCTCCTTAAGAGCTAAGAAATTCACTTTAATCTGACCCTTTGTTTATGTTCTTCTTATAATCTTTCTGATAATTTATGACAACTCACAACTGCAAAAACCTTCAGATTACAAAAGACTTTAAAGCAAAAGTGTTCTCCATTTCCATTGCATCTTTACTGATTAGTTAAAGAAATATCTGCATCCTCAGGGTTGTGCACACATTGCAAATGCAGGGAACATATTAGTCATCATGACCCCCAACCATGGAATGGTTGTCAAGAAGACCTTGCAAAGGTCACCAAGTGGAGGCTAAGAAACAGCTCTTTTTTCTAGCTGGAGCAGTTAAAAGCTAATGCAGTATCTGGACTTCATTATAGCTTTAGAAATGCTGCAGTTGTAATTGGCGCTGTAATTGTTATGCAAAAAATTCTTTAATAAACACATTTAGAAAGAAGAAGTAAAAAAGAAATGCTGCAGTTGATGAACTCCATGGTTGTGTTTTAAGCTACTCAGCAATGTGTAAACCAGACAAATTACTGCATACGGATTCCAAGCACATCACCTTCAGTTTTTCTAGAACATATTCCATTGTATTAGCCAGGAGATGTGGGGTACCATACTTCTTTGCCTTCATAAACAAACATTAAAATTTCACTCCACATTCTTAACAGCACCTATTGTCCCTTTCCTGCTAAGATTAAAGCTAAGATGAAATACAGTGTTGAAAAAAGGAAACTATAATGTATTAATGGCTTTGCCTGACTGAAGGTTTAAAAAAACCAGCAGAAAGCTGCAATAACCAATAAAGATTCTTATTTATCATGTTAGGTGGCATTCTTCTACTTACACCATATTCACTCCATTGTAGCTAGATCTGAGCTTCATATTGACCTGTCAAATTGTTATTACTAAAAGCAAATCTTTGATTACTGTATGTTAAAGGAAACCTGTTTAAATTAATTTAAATGGTTAATTAGCCGGCATGGCTGATCAGGCTGTGCCAGCTACGACCACCAGTTCTCTTTCAGCAGCCAGGGGGTGGCACAGTACAGAGAGGGTCCGTGAGCTCTGTCTGCACCACCTTGGGGATACCATGACATACAAAGTATGTTATTGGTCCTTAAGGCATTCAATTCAGTTAATGTAGAGTTACCAACCATATCTGCTGGAAGTTTGTTCCAAGCATCTACTACTCTTTTAGTAAAGAAATATTCTTTCATATTGCTTGAGATTTTCCCCTCAACTAACCTCAGATTATGTCCCCTTGTTCTTGAGTTAAGTTTCTTCTTAAAAACACTTTCCTCCTAAACCCTATTTACCTAGGTACACCCCCCAAACACACACACACTAAATAAGTACCCCTATACAGAATTGGCCAAACTATTAAATTATGACTCAGCACAGTAAATGGGGTAGATGCAAACAAAATTCCAGTCCAAAGTTGCTGGTCACATCACATCGCAGAAAAAAAATGAAATTAAAGGAGATAAAGTCACATATTCAGATTTGTGGGGCAAAAAAAAAAAAAGTAGCATGTAGCACTGAGAAAAATAATTGTCCCACAAATTCCTAAATTTTGCCCTATAAATAAAGAGTACAAATAAAGTAGAGTACAACTAAGAGTATAAATAAAAGTAAAAAGAATACAACTTGTCCCACAAAAAAAAAAAAAAAAAAAAGTCCTCATACAGCTTTGTCGATGGAAAAATTAAAAATGTTATGGGTGTTAGAAGGTGAGGAGGAAAAATATGTGAGGAAAAATGTTAAAATAGGAAGAATATCAGTAACGGGTTAGATATAATTTTTTTTTCTTGTATGTGATCAAACTGCTGCAATTGAGACATTGTATTCTTCTGACATGCTACTTGCCAAACTATAGAAAAAAAAAAGCTTTTCCAACCATATGTATAAAAACCTTCCTAAAGAGGACTATTTATAAAGAGTTCTACTTCAACAAATTCAATTTAATATAGAATTTCCAGCTGTCTCACATAAACCTTAAGCTTACAATAACAAGGCTCAAAGCTTTCAAGTATGACTTATTTCCATTCATTCAAATAATAAAGCATCCAAGGGGCAAGAGATAATATAAAATGGATTATGCTTTTGTTTATAAAGGTAATATAGAAAATAAAACACTGATGTCATAGGTAGAAGACAGACACCACAGGATATTTCAGTAAAAACGTTAGAAAATGAGTACCCTAAAACACGGTCATCTCAGAATATATCACAAGCCACACTTCTCTTCAGCTTATGCATATTAACTGCTTCAGTAAATGTAATGTGATTCTGAATTTTATGTACATTATTTATATACACTGATAAGCCATAATATTAAAACCACTGACAGCTGGATAACATTGATTATACTGTGACAATGGCTCCTGTCAATGGGTAAGATATATCAAGCAGCAAGAGAACTGTCAGCTCCTGAAGTTGATATGCTGGAAGCAGAAAAAATAGCATCTCACAAAGGACAGGTCTTGTGTGGTGTACTCAGTATGCAAAGGTTAGTACCTATTAAAAAAGTGGAAGCAAGGATGAAAAACAGAGGTGAGACATATGAACACTGAGGGCCCCTTGATTGTTACCAAAGGCTAGTCATCTGGTCTGATCCCACAAAAGAGCTTCTTAAAGTGTCACTGTCATTATACCTTTCAAAATCTAAAACAGTAGATGTGATACAAGGCATCTTTGCAATTTACACATATCATTTTTTTATCACATCCATGATTTATTTAGATTTTTTTTTGCTTTATATCACATCTAGGATTCATTTAGATTTTGAAAGTTATAGCGACAGGCACACTTTAAGCACAGATTTTGGAAAAAGTCAATGTTGACTTTGATACGTTTCAAAATAAACCATGCTCATGCTGACTCCTTGTTCACCATAAGCAATGTGAGAATCAGAATAAGAAATGTGGCCAAGTCTGAAGAAATGAAATATCTGAAAAGTCTGAAGTCTAGAAATATCTTATTTAACACGCATAGGATGCATGGGTTATAAAGCCAAAAACAGACAACTGCAGGAATTACGCAATTTTCTAATTCTTTTCTTATTTTTACTTTATGGAGAGATACAGAATGATAATTATTACACAAAAAGGGACAAAATAGGGAGAATTATTACTTAATGTGGAGACGACAATGCTACCTTCAGGCGGGACCTGCCTACTGGGGGAGACTACCTACTGGTGGATGTCTGGTTCTGGGTGGGACTGCCTACATGGGGGCCTGGATAGTGAAGGAAATCTCCTATGGGGTATCTGGCTTATTGAGTAAATTTTATCAGAAAAAGAGTATGGCTATAAACAATGGTAATTGCATCATACAAGTCATACCTTGGATCTTCGCAGCTTTTCATTGAAGGCAAATACCTCTATACAGAGAAGACACATACTCACTGAACTTCATGTTGTTGTATTTTACATACATTTTAAATACTGTACATGTTCATATAATCATCATCTTTAAATTTCATGTTTACAAAATAGAACAAAACGCATGATTGTTAAGGCAAGAAGAAAATAGCAATAAGTAAATACAATATTAGTTACAATTATACATTTTAGCAACACGCAAAGCTATTTACAAAATATGCATCTTCTTCTATTTTGTAAACGTGACATTTAAAGATGATGATTATATGAACCTGTACGGTATTTGGCCCACTAAGGGTTAATGACATTCAGATGCTGGACATTTAAGGCGTTCCTTCCCCTTACACTCTCACGCATGAGGAAGGAGTCGTCCCATCCTCCGAAACGTCACGGCGGTACTCTGGAGTGGTCGGAGTGTGGCTTGATAACACATCAGTCTGTAAGCAGATTGTTACGAGGTGCCATGATGTAAATAAAATACAGCAACATGAAGTTCAGCGAGTATGCGTCTTCTCTATATAGAGTTATAAGCCTTTAATGAAAAGCTGCGAAGATCCAAGGTACGACTCGTATGATGGAATTACCATTGTTTGTAGCCATACTTGTTGTTTTTTAAAATCGTAATTGAGTAAATTCTCTGCAGAGGGACCTGGCTACTCGGGGACACTGCCTGAAGGGGAACCTTTCTAATAGGAGAGACTACCTGCAAGGGGGACCTGAATAATAGAGGAAATTGTCTATGAGAGGGGGGGGCCTGGCTAATGAAGGAAGTTACCTATAAAAGACACCTGGCTACTGGTAAATTTATGTATGGGAAGATCCTACTAATGAGGGATATTACATATGGGGTACCCATTTCATTGGGGAAACTACCTATAGGGGACACCTACTCTAATTAATAAAAATAAACTAGCTGACACACTTACTTTAATATTGCCTTAGTGTATTACTTATTCAGTACTGAAAAACTACAGTAACCTCTACAGCTAAGGGCAAAATTAGATGACCACAAAATTACAGAATTTTTATTTTTTTTATATAAATTTTATATATTTATTTTTCCATGCATTTATTACCCAAATTAAAACCACAAAATGTGATATCAAAAGCAGCCCAATTACTAGGAAACACAACTTATATTTTAATAAAACAGCATTCTGTATACCGCACACACAGATGTCCTCCATTCCCTTCTAGATGCTGTTTTCAACCAGACCAAACGTTTGTTGGCAAATGTTGATTACAAGTAGCAGAGACAATATATCTTATAGACAAATGATTTATACACATCATGTAGTCTGCTAACATAAATAATACCTCTTCAAATGAAGCTTCAAGGCTTTCAAAATAACTTGCTGAGCACAGCAGAGCAGATCTATACATAATGATGGATTTATGAGGTCTACTTCTGAAGCTGATTCCAGGTTTCATGAAATGTTTCTCATCGATTAGTAGACTTCCTGATATCAAAGCTTACCTTATGTAGCTTCATTACAAACACAGCATGAAGAACTAACTGGAGTTTTCATTTCTGTAATGTTATTATTGCTATTACTATATCAAAACTAAGCCATCAATCTTTATCTAAAAACATTGTGAAGACTGTATAAATGACATGACAGAATGACACCAAATTCACGTGTAGCGGACGTATGTAAAGATATTAGGCTATCATTTACCAGTATGATGTCACAATTGGACTATCTGAGCACTTGGTCGTTATTAATGGAGGTCTCTAAATTTATGGAAATTAGAATTCATAGATTTGTTTTAAATCCAAACTTATTTTAAGATATTTGCTGCGAATCAACAAATGAATAAAATCTATAAGTTGTAAATCCATATAGAGCACATAATAGAGAAAGGACTACAAAACATTCTATGCAATTCTCTTTGGGCTGAATTCAACTGCATCACAAATTTTTCTATGTCTATTGAAAGCTTAGTGGCTACTGTTTTTGAGCCACACTCTTAGACAACCTACTAATGCATACAGTATTGTCCTGGGTTCTTTCCTCTATACAGGGCATTGTAATTGAACCATAAACCTTTGTTATTATCTCATAGTATCATTACACACAAGGCACATCATCAATAAGATCCAATAGCTTATTTACAGCTTAACATAACATACAGAAGATAGCGGCAAGTTATTAGCTGAACCTTTGAGGGATATTATGGTGTCAGAACCTTAAAATTCTGGAACTCTGGGAGGCTAGTCTGACACTGCCATCCTGCAATAAGATTCAAGCTTTAAGGGAATTGGCCACTCTCTCTTTTTAAAACATGTCAATGTTTAAACAGGGTGACATCTTGACATGCTGTTATAACTACCTCTGCCCCAATGAGTTCATTACTGTTGATCCGCCCTTTTATTGCTTGACCATCCATGTCATCCTAATGTGATCCTGTCCATAAAGCTGCAGTGCATGCGACCATACAAATCTATTCAGTCTCCTCCACTGTGTCAAACTGGTTGCTAGCCCACAGTGGCCCACATTTTTTGAACACAGAGCAACCAATCACAGCTCACCTTTCAGGTTTTACAATGGACTCTGATTGCTATCTGAGACAAAAATGTGTTCGATTTTGTTCTGACAGGATGATAAATCTGAGCACGGTGTTCCTATGGAGGATGCTGATTGATGTAATGGTCACCTGACCCCTCCATATGCATGTCATTAAAGTGATTGAATTAATACAGACAAGCCAGAGATGAAGGAGAAGGGATGAAGGGTTGTCTGGCTCTAAAAAACCATTTCAACTTCTCATGTGGTCCCATCGGAAAATTAGTTGCCCATCCCTGTTCCAGAGGCTGACACATTGCTTATTGCGGCCATTACTTTCTATGTTAGGTATCTTTCTGACCATCCACATCCTTTTGCCCTGTCTACTGCCTCTTTACCTCCTGTTCAGTAAATGATCAACCTTCTGACTCCATGACAGAATCAGCTAGCTATATGGAGCCAGGAAAGCCAGTAGGACCAGCTACAGTCAAGTGTGTATGCCTCAGCAAGAATTAAAATAAATGTTAGTGCGTCACTAACCTGCACAACCCTAAAGTCAGGATGTTGTATACTATGTAAATAAATGTGAATAAAAAAACAGTGCAATGATTAGCAAATTTCGTAGACACATTTTATTTACAATAGATCACATATCAGATGTTAAAAGTGAGACATTCCACCAACCAACTCCATGACAAAAATTAACTTATTCAGAACTTAACAACAGCTATGCTTCCCAGAACTTAACAACAGCTATGCTTCTAAAAAAAAACAAAGGTGGCCAGGGTAATGTCTACCACCGTGTTGCCTGCCCTCTTCTTTTAACACCACCCTATTAATATCTGGAAAGTATGTGCTGGGGTACCTATCAGCCCAGAACTCCGTACACAATGCTAAAGTGTGGTTTTAGCTAAACCAATGAGTAGATTAATTGCAAGATTGAATAGAAATGAGCTTAACCCTCTTAAGTCAATTTTAATTTTTGTCTGTTGGGGTGGCCATGGGCCCCGGGCTACCGCCCAAAACTGACCTATTATAATCCGCTACTGGACAAAAAATATGCTGTGAAATCCCCGACTCCCCTCTTCAGTGCATTGATTGGCTAAAGAGGCGAGCCGGGAATTTCAAGCGGCTCCTCTTCAGCCAATCAGTGCTCCTCTGCAGCACTGATTGGCTGAAGAGGGGAGCCGGGAATTTCAAACGTATGTGTATCCAAACGTATGCTCGCAGCGGGGGTGATCAGAGCGGTGGGGGGGCAATCGGAGCGGCGGTGGTGGGGGTGGCGATCGGAGCGGTGGTGGGGGTGGCGATCAGAGCGGCGGCGGGGGTAGCGATCAGAGCGGCGGGGATGGCGATCAGAGCGGCGGCGGTGGGGGTGGCGATCGGGCTGGCAGGGATGGCGATCAGAGCGGCGGCGGTGGGGGTGGCGATCGAGTCGGCACAGGGGGGCTGCGGATGAGCGGGAGGCCGGTCTGCGAGCGGGGGGCCGGACGGCTTCATAGCAGGTGGGGGCCGGCTGCAATCAGCAGCCGGCACCTCACCATTAATGACACACTGTAGTGATCGCGCTGCAGCGTGACATTAATTCCTTAAACGCCGCGATGGCGGCGCAGCCGCAGCGTTTAAGTGTAAGTGACAGGGGGAGTCCCCTGTCACTTACCGATCGGGACACACTGCGGGGGTCCCGATCGGTAAAACAGACCGCCGGAGGTCTCTCACCTGCCTCCATGTGGTCCGATCGGCGCTCTTGTCACTGAGCCTGCACAGGCAGGCTCAATGAGCAGAGCGCCGATAACCCTGATCAATGCTATGCCTATGGCATAGCAGTGATCAGTGTGTAAAATAAAAGTAATGTATGTACAAGTCCCCCAAAGGGACTTAAAATGTATAAAAAAAAGTTAAAAACACCAAACACACTACCCCAAAACCAAAAGTCTAAATCACCCCCATTTCCCATTATATAAATTAAAACATATAAAAATAAACATATAATATACCGTAGTGTGCGTAATTGTCCGATCTATATAAATATAACAAGCGTCATTGCGAATGGTGAACGGCGTACACGAAAAGAGGGAAAAAAGTGCGCGGATTACCGATTTTATGTTATATTATATAAAAAAATAATAAAAAGTGATCAAAACGTCTGATCTTCACAAATATAGTATTAGTAAAAACTAGAGATCATGGCGGAAAAAATGACACCCCATACAGCCCCGTAGGTGAAAAAATAAAACTTATAAGCGTCACAATAGGCCCATTTTATTAATAATTAATTGCAAAAAAAAAAGGATTTCATTAAAAAAATATATATAACATTAGAGAATCTGTGTAACCTGCATATGGTTGTGTTCAGACTGACCTATAGAATAATAGTATCACATCGCTTTTACCATATAGTGCATTACGTAGACACAGCAACCCCCCAAACGTTACCATATTGCATTCTTTTTTACGATTTCACCAATTTATATCTTCATAAATAATATATTTAGGATTCCGTCATACATGTTATGGTAAAATGAAAGACGCCATTACAAAGTACAACTATTCCTGTAACAAACAAGCCCTTACATGGCTTGTAAGAAAACGGAGAGTGCTGGAGCTCTTAGAAGGGGAGAAGGGAAAAACGAAAGCGCAAAGATCAAAATATGCGCGGTCCACTGGGTCATTTTGGGCCTGGTCCTCAAAGGGTTAAAAAAAAAACAATATTCTTTAAGGAGATGTGATAAAGCTAGTATATATTCAACATACTATCAAAATAGGCATTATTATTTCTGGCACTGCCGTACTGTAACTGTCTAAAAATAAGCTGCAGTATAATATCCGGTGAGCGCTTTAATACTGTACAGTACATAGAGCATTCCCTAGTGTTTATTGAAATAGATGTCTATGTAATACATAACATTAGTGATTACCCGGGGCAGAGATCTGCTCTTTGAAGCTGCCCTCTGCTGTGGCACTTAGAGGGTTTCCATAGAAACAGAAAATGAGTGCACTACAAGTGGCATAATCTGATGCCTGTATTCATTTATAGACTGGCAATATGACAGATGGCGTCTCAATGGTTGCTACATATTTATACTAGTATTCCTAGAAAAGGTCCACTGTATTCCATTGTGTTTCTTCTTAAAAACTCACCCTCATAAGTACCGCTCTCCAGTAAGGCTCCACTTTTCTCTAATTCCATAAACGCTTCCACAGAAATAAAGTTGTAATCCACACCGGGCACCTCCCCTTCTTTAGGTTGCCTTGTGGTGCCTGAAAAAAATGAAACGAGCAATTACACATTTGTAAAAAAGAAATATTAATGACTACAAATTAAGTACATAGACACATAATTTTTTTTTTTCTATTAAAGAGGGTATTCCTGTCTCAACTACTATAGTTATACTTGCAGTTCTCGTCAAGCAAAGTATTTTTGAAAATATGCATTTATCAAGCTTGCCTCCTAGACGTATAGTATAATATATACAAATACGTATACTATATTTATGTATACACTAGCCTGACCACTGCTTTCAGACAACAAGCTGTCAATAACGGGAGGGAAACAGCAGCATATCAGGAGGAGGCGGCAAGTTGGCTAAATTAATTTATTGTAGAGAACTTCTGCTAATATAGCTATAGCTTGAAGTATAACTATATTAGCAGAAAGGAGAATAACCCTTTGGGGTAGCTTCACACACACCGTACCACAGCGGTTTTTCTGCTGCAGATCCTGTACGTGTAAATGCACTACAGAATTCTCACGGACAATGTCCGTGGAATTTCGTCAGCACGGGCACGCGCTTTTCCGCCGGCTTCATAGACACCATTCTATGGGCCGAGGTATTCCGCGATCCGCTGAAAGAAGTGACATGACACTTCTTTCAGCGTATAGCGGAATACGCCGGCCCATAGAATGTCTATGGGGCCGGCGGAAAGGCGCCCAGATGTGCGGGTGGACAGCTGAAGGAATTCCGCGGACATTTTCCGCGAGAATTCCTCAGTCTGAACCCGCCCTCAGGGTAGCTTCACACACACCGTATCACAGTGGATTTGATGGTGCAGATCCACAGCAGATTTGATCTTAATAACTGAACACAGCATCAAATCTGCTTCGGATCCTATACATGTGATCGCACCCTTAGGTTATGTTCACACAACGTATATTTTCATAAAATCACGGCCGTTGTGCAATGGTCGTGATTACAAAAATATAAGGGTCACGAAACGGCCGGTCTCTTACGAAGTGTGCAGATAGCCTCATAGTGTTTTCTAACACGTAAATATAATTTCCAATTAGCTCGCAATAGGAAATCCTAGCTGCTTTGTCTTATCACTACAAGGTGATACGTTTTCCAGCGCCAACCATCCAGCAATGAGTGCGAAAAATAGCAGGGTTCTTTTTTTATTTTCTCTCTCTGTGTTATGTGTATTGTCCAGCTCTCAGTTTGTTCCCAACATTTCTTAAAATTAAAGGGACACAGTTCCTAGAAGAGATTCTCTGGCACTAATTTTTTGTTAGTAATACTTTTTTTTTTTACTCCTCTTTAAAAAGAACACTGCTAGCAAATCTGATACACTATGTCATTCCTGGTATAGGGCCTGTGGGGGTATGTACATGATGCAAAGATTATTGTGGATTCTTTTTAACTCCTTAGTTACACGCTGTTCTCAATATGTTCCTTATATGTAAAGGTTGTATGAAACCATTATTGTATTTTAATTTATTTTCTGTTGCTCATGTATCAATAAGATATGCAGTATTTTTTACCATGCACATAAGCCACTGGAGCTTACAATTATATTTCTCCATTTCACACATAGACATGGATTTCACATCTATTTACCTATTAGGGTGCTTGTAAAGTGTGGATAGAAAAAGAAATACCCAGAGGAAACACATGCAAACAGAAGATAAACTACAAATGAATAGGTTTTCCTTGGTGGCAATCAAACCCATGACACCAGATCAGCAAAGTAGCAGAGGAGAACCCTAATGCTGTCCAAAAGGCAAATGTGTGTCCATAAATACCAGATATTATATAACATTCTGTTTGTTGTCATTATGGTAATACCCCTTTATCTGCTATGACGGGGATAGCAGAGTTTAGTACATAGATATTCACAGCAGTCCATGGAACTTAAATAAAGTGACACTAAGCGACCACCTTTCTTTTCAAACAGGGATCCTCAGCAATCCCATTCTTGTCATCAGTGGGGGTCCTAGATTTTACACTCCCACCAGTCAGGCAGACTTATCCTTTGAAAAGCTGATGTGTCATTTTGGTAAGGTCCCTTTAATGGCCAATTCTGTGGCAGTGAAGTTTCTTCTTGTCTAGGACAATATTCAGCTAGTCTCTTCTCATGTACTTTAGTACTAAAATGTGTGTACCGCCATGACTTCTGCGAGTTTGACAATATGGCTTGAAGGTGAAGTATATTTTGCAGCAGCAGTATTCCATACAAAATGTGGCCAAGTAGCTGTCAATATTAATAAAACATGCCCAAGCCTGAACAAATCTAGAAGCATGTGTGAAGCTGTAGTATTATAAGTAAAAGGAATATTGCAGTCATCAATCTAAAATGCAAGAGAAAATCTAACAAAAAATGTTGCTGAATAAAACATACCCTGGCAGCCAACATGCCTTTGCAAAGGAGTGCAGTGGATTAAAATATGTCTCTACTTATTATTCATACAAATAAGCCAGCTTTTTCATAGCTCTCTTGGTGTGTAATAGATGTTCTCTCTACAGCTCCATTTGCTCTTGTTGATTATCTTCCTACACTGGTTTTGCTTCCAGTAGTTATTCCTAAATCTCGCCTACGGACACTAAATGCACATTGCGTATGCTATTCTAAAAGGGAAAAAATGTGACAATATCGGGGTGTATAAGAACATATTTACAATTTTTAAATGTTTATACACGGTAGGTGTATACTGGGTCAGTTGGGTCAGATACAACTAACTCCTAAAAAAATATTTCTATAATCCAAATAACTTAATTGCTGAAGGAACAGTATAATATAGCTAGCAGGCATTGGTACTGAACAAGGGCGCCATTCTATCAGCTCTGATGTACCATCAGGTACATCATTTTTACATCAATAGAACAGTGCACAACCACAAACATGGACAGCTTTGGGTAGTACAATTAGGGTAGAGTGAGTGCCCTGAGAAGCAGAGAAAATAAATAAAATAGTTTTATCATATAACACAGCAGACACTCAACTGGCAGATTTGTTGCAAACCTTTTTTACAAACTCAAAAACAGTTCCATTTATCCAAATAGAAATTAGACAGTTGCACACATGTGAATTCACCACCAATTTTTTTTTTTTTTAAACCACCTCAAATACACCCCAAAAATAACAAAAAAAACATGATCTCCAGCTCTTATTGAATCCAACAGGTGTGCATCGCACCCAAAAAGTTAAAATATCACATTCCTGATCTTGCACTGTAAACTGCATAAGCGCAAAAACCTGCCAAAAAGCAAAAATGTTATTTTTGGTCACATCACATGCCAGAAAAAAATGTAATAAAAAAAGATCAAAAATATACACACGCTCTCATATAGCCCCATAGATTAAACCATAAAAACGTCAGAACGAAGTCAGAACAGAGCAATCACATTTATTTTTTTACATTTTTTTAAGGTTTGCCTGTTGTTGTAAGCATACTGATTTGAGGAATATAAATAACGTCAGTTTTACAACATGGCAAATGAAGAATGTCATTACAAAGTGCAAAGACCCAATATGGATCTGTAGGTGAAAAAATTAACGTGATATGGTTTTTTTAAACACAAGGAGGAAAAAAGTGCAAAAACTAAAATTCAGTCTGTCTTTAAGGGGTTAAAAATTACAAACCATAATTTACATACAACCTTTTACGTTTTCCTTGTTAATACTACACACCTGATTGAGTGTGTGCCGGCACTGAACACATTCTGTCATTTTTTTTTAATCACTATATTGATGTGGTTAGTGATGGTGCACTGACAAGTATGATCAGCACAGGCAGGCAGCACCACATGAGGGCCTTTACCGACTCCCGGCTCTGGCTATTGTGCTCTCTAGTCACCAGAGACCTCACCAGAAGTGACCTCTATGTGCCATTGCCATAGCCCTTCTTTATAGGTAGCAAGAGGACCAACCATGCCCTTGACCCCAACAGAGGTACCAAGGTGGCAGCGATGTTCAGGTGACTACACAGCAGTGAGAACAGGCTTGTATCCTTTGTACTATGTCTTTGGTGTCAGAACATGGGCTGGTGTGTAACTTGGTGCATTGCCTTCCCAGTCATTGATACTGATAGTGTTGTCCCATGTCTACCCATCACCTGCCTGCTACCAGTTGTCACTAATGTGGGGGCTGGCTACTATATAGGACACTATTGTGGAGGGCTAGCCACTATAGGAGGCACTATTGGGAGGGCTGGCTACTGTATGGGACACTACTACTATGTGAGGCACTATATGGAGTACCCTTGGGGGCAGCGTCGGACTGGGCCACCGGGGAGCCGGGGGATCCCCCGGTGGGCCCCACCCCCTCCTCCCTCTTGCAGGGCCCTTCCCCTAAGCCAGAGAGGGGCCTCCCGTTTGGAAGCTGCCTGGTATCCGGAGCTCAAGGGGCCCCCTGCTGGCTCCCACACTGCTGGGGTGAGTTCAGCACCGCATCAGGGCCCGTTCTTTGTATAATCATTGGCCCTCCCCTCCCCCCTGCTCACCTGACTCCCTTACATCAGCTCTGGGCCTCAGCGCTGACCTCTTCCTGCCTGTCACGAGAGCAGCAGCAGCAGCAGCAGCAGCAGGGCCTCCTCCATCCCCCCTCCCCTCTGCAATCACGTGACTCTCCTGTTGCTATGTGTGCAGTCGGTGCACAGGAGATGGGGAGAGGCTGCAGGCTGCTGGGCCTGGCAGGGAGAAGAGAAGATGGAGACAAGAAGACTGAAGCTTCCTGCCCTGCTGAACATGTGAGTGTGTGTGTATATACTTGTCTATCTGTCATCAGTGTGTGTCTGTACATGTGTCATGTCTTTATCCATGTGAGTGATATATGTGTGTGTTTTCTATCATGTATATAGTGTATATATTATGTAATGTAGTTCTATAGATGGTTTATATGTGTAATCTGCATGCTTTTGTATCTGTGTATCCATGTTGGTGAGTCTGTGTGTGTTAGTATGATTAGATGTATATATGTAAGGTGTGTTGTGTCTGCATGTTTGTGTATGTCTGCAGTATGTCTATTTGTGTATATATGTATACTGTATGTATGTCTGCAGTATGTCTATTTGTGTATATATGTATACAGTGTGTATGGCTGCAGTATGTCTATTTGTGTATATATGTATACAGTGTGTATGGCTGCAGTATGTCTATTTGTGTATATATGTATACAGTGTGTATGGCTGCAGTATGTCTATTTGTGTATATATGTATACAGTATGTATGTCTGCAGTATGTCTATTTGTGTATATATGTATACAGTGTGTATGGCTGCAGTATGTCTGTGTATATATGTATACAGTGTGTATGGCTGCAGTATGTCTATTTGTGTATATATGTATACTGTATGTATGGCTGCAGTATGTCTATTTGTGTATATATGTATACTGTATGTATGTCTGCAGTATGTCTATTTGTGTATATATGTATACAGTGTGTATGGCTGCAGTATGTCTGTGTATATATGTATACAGTGTGTATGGCTGCAGTATGTCTATTTGTGTATATATGTATACAGGATGTATGTCTATTTGTGTATATATGTATAGAGTATGTATGGCTGCAGTATGTCTATTTGTGTATATATGTATACAGTGTGTATGGCTGCAGTATGTCTATTTGTGTATATATGTATACGGTGTGTATGTCTGCAGTATGTCTATTTGTGTATATATGTATACAGTGTGTATGTCTGCAGTATGTCTGTTTGTGTGTATATATGTGTATGTGTATATATATATATATATATATATATATATATATATATATATATATATATATATACTGTATGTATGTGATGAGAAGTTCACACTTTGGAGGTCCAGTTGTGCAGGAGATCCGTGAGGCTTGGGCTCTGATCAGCTTAGGATTCTCACATCACAGATGATAGGTGTTGTAGTAGATATAACAGTAATACTTTAATCAATGGATGACGGGTTTCATCAGATGAGATCATCAGATCTATTGAGGATTCCCTTAGAAACGCCTCATCCATTGATTTAAATCTTACTCCTACGTCTAATACGACACCTATCATCTTTAATGTAAGAATCCTGAATCAGCTGATCAGCGCCTAAGCCTCACGGATCTCCTGCACAACTGGGACCTCCAGAGTGTGAACTTCTTCTCAACTATTGTACCGACTCAAGAATAAAGATATAAGCAGCAGACACAGACACAAGTGGGATAATGCCCCCCTCACCAGACTGCACCCCCTCCGGAGCAGCAGCAGTATCAGTGATAGGTAGGATAATACCCCCTCACCAGACTGCACCCCCTCCGGAGCAGCAGCAGTATCAGTGATAGGTAGGATAATACCCCCTCACCAGACTGCACCCCCTCCGGAGCAGCAGCAGTATCAGTGATAGGGAGGATTATGCCCCCCCTCATCTGACTGCACCCCCTCCGGAGCAGCAGCAGTATCAGTGATAGGTAGGATTATGCCCCCCTCACCAGACTGCACCCCCTCCGGAGCAGCAGCAGTATCAGTGATAGGTAGGATTATGCCCCCCTCACCAGACTGCACCCCCTCCGGAGCAGCAGTATCAGTGATAGGTAGGATAATACCCCCTCACCAGACTGCACCCCCTCCGGAGCAGCAGTATCAGTGATAGGTAGGATTATGCCCCCCTCACCAGACTGCACCCCCTCCGGAGCAGCAGCAGTAGTATCAGTGATAGGTAGGATTATGCCCCCCCTCACCAGACTGCACCCCCTCCGGAGCAGCAGCAGTAGTATCAGTGATAGGTAGGATTATGCACCCCTCATCTGACTGCACCCCCTCCGGAGCAGCAGTATCAGTGATAGGTAGGATTATGCCCCCCTCACCAGACTGCACCCCCTCCGGAGCAGCAGCAGAGGCGGCACTAAAGTAGTAAAAATTCTTCGTTTTAGTTCTGAGAAAGGCAAAACATTGCACAAGAGGGAGTTAATAAAGTCACAAGATTTTTGACTACTTTGGTGCTGTCTTCGCTGCTGAATTATTGTACCAAGTCTCCTGGTTCCGTTGAAAGGGCTGCAAGCGGCATCAAGGTGTACAAACCACCGCTAAAGTGACTGGCGGTGTTGGGCTTGTAGCATGACCGCCCAAGGTGAGCAGCAAGTTTAGCCACTTACACACATTTGTTCTGCAGTAATACGCTATGTGCGCCGCATGGTGTTCTCTCTCTTCTACTAGTATAAAATGGCAGATTACATCTTAAAGCCATGTTCACACAACATATGTTTTGCATAAATCTTAGCTGTTGTTGCAATTTGCAATAACAGCCGCGATTTATGCAAAACACACGTTGTATTGGAATGAATGGAATCCCAGACGGGGCGTATACACATAGTATACGCTCCAGCCGCACGAAAAACTGACATGTCATTTTTCTGCGGCCGTACAGACATGGCAGTTCACACAATGGAGTGTGCGGCTCCGGCCACACGCTCCGTTGTGTGCAGTGGTGAATTCGGATGCGGGTGCACACTGGTGCACCTGCATCCGAATTCAGCAGAAATGAAGATCATCCGGCCAGTACTGCAGTACTATCCGGGATGATCTCCAGTAACACCGGCTGCTCTGTGACCCGGCTGCGTCACAAAACAGCCGGTGTTATATGTGGTGTGAACCCAGCCTAAATCTAGGTTTACACACAGTATTTTTGCTCAGTATTTTGCAACCAAAACCAGGGAGTAGATTGAAAACACAGAAAGGCTATGTTCCCACACTGTAGAAATTTAGTGGATGGCCGCCATTTAATGGCAAATAATTGGTGTTATTTTGAATTTCAACAGCGTGTGAACAGAGCCTTTCTGTGTTTCAGATCCACTCCCGGTTTTGGTTACAAAAAAAATGACCAAAATACTGTGTGAACCTAGCTGTGTGACACCATGTTGTGTTACCGCTGTGTGACACCATGCTTACCGCTTTCTTTCCACTGGTGCACTCCTGCTGCTTCTACTGGTCCTGACTCGCTGACAACCCGCTCAGCCAATCACTGCAATGACCTGCTGCAGCCATTGATTGTGAATATTTGCAGTCTTTAAAGTGTTAACTGTTATTTGAATGAACTTTTGACATATGAGAGGTTTAGCTTGGTCGGGGTCTCTCTGATAGTAACAGCCAGGTGAAGCATCACTCCCAGACCTTGTGCGCAGTCCGGCTGATTACAGGTCACTGTCTCCACTATATTATATAAAGTTTGTTTCCTGTAATCAGCAGAACCCCTAAGAAATACATGTTATTAAATGGCCCAGATTGCAGCCGGGCTGCATAGACTTGGGCAGCGTGCGGTTATGGACGGTGCATTTATGGAGGCATACACGGATGTGTGCAAGAGCCTGGACTGTCATTATAAAAACTTTTGACATCATGCAGAAGTGTGAAATGTTTCGATCAGTCGGGGAGTCAGTGCTGAGACCTCATCTGGGGGCTAGATCATCACTCCATCAGTCATGTTACACATGACAGGCCCATAGACTATAATGGAACCCATCTCCTATAATGAGTGCTCAGCCCCTCACTTGCTTTATGATGGACTGAGTGACAATCTGGCCATTGTTGGGTGTCTCACCCCTGAGACAGATTAAACTTTTAATCACGTCTGTCTGACATTTTGTATTGACCTTAAAGGGGTACTCCGGTGAAAAATATTTTTTTAAACTAACTGGTGTGAGGAAGTTATACAAATTTATTTATTACTTCTAATTAAAAATCTCCAGTCTTCCCGTACTTATCAGCTGCTGTATGTCTTGCAGGAAGTGGTGTATTGTTTCGAGTCTGACACAGTGCTCTCTGCTGCCACCTCTGTCCATGTCAGGAACTGTCCAGAGCAGGAGAGGCTTTCTATGGGGATTTGCTGCTGCTCTGGACAGTTCCTGACATGGACAGAGGTGGCAGCAGAGAGCACTGTGTCAGATTAATAAGAATACACCACTTCCTGCAGGACATACAGTAGCTGATAAGTACTGAAAGACTGAAGATTTTTAATTAGAAATAATTTACTAATCTGTAACTTCTGACATCAGATTAAAAAAAATATATATATATTTTTTTTTTTACCAGAGTACCCCTTTAACGCTTTAATGACCACTGATGTGCTTTTCATGATGGTCCTTTAAAGTCTTATTCCAGCCCAACAGCTTGTGGTGAGGCAAAACCGTCATGGGTCTCCTCTGCTGGAGATTGTAATAGAGGAGCAGACTAGATGGTCATTTTTTCCTTCATCTTCTGAGGCTGTGTTCACACATTACATTTATGATGTGTTCTTACAACAATACTGTTGGAATTTCATTAAAGTTTCTACATAAATGGTGCAGTTTTACCACAACTGCATGAATCAGTAACAACTGTATAAGTGACTGGCAGTGCACTAGTATCACTGGTCACATACACAGCTCTATGCAAAGTCGCTGTACTAACGTGAAAGGTTTGGCGCTGATTATGTCTTTATATGTTGGGTGGGCCCCAAGAATCAATTTCCCTGGTGGGCCAAGGTACCCCAGTCCGACACTGCTTGGGGGGTTGACTTCTATAGGGGCACCATTGTGGGGGCTACTGTGTTGGACACTATTGTGGGGTTTTCCATATCATTTCTCATAGTGCAAAGCACTTGGTGACAAACAATACTCTGACAATACCAGGAACGCTGCACGCCACTCTGAAATTCCCAGAAAGTTCCCTGCTGTACCTCAATGACCCGGCTCTTTAAGCATCCTGATTTTCAGTACCAGCATCTCACCGATTGGAGGGTTTGGCTGTGGCAGATCCTTGGTAGAACTGTTAAATTCTACAGTAAGATTTGCCAAACGTGACTAATGCCTGTCTCATTCCAATCTTCTGAGGAATCGAAATACTTGGAAAGCGGTATGACTTCTGAAAGATTAAATGAGTTTAGTCTACGCTTCATTAATGGGTTAGGTGAATTTTTCTTACTTGGTGATCCTGAACTTATCTTATCTAAATTTGGTTTCCATGGTACTTGCATCCATCACAACTACAGAACGTGAGAACATAATGCATACCTATCTATAAAATCTATTAAACCTCATGGGTCCTGCACAGAAGCACATTTTTCTCTGAGAAACTTCTATGTAACTATATGGCATACGTCTGCATTCACCAAAATGTATGGCCATACCCCAAGCTGGTATTGCTTGCTAAAAGTAATATCATAATTGTATGGCACATGTGCTTAGTTTTACTACCGCCATAAATCAATAGTGATATATGCAGAGTAGTACTGGTGAAGTGCGTCTCTTTCTCTGCTTTCTGATCTCCTGGGAAGTATGTATGATTAAAATGACATTGTCATGTGCCTGGAGCAAATCAGGTCAGTTGTGAACAGAATACGAGGCATAAAACAACAAAGAATAGCTGATAAAGACTGGGGCAGGGTTATTTTCTCTCTTTACACAAACAACATCAGTCATGTGAATAAACAATGATGGGTTTGATGATTTTGTTTTCTTAATTTAGCTAAAACACGTTTATCACATTAAAAATTGTGCAAATGTCATTTTACAAAGCATCATTAGTCAAACAGCAGAGGCCAACACGTACAGCCATTTCAAAGAGGTATGAAGGTGTAGTCCCTCAAGTAGTGCCCCAATCTCTAATGGATTGTAATAGACAAATAAATGTATGCCGAGGTACAGTACCAGTCACAACACTTGGTGAGGAGACCAAAGCCCCTCTGTCATGTAATAGTTCATCAATAGAACAAACATCAGAAAACCTGCTAAAACGTACTGGTTTGTCATTAAACCACTGAACTTCATGTGCTGTCTCTTCTCCTACATTCAATAGTATATATGGTACAAATTAGGTGGAGGTGCCATTACAGACGTTGGATTTGATCCATGAGCATCAAGTTGCCCCTTTTGGACTCATCATAGCAAGGATTAACAGTCCTTTAAATGAACTAAAAACAGTAGGAATTACCGTTGTATTCGTTTTAAAGTGTGGGCCCAGTTTGCTTACAAGGTCCCTGTACAGCTATAACATATGGGACATCTCCCTCTGACTTAAAGGTCATGATTCAAATAGGAATTGTTGAATGACTGTATTTATAAAGCATTATCCAGCACTCAGATCACCCATGTAAAAAGCCACAGCAGCCTCCATTTTTAATACAGGTTGTCACCTTTTAGGGTACGAATTGCAACCAAGCATGTCTATGTGATGTAAGTATAGCATGTATCAAGAATCCAGGCTGGAGGGGAGCAGGAAGCTGAAAACAGGAAGGGCACAATATGCATAACTTCTGTTGAAATTTATGGGTGTTGCATAAACAACATCGCCCTACAAGCTAGGGCTGGGTTCACACTACGTATATTTCAGTCAGTATTGTGGTCCTCATATTGCAACCAAAACACAGAAAGGATCTGTTCACACAATGTTGAAATTGAGTGGATGGCCGCCATATAACAGTAAATAACGGCCATTATTTCAATATAACAGCCGTTGTTTTAAAATAACAGCAAATATTTGCAATTAAATAGTGGCCATCCACTCAATTTCAACATTGTGTGAACAGATCCTTTCTGTGTTTTTATTCCACTCCTGGTTTTGGTTGCAATATGAGGACCACAATACTGACTGAAATATACGTAGTGTGAACCCAGCCTAAACCGTTTATGGAACTCCTGAAGTTATAGGCTACACCATTTACACAACTACCATTAATGTCAATAGGAGTTACACAAACTTTGTAAGTCCGCCGACCCAGCTGTTTTAGGCTTCTCGGCCACTGCAAACAAGCAAGATTGGGCCAGGAAGCCATCTTTTATCATCATGGTAAATCATACATTCCGATGCAATCCTCTAACTTGCATGTTCAAATTTTGTATTTTAAATTAACTTAAACAAAATTTAGGCCCAGCATTAAGCCCAGTGCAAGGCATGAGGGAGCGGTGCATGACATTCAGGTTTAAAAAAAAAAACACCAAGGAGAGAAACCATGTGTTACACAGCACCCCTCCGGTTCTGTACTAGGCATAGCATATTATCTGTTTTTCTGTATTTCTCCATTAACCCTGACTAAATGGTGTACAGTTTAAAAAATGATCTCTCATATGTCATGTCATAGTTTCATTAAAAAGAGCTCGAGGGTTAACATCTTTTGATGCCACTAGATGTAATATGTAATTACTCTTGCCATCTGTTTTAGATAAAATTGACCTTTAGAAAAAAAAAATTATGTTTTAACATTAAAAAAAGTAAGTTTAAATGCTAGATAGAAAGACAAGACTTCTATGACCCCATATTCTTTATGGTCAGCTCTCTTTCTATTGCACAGAAAAGACCACTGGATGCCCTGTTACATAACAACTAAAGACATAACTAATAACACACCTCACAGTCATTATATGATATAGTCAGAGCACCTTGGCAGCAGTATCAGCCAGGAGGTCAGTACTTTAGCCATGTAAATTTGGAGGTCATATAGAGAGATGATGATTGTGGGACCCCACATTCCTTTACCATTTCAGTTATCATGACCAAGGCTATAAGAGTATTAAAAAAAATTTTTTTTTTTGCAAATCTTGCAAGGTTGTGATATGGCAAACTCTGAGGGCTTTTAAGCATATTGTTTCCAAATTGTTGCGCTGGAAGTGTTGGCGAGGATAGTTCTTATTGCTTATTTAACATGAATGTATTTTTCATCTTCCAGCAGAAGAAAACAAATGGATTTTTGTGCTGCAGGCAGCTGTTATCCGACAAAGTAGAATAAATGTTTAAACAGCATCACATAACTATTCATCTTCCTACTGGATTCCTCCAAGCTGAACAGTGTAGCATAAAGCTCCAAAGAATAACCTTAAATTACTACAAGTTTACAGTGCTGCCTCATCCCTACAGAAGCACACAAAACTTAAAGAGAACCAATCAAAAGGGATGGGGGTATTCTTTAATTTAGTTAATACCAGTAGTTTCTAAATCCACTATACTATATCGACATCTCTGTGTATTACTACCTGTCACTGTTATAAAAGTACACTATAACCTAAGATACAGACTGCCTTTGTAGTCTATATCTGCTACTGCACCTAATCTTCCATCCTGGTGCTGTTCGATGCTGCCATCTTGGGGACGTCACTGTGTACCGTCACAAAGATGGCTGCGCCCAATGTTACGGCACCTGCAAAGGCGGTCTTTATTGTTATAAATACACTAAGGGAATCATGTAGTTTTATAATGGTGACAGTTACATTTAGATAGCGGCGTTTAAGGGGTTAATGGTGGGCGATCGCGGTGGCCCGCCATTGAGGGTGAGGGCCTGGCTGCAGATAGCACCCGGTATGGGCCGGGCTCAGCTCGCGAGCCCGCTCCATAGCCCGGGACCGCGCCAGGGCGTACATTTACGCCCTCCTGCGTTAAGTCCCAGGCGGTAAGGGCGTAAATGTACACCCGTTGTCGTTAAGGGGTTAACAACAACATAGTTAAGTCACAGAAAAAGTATTTTTTATAAAAATTTTGATCTGCTATTCACCAATAAGCCAGCAATGCAATGTATAGAATAGAAATGTGCAACATGCAATATAGCCTGGGGAGTAAGCATTTAGCAGTACCAACATTGTGTAATGTTCTCACCTATAATCAGCATAATAGGAAAAATTGCAGGCAAAAGATAGATGTAGATAGGGAAATGTCTGTTAGTTGTTGTGAATATGGAAAGTGGCTTCTACAAAACATAAAGAGGAGTATTATTGGTCATATAGAGCTATTCAGTTTTACAGCATTTGCAGACTTAAAACTCTGTAAGTTTGTTAGAAGAGGTGCCCCATGTAGCAATCAGTGTGTTCCTTTGTAAATGTGAATTGCATATGTTACACTAGAGAAAGGAACCAAGATTAGGGAAGGTTTCTGTGTAATTATGTGTAGTGTGGCATCGCTGGGTAACTCCTCAGAATAGTCTTCCTAGCGGAATAATTAAGCTAAGTATGCATAGTAAGGAAAATGACTGGTAGTATTATAGTACAAAGACTTTCAAATCAGCAGTCTGGCAAGATTTGTGGCCTGGTGTATGTGTGTGTGTGTGTGTGTGTATTATATATATATATATAATACACACACACACACACACAATATTATATATATACATACATATATATATATACATACACACACCTTTTTGTGATTGGGGTCAGTGTATGTATTGCTCACTCAACCAAATCAGCAGCTGAGGCAGGGCATCTTCAGGGTAGGTGATTGACTAATGCTGCATTTACACAGAACGATTATCGTTCAAATTCTCACATAAACAATCGCATTTGAGCGATAATCGTACCGTGTAAACACAGCAAACGATCAAACGACGAGCAAGAAAGCGTTCATTTTGATCTTTCAAAATGTTCTTAAATCGTTGTTCGCTGAAAATCCGCAGATCACTTTGTGTAAACAGTCTTTCACCAATTTACCCTATGTAAAAGAGCTTAAAGAGGACCTGTCACCCCCCGCACTGGGTTGACAGGCTCGCGACCCCCAGCTAGATCCCCTTATAGTTACCGCATGTCGCCGAGTCCCGGGACGGAGATATCCCGGTGAGAAGCTGGCGCGCGCTCTGGAGATGGGTCCAGGGTCCTTAGAGAATGAATGGAGCCGGACTCATCTCTGCTGCGCGCGCACGGCTCCATTCATTCTCTATGGACGCCGGACCCATCTCCACAGCGCGCGCCGGCTTCTCACCGGGATATCTCTGTCCCGGGACCGGCTACGGCAGCAGGACTCGGCGACATGCGGTAACTATAAGGGGATCTAGCAGGGGGTCGGGAGCCTGTCACCCCGGCGCGGGGGGTGACAGGTCTCCTTTAAAAATGATCGCAATAACGATTTTTCTTACGAATTTTCAAATGATTTTTCTAACGATTTATGCGTCTAAACGCTGATCGTTATAAAAACCAAATTGTTGCTTCAAAATCGTTTAACGATTGATTGGGCGAATTATCGCTCCGTGTAAACGTAGCATAAGAGTAAATAATTGCCAATTGGGTGTTAACAGTTGGGGGAGTGTCCCTATACTCTCTTAAAAGGGAACTCCAGGTAGAGGTTAAAAAAAAAAAAAAAAAAAAAAACTTCTGCAGAACCATAAAGCATTACTTACCTATCTATCCCAGTTTTGAAACTACCAAAAATCCATTTGTTTTGGGGGTTTTAGTTCTGTATTGTGTTTCTAAACTTCCTGGTTGAGCAGTTCCCAGAATGCAGTACTGATTCCCAAATGGAATGCTTTCCCTCAGCTGTTCATCACAGTCCTCCACCCCGCCCATATCTGTTGCAGAACATCTAGGCTGTGTTCACACATTGTAGTTTACTTGTGTTACTGAATTATTTGCAGTACTTTATCATTTCATTGTGGTCCCACCCACACAGCACAAAGTTACTATCTGTAATACCACACAGCACAATCAGCTAAATCAGTGCAGCAGCTGCTTCTGGCTGGTCATCAGAGAGGGTGAATCACTCAGGGGATTGGGGGATCCAGCCAAGCCTCCTGTGACATCACACCCTGCCCTCTGTCTGCATCATCAGCCTGTGCTCAGCAAACACACACAATGTGAGACAGAGGCATGTTTTTTTTTGTCTCCTAAAGGTGGGAGAGCAGTGGGAGCAGGAGACAATGTGAATTGGCACAGAGGCCATTTTTCTTCACTTTCTGGATTTCTATCAGCTACCAGTATGGCAGAACCATATAGATATGGTAATACATTGTATAGACACATCTATATAACTTTTAATGTACTTTTAATAGAAAACAAATTCCCTTTGTAGAGTTCCCCTTTAAAGTATCCAATCAAAGCAGACAGTGTCCCCTTTCCCTTATTTCCTCTAGACTATACAGATTTAAAGGGAACCAATCACCACAAAATCTGGCCACAACCATAGCATAATAGAGCCAGATATAAGTACTCTTTTAGTGTTACGCACACCCCCCAAAAATGAAGTTTGAAAAATTCTAGCCCCAAACGTAGGTTACCATCTATGTATCTATTACTATCTAGGTACACAGGTGGCCCTTTGGCACAAAGTGGTGACGGATGGTGCAAACATTACTCTGTAATCACACCCATCCATGCTCATAACTACTTTGTGCTGGAGGCCCGCCCCATGCCTAGATAATGGTAATTTACATACAGTGCCAGAATGTTTTTAACTTTTAGCTATGCTGAAACTGAGTACTTATATATCTGTGAACAGTGCTTCTGGCTATAGTACACAATGTTAATAGGTTCTGGCACAAATTTGTGATGATAAGTACCCTTTAAGAATTTAACAATTGAACAATCAAACATTTGGAGAGGGCAGCAGGATATGCTGCGAAAATCCTGCCAGTGGGCTGTCCGTTTGGGTGCACGCAGGAGATGGACGTCTTTCTGGCTTGGCATTTGTCTGCATTGTAAGCAGCCAAAGGCCAAGCCGAAAGAACTCAAACTCCTGCGCATGCCTGACCGGACAGCCTTGTGGCAGAATTTTTGTGGTGTATCCTGCAGCCCGCTCCAAATAATACATACCCTTTAAAGTGACACTGTCACCCCCATATATCATTTTTCAATCATCATAGACATTTACAAGCCTCAATTAGCCCTCTGCATACCTTATTTTTTTTTTTTTTCCTCACGCTGGTTGATGAGAAATTGTTACTTTGATGAGGCGCTTCTAGCGCCACTGGGCGGGGCTTAGTCCCTGAAGCGCCACATAGCCCCGCCCATTACAGCACCGTTGACCCCGCCCCCTTGGGCTCTGTGTTTGAGGCCTCCCTGACGTGCGCGTCCACATCTCCCGCCGTCTTCCACGTGCGGGATTGTCATGTGGCGCGCAGGCGCAGAAGGTGGCCGCCGGGTCACCCACAGCCGGGCTGTGCGTGCGATCGCACAGCCCGCCGATTACACCGGCCGCACCGTCCCTTGTTGCGTGGGACTCTCCGGATGCCTCGCTGCGGCTGTGAAACCCTCCTCACAGCCAGCAGCGAGGCGCAGACATAGAGCGCAGGCGCACTGCGGCGTCCGCCGCGCACTGCGCATGCGCCGAAAAGGACCGCCGCAGTGCGCCTGCGCTCTATGTCTGCGCCTCGCTGCTGGCTGTGAGGAGGGTTTCACAGCCGCAGCGAGGCATCCGGAGAGTCCCACGCAACAAGGGACGGTGCGGCCGGTGTAATCGGCGGGCTGTGCGATCGCACGCACAGCCCGGCTGTGGGTGACCCGGCGGCCACCTTCTGCGCCTGCGCGCCACATGACAATCCCGCACGCGGAAGACGGCGGGAGATGTGGACGCGCACGTCAGGGAGGCCTCAAACACAGAGCCCAAGGGGGCGGGGTCAACGGCGCTGTAATGGGCGGGGCTATGTGGCGCTTCAGGGACTAAGCCCCGCCCAGTGGCGCTAGAAGCGCCTCATCAAAGTAACAATTTCTCATCAACCAGCGTGAGGAAAAAAAAATAAAAAATAAGGTATGCAGAGGGCTAATTGAGGCTTGTAAATGTCTATGATGATTGAAAAATGATATATGGGGGTGACAGTGTCACTTTAAGTCTTTCCTGACAGGTCCAAAGATGGACTACAAAAATGGTGGATGCTCTGAAGTATAAAACGAGGAATGATAGGTCTTTGGACCTTATCTATTTTATCAATACCTTTTTGTAGTTGAGCTCTCCAGAACTGTACACAGCATTCCAGATGTGGTCTCGCCAAAGCTCTATACAGCAGGATCACAGCCCAGCATACAATTCGCTTTCCCCACTGCCTGGTTGCACTAGTGTCTCATTTTAAGGCTGTCAGAAATCAATACCCCTAAATCCTTCTCCACTAAAGTCTTTGCCAACACAGAACTGCTGATATGATACTCAGATAGAGGATTTTTCTTCCTCACGTGCATTATTTTACATTTGGAAACATTGAACTGCAGTTTCCAATGCTTGGACCACATATCTAGTAAAGCTAAATCAATTTCCATTTTACTGACACCTCTAGGAATATCAACTATATTGCACACTGATGCAAAAGATGTACAAGAAATGATAATTTATGGGAAATTATTTAGTCCTCTTTAAGGGCTGCATGCAGCATTGCAAGTTACAGTGATGCGTGTAAAGGTTACCCTGATCTGTGCTAAGTTACTGAGATCTATGTGAAGACAACATTGTGTGAAGATAAAGGTAGTGTTTGACTTGCATTAGCAACACAGAAGTACAACTGCAGTAGCACTTCAAAATGAACAGTTATTATGTAGACAGCACCATAGCTACAAACATGGACTATAAGGATGCATGGCCCACGCTGTGGCCTTGGTACAACCATTCTAACGCAGGGAGTGCTGCACAAGGTGCACATTGTATACCTTCTGCCATGAGTGACTGGCCACATCTGTGAACAATAGAGGCAATGGTCATGAAGACCCACAGAGGCAGAGAGCCTACCTATACAAAGTGACTAGTGCAAACTGCAGCAGGAAGTACCCTAAACATGACCTACAGCAGCATAGAAGGTGGTCGAAGGCTGGAAATTCCTGGGTTTATGGCTCCGAGTTCTAACAACTATTTCTGCTAATTAAAGTATCCAGCAATTTTCAAGCATTATCTGCAATAATCAAGCATAGTGTAGCTTTAGGGGTATCCAGCAACTGGATAGGGGTCCTGTCTCAGCCACTGACTGTCAGAATGGGGCTGACATGTTACAACCCGGGTCCTCGATCAGACAACAAAGCGGCCGGGGGACCGGGGACCGCAGTGGGGGACAGCAGACCCCAGTGCTAGAGCTGGGGAGGTAGGTGCATGTTGTTATGTTCAGCCTCTCCGGCTCTATTAAAAAAAAGATGTCCGACACTGGACTTCTCCTTTAAGATTACTATGTGACAGATTTTGCTTTGCACCATATGCTGTTTGTACCCCAGTTGAGAAAATATGTAGTCATCTGTTTTACAATAGTTTATTTTATCTATTAGAAACTTAGCAGTTGCTTTAGGACAATGTCTTTTACATAATTTAAATGAAAATCTTTCTTATTGTCTATGAGAGAAAAAAAAAAAGTTATGTGACCTTGCAACTATATAAAAAATCCCCACACAGGTGGATACTTTATCATAGTCACAAAGAACTTTTTGTCCACAAAGATATATTGCTAGCATGACTTTCATATGACTTCTTGTGACCACGTAGGAACACTTCTCGAAAGCTAATACGCTGCTCATACCAGATTATTATACAGAATACTAGGACACAGATATAGTATTCATAATTCACAGAAAAGTATTTTAATCAGACATTTGCTAAAAAGAAATACATTAAACATGCATAGACACACATAAAACCTTTAAATGGTACCAAAAAAATAGAACTCCTGCCTGTTCTTCAGAAATGTAGTTCCATGCTGGGCAGTTGGATTCCGAATAAATTTTATGCACAAATCCTATTAATTAATAGTAGGATTGTGTACAGAACTGACTGGGTGTTATACTATTGCCTTGGCAACTGTACTGCCCAGTAAGGAATAGGTCTATCCATACTGATCTGAAGAACAGGTAATACCAAGTAATACATGCTCAACTTCCTATGCATCCTTTAAGGCCACGTTCACACACTGTATTTTGTAGTTAAACAACGGCCGTTGTTGCAGGTTGCATCGATGGACGCTGTTTAACAGCACTGCTTAATTACACAGCCAGGTATGGAACAACGGCCGTAATGTATACATGCTGTATACACTACGGCTGTGGTTCTCTTCGGCCACAAAAAAACGATAGGTCCATTTTGTACGGCCGCAGTTTGGTGAACAGCGGCCGTACAAAATAGCCTGTGCTCACAGTGTAACGTACGGCTCCCAGCCATACTTTACATTGTGCTCTGGGTGGCCGGGTTAACATGTCTGACGTGTATTTTCATGAAACAAAGTGATGCTATATAATGATGAATACCAGTGGGGACGCCGTAGTACTGTGTCACCTTTATTGCTTTTCCCTTTACAGCTCCATTTTGAAGATTAATAATAAGAAAAAAAAAATAGGATATTCAGCACCACAGTAGCAGTGGGGATTCCAGAGGTAGGACAATTGGTCATAAAGTGATATATAAGTAATATACATATGTCATGCCTCCAGCATCTGCTGTGTACTGTATAGACTGCATCTAGTGGCTGACTTTGCCTTCTGCTGTTACCATTCCCTCTAAGTAGCAGTGCTACACTCTGGGATAGAGAACTCCATCTTCCCATGTGGCAGCATTGTTTTTTTCCCTCTTCCCATGTGGCAGCATTGTTTTTTTCCCATTTCCTATGCTTCAATAAAGTATAAAGACTTCCTTATACAGTCTCAGTCATTAAAGAATAGGTGGTTTACCTGTATAGCAAACTGCACATACGCCACAAGGGCAACATGTAAACAGGACAGAACGACATATAACAAAGCAACACATCCCCATGTCATCCATTGCCTTACTGCTGCAAAGCAAACTTTACTAACATAAAGATGACTTTTTTAGTACACATCTGTAGATCAAGCTGTAGAATCCCACATGCTACTTCATAGTGACCTCTTTCAACTGGGTGCCTGACTTAATAGGTGCAGCAATTTGTGATGACCACCACTGCCACAATAACATTGCTCCCAGGAGGAGTGTCATTTGCTCCCAGATAAAACTGGAAAAAAAAAAAAAAAGGAAAAAAAAAAAAGGAAAAAAAATTGTACTAGCCTTAACACCGGTTTCACATGAGTGTAATACAGGTGCATTTCTGCAACTGTATTATGGCTGTCAGTTCTGGCTCAAATGCAGTCAAGTGAGTCAACTGCAAGGCATTGTAAATTACTATGATGCTTACAGTCAAGATTATTAAAGCCATAGTTAGGCCAGGACTTGAGCATAATATAAATGCATTTTTCTTCTATACTGTAAGCCACATGGGAAACAGAATCTACAGTATAAAATAAAAATGAATGTCTGTCTGTCCATCCATCTGTCCTCTATAGACTTTCGAAGGCCTAAACTGTTTGACCCCAAATTTGGCACACAGGCACATTGGGTACCTAAAAAGTTAGCGCAAAGGTCCCATCCAAGCCACAGAGGAAGGGGAAGACCGCCCCATAGAAATGACTGGGAGAATCCCCACACTGCACACACACAGGAGACATCATTAGGGGAGGGAATTAGCCTCAGCCAGAGCTATAGAGAAATGAATCTGCAGATCCAAAGAATCACAGTCACACATATGTTGAGGCTTGCACTGCAACTAGAAATCCATCCTTGACAGATTTCTGGTGACTTTTGAGTCATGATCACTTGCAGGTCAAAACATGTAGTCCTAGCCTAAATATAGGGTTTTCTCTAGATATCCCCTTTATTTGAATAGGTTTTAGACAATGAACTTGGATACAGATCTTCTTTAAACTGATCTCACATGAATGTCAAAAGGAAAAATAAGAACATTATGGATCTTAGGAGGTGAAGAGGAAACATAAGTGAAGTACTGAAATTTGCTAGGACAGAAAGGGGTTAAAAGGTTTTGTCCACATTTCAGCTGTTTTCATTACAAAGGAATAAGGTATTGAATTTAAACTTAAGAAGCCTATAATAACTCTCAAGGATGATAAATCTTCCACCCCAAGAAATATTATGTCAAAATGTTATTACAACAAATGAAATGATTTTAACTCAAATGGATTTTATGTTCCCTACAGATAGAATTCCATTATAAAAGCATTTCTAAGCAAACATAAAGTAAAATTAACTTACACTGTTTGGTTTCTGCTTAGATAAGCAGAAAAATAAAGATACCACGATGTGCACTGCATATACAGGTAGAAGCTGAAGCCACTCTAATCATGATATTTAGAGAAAACTACGATTATAAAAAGTCAGAAACATTTTAACATTTCTCATGTTTAGAACTAGAATTCTTGTTTCTGTGTCAGTCTGTCTTTTCATTTTGTCAATTTTAGTTTAATTGCAAAAGGCGGCAGTGATTTGAAGAGCCAAATCTCCCCCTGTGGACCTAATACATCAGTAAATACAAATCCTTGAGCGATTCGCTCTGTCAAGTGGTTCAAATTCTATAAAGAAAGTTTCAGGGGAAAACTGGATGACAAGCAATATGGCTACCATGTAAGCTTTATGACTATGTATGTCTCATGAAGGTTCTTAAAAGGTTTGCTTATGTGTCAAGAAGATGATAAAAGAATAATGATTATTCATGTAGGTAATACCAAGAAATATAAGTCCTATATCCTACTTCCAATTCAGAGTAAATATAGTAAGCATGTGCAGAAAATAATACCAACAAAAACTTAAAGTGCAAGTAACCTTTATACAATGGGGCTAATATACATATATGATAATGATAATATATGATTAATATTTAGTAATATAATTTAAAAGAATATGTCACCATAATCCAGTACTCCATATAAAAAGGTATTTACAACAGCATAGTCACAGGATATGACATACTTAACTCTTAGATGCCCATATCATTTCTGGGTTTCCCCAAACCTTGTCCCACCAGGAGAGGGAGTAAGGGAGTGGTGAGGGAACACTGTCATCATGATTACAGTTATGTCATAACTCTGTGTTATATCTGAGCTGCTATTACCAAATGGTACAATATTGTTTTGTGCCATGTGGGTTACATGTGGCTAGTCACTATAGTAAGCAACCTTTTATAACAGCAGCATATAATGATGATTGGTCCACTCTAAATATCTATTTTGTCTACCTAAATGGAACCTGACAGGCTCCTTAAGGGGTACAAACCTTCCCCGGCTCCCTGTAGTAGTAGACACAGCTTTTAGATGCTGTGCCCATAAGGTAACTCTGATGCCACACTAATGTAAATTTATTCTTTAAAGCGACTCTGTACCCACAATCTGACCCCCCCCCCCCCCCAAACCACTTGTACCTTCAGATAGCTGCTTTTAATCCAAGATCTGTCCTGGGGTCCGTTCGGCAGGGGATGCAGTTATTGTCATAAAAACAACTTTTAATCCGGCAGCACTGTGTCTAACGTCCTGGGCTTACATTAGTATATGCATTAGGCTGGCACACCCTCTCTGTCCTTCCTCCCCACCCTCCTCATCATTAGGAATGCTCCAGGCAGATTGCTTCCTATTCCCCACCTGTTTGTATAATGAACATGGGCTGAATCGTTAATACACCTGTGGAAAGCTCAAACAGCAGTAAATGTTCCTGGATCATTCCTAATGACGAGTAGGGTGGGAAGGAAGGACGGAAAGGTGGTGCCAGCCTAATGTATATACAAATGTAAGCCCCGGCCAATAGACACAGCGCTGCTGGAATAAAAAATGTTTTTATGACAATAACTGCATCCCCTGCCAAACGGACCCCAGGACAGATCTTGGATTAAAAGCAGTTATCCAAAGGTACACGTGGTTTGGGGGGGACAGATTGTGGGTACAGAGTCGCTTTAATAACTGCTCCCTGTAGCTGGCTAAGTATGAATGAGGACTGTGCTGCCCCCACCCTCCTCCAAGCATCTCACACTTGACACCCCAAGTACCAGGCTCTGCACAAAGTCCCCAGCCCAGTGTTTCAGTCAAACCTGAGTGACTGGAGGGTGAAGGCAACTTGACTACATGCACCAAGGCTCTGTCCCCATCCCTACTTAGCAAGCAGGAAGGAGGGGGGTGGTGATAAGGATTAGATTTTACAATTGAGAGGCATTAGACGTTATTTATAAGCACAACGTCTAAAATATGTGCCCTACTGCTCCACAGTGCTGGGGAGGGTTTGCACTGCTTAGGGGATATGGGAAGATTTTTTTTTTCCTGTTTGGGTATAGGTAGAGATGCAGAGCAGCTAGAGTCTACCAGGGACAGCACTAAAGACTCGTGGTTCAGGCAGCATGCAAGTAATGACAGTTTTCCATATTTCACTGCAAACTATTTGTTACTGGCCTATGCAATCTGTGATTAAAGAGGTTGAGGCATTGACACTCATGAATTCCCAGTGACGGTTGTTTTACAGAGCTGTAAAAGATAACTAAAAATATGTACAAAAGAAAAAAAAATTCCATACATTCTACTTCTAAATAATCAAGTTTGTCAGATACCGAATTTTTTAACAACTCATACAGTGAAGGTTCCCATGCATTTTATACTAAAATGAGCCAAACCCTCCAGTGGCGACACATCAGTATTAAGTGGCAGCTTTCTGAGTCTCCATTAACTGATGAGGTTAGTGAAAATTGGGGTCAGGTATGATGGAATTTCACTGTCCGACTCCTTTGCTCTTGGAGATATAAGCTTAACCAGAGCTGTCTGGCTGTGGATTACCCCTCCCGTATCTATAAGGAACTCAGGAACTTTCAGCAAAGTCAAACATTCTGGTGTAACAGGCAGAACAGGAGAGTGTACAGGCACATTGAGTCTATATTTAAAGGGGTATTACCCTTCAAAATAATTTTTACATTCACTAATGGTCCACCCAAATCCTACTATCTTTGCAAAGTGAACGTATTATGGCTTCTGCACCATTTTGCTGCTTTGAATGTGACCTCACCCCCTTTGGATGCATAAAATAATGCCAACTCAGTCCTATCTGACACTGTCCTCTGCTTCCAGCCACCACCTTCTGTGTCAGGATCACACGTTCTCCGTCTCTTCAATGGGTAAGGTTATAGATCTTCTCCCTCTCTTCAGTGGGCAGGGTTAGAACATGTAATACACTGAGATCACGTTCTTCCTGCAGAAGGAGCTCTCTGACAGAGCAGAGCAACTCCAGCTCATATGTCATGAGATAATTCAGTCTGATTGAACTAATCGCTGCCCTTCTCCTTTATTCCCTGCATTATCGCCTGATCTCATAACTCCTCAATCTCCTGCATGCTCACTTATCAGCTGTACTTTGTGTTGTTCTTATGGCTCTGTCCGGCCTGTTTCCTGCACTGCCCCCCTCCATCTCTCACTCTGAGCTCACTGTCTAGTTGTACTAAGCAAAGCTGAGCAGGCGTACTGTGAGTAGTGTAACAGACGTTGGTAGTGCTTGTGTGCATGTAAAGCACCAATCACTAGGAATGCTTATGAAGCAATGTATGACGGGAAATGTAGTTTCCTGGACAGCGCCATCTTGGATGTAGATTGGCTTTTAGAAAAACTTGTAACTCGGGAATGGCAGCAGCTAGAAAGACGAGAGACAGCTCAAAATACTCAGAGGGACTTGGTTAATAAGACCAGTTTGGGAGCATTTCATTTTTTAGCTCTTGGTTGGAATACCCCTTTAACAAAAAGCATATAATGTAAGCTTTTTAGATTTTGTAGTGCATACACATATAAATTATCTGTATGCAAATACCAGTTCATTTACATAGCATAAAATCTGAAAATGTGCATTTTAAATTATGAAAATAATTATTTGTATAAACTGCCCTGAGCAGCTGCAGTGTGCTGTTGTATTATATTATCTGTTTGCCTCCAGGGATCCCATATCTCATTTTCACCTTCTTATGATGAAGTGCACCATTCAATTATTGCATACTGTGGCACAATACCCAAACAGCTATTGGAGAGAAATAAAAATGATTACATGCCACCTTCACAATAATTGTTTTATTAAAAACAGAAAATAAGTTCCAATGTATAATAAAGTATACAGATAATGTAGTTTAAACTTGTTTTACTATATATATTTCTTTCTACAGATACATATACATCAGATCAGTAAACTTAAGAGGACCAACAAAAGGGCGCTAGCTGATGTTTTGTCTAGTCATAATGCTCTGACTGTGCCAGATGTTTCCATCACCTGGTAATTATACACAGTAAGGCTATGTTCACACAGTATTGTTGCTCAGTATTTTGGTCAATATTTTGCAACCAAGACCAGGAGTAGATTAAAAACATAGAAAGGCTATGTTCACACACTGTTGAAATTGAGCGGATGGCCGTCATTTAATGGCAAATATCAGCCATTATTTTAAAACAATGGCAATTGTTGGGTCAAATTCATCTCACAAAAATTTTTTTTTAAAGAGGTTATCCAGCAAAAATCTTTTTCTGTCAAATCAACTGCTACCAGAAAGTTATATAGATTTGTAATTTACTTCTATTAAAAAATCTCAAGTCTTCCTATACTTATAAGCCACTTTATGTCATGTAGTAAGTGTTGTTTTATTTTCAGTCTTACATAGTGCTCTCTGCTGAAATCTCTGTCTGAGACAGGAACTCTGTCTCGGTTTTCTTTGAATCCCCATAGAAAAACCACTCCTGCTCTGGCCAGTTCCTGTCTCAGTCAAAGTAGTCAGCAGAGAGCCCTGTGTCAGACTGAAAATAAAACATTTCCTGCATGACATACAGCAGCTAATAAATATTGGGGGATGACCCCGTGTCGCGTGTCATTAACCCCTTAAACGACGCGATCGCGGCGCAACCGCAGCGTTTAAGTGTAAGTGACAGGGGGAGTCCCCTGTCACTTACCGATCGGGACCCCCGCAGTGTGACTGCGGGGGTCCCGATCGTTGAAACGGACTGCTGGAGGTCTCTCACCTGCCTCCATGCGGTCCGATCGGCGATCTGCTACACTGAGCCTGCACAGGCAGGCTCAATGAGCAGATCGCCGATAACACTGATCAATGCTGTGTCTATGGCATAGCATTCATCAGTGTATAAATCAAAGTAATGTATGTAAAAGTCCCCCAAAGGGACTTCAAAAGTGTAAAAAAAAAAAAAGTTCAAAACACTAACACACTACCCCAAAACCCCTCCCCCAATAAAAGTCTAAATCACCCCCCTTTCCCATTATATAAATAAAACATATAAAAATGAATAAATAGATAAACATATAATATACCGTAGCGTGCGTAATTGTCCAATCTATTAAAATATAACAAGCGTCATTGCGACCGGTAAACGGCGTACACGAAAAGAGGGGAAAAAGTGCGCAGATTACCGATTTTATGTTACATTATATATTTAAAAAAATCTATAAAAAGTGATCAAAACGTCCGATCTTCACAAATATGGTATTAATAAAAACTAGAGATCATGGCGGAAAAAATGACACCCCATACAGCCCCATAGGTGAAAAAATAAAACAGTTATAAGCGTCACAATAGGCCCATTTTATTAATATTTAATTGCCAAAAAAAAGGATTTCATAAAAAAAAATACATATATAACATTAGAGAATCTGTGCAACCTGCATATGGTTGTGTTCGGACTGACCTATAGAGTAATAGTATCAT
The DNA here is from genome assembly GCF_027789765.1 of Dendropsophus ebraccatus. Classification (NCBI taxonomy): domain Eukaryota; kingdom Metazoa; phylum Chordata; class Amphibia; order Anura; family Hylidae; genus Dendropsophus; species Dendropsophus ebraccatus. The sequence goes on from NC_091454.1 coordinate 121,543,186, forward strand.
GTCGCTGTTACCATATAGTGCATTACGTAGACACAGGAACCCCCCAAACGTTACCATATTGCATTCTTTCTTACGATTTCACCTATTTATATCTTCATAAATAATATATTTGGAATTCAGTCATACATGTTATGGTAAAATGAATGACGCCATTACAAAGTACAACTATTCCTGTAAAAAACAAGCACTTACATGGCTTGTAGATAGAAAACAGAGTGCTAACATGGCTTGTAGATAGAAAACAGAGTGCTAGAGCTCTTAGAAGGGGAGGAGGGAAAAACGAAAGCACTAAGATCAAAATTTGCGCGGTCCACTGGGTCATTTTGGGCCTGGTCCTCAAAGGGTTAAAAAAGGTACAAAAGTGAAGACAAGATTCCTCTACACCTGTCTGCTTCTCCTGTGCACGGGAAACGTAAAGTGACTTTGTACCCACAGTCTGACCCCCCCCCCCCAAACCACTTCTACATCCAGATAGCTGCATTAGGCTTGCACCCCCTCTCTGTCCCTCCTCCCCGCCCTCTTCATCATTAGGAATGCCCCAAGCCGGTATTCACCTATTCATCAGCTGTGTGAACACTGCACATGGTCTGGATCATTAAGACACCTGTGCAGTGTTCACTGCAGAGGAATAGGAAAAATCCTGCCAGTGGCATTCCTAATAATGAATAGGGTGGGGAGGAGGGACGGAGGGGTGGTGCAAGGTTAGGGCACAAATGCTGTAGGCCACGGCAGTTTGACACAGGGCTGCCAGTTTAAAAGTTGTTTATTTATGACAATAACTGCATCACCTGCCGAACAGACCCCAGGACAGATCTTGGATTAAAAGCAGCTATCTGAAGGTACAAGTGGCTTGGGGGGTCAGATTGTGGGTACAGAGTCGCTTTAAAGTGTCACTGTTGTAATAACATTCACAATCTAAATTAACAGTAGATGTGATGTACAGCAAGCTTGCAATTTATATTCATTATTCATGGAAAACACGGCACTTCCTGTTTTCTGGCTCTCCGAGAAAAATTTGTCAGAAAACAGGAAGTCCAGTGTTTCCCAGGCCATCTGATCACTTACAGAGAAGGCAGTCATGTGATTGACTGACACATTGAGCCGAGACTCTCTGCACTGGCCGGAATTCCTGTATTTAGTCTGTTTTTTTCAGTCAGCACAAGTCAGAAAATCTGCTTTCAGGAGAATGGACCTGGATTTCTGAAGTTCAGCTTTGTTTTACAGCATGATAACAACAACAAAAATTATGAATGTATATTGCAAACTTGCTTTGTATCATATCTACTTTTGATTTAGATTTTGAAAGTTATAACGACAGTGACACCAAGTTAAAAGCTGTATCAACTGTAACATGTAGTGTATGTACAGTAGCTGCTTCTGAAGTACAGTATGTTGGCTGCACCTCAACCATTAAAAACACACATGAGAAGGCATATGTCTGACATGAGGGAAGATGTGGGAAATGTTTCATCCCTTTCCAGACATTTTAGGGATGTTCACAGAGGTGACACTAGTGTCATGTCTGTAAGTGGTTTGGAGAGGCTATTTTTTACCACGGAGAGGGGGATGCCTTAGCAGGAAACTCCTAAAGGACTCTGGAGTCCTTATGGATATTCCGATTAGGCACAAGATATCCCCTGGCACTGAACTCATGAAACAATTTAATTCTAACACACTGAATGTATCCCTGCCTTTGTTTTCTGTGTGTGAACTTCTTCTTAGGGTATGAACATTCATCGTTTTCAATTAGTCTTCATGTGTGTCACGACTTAATTGAATGTAAACTTGCTCCTTAAAAGGAGGGTGACACAGAGAGATTTATCTAACAGATTATTAAAGTGACTGTACCACCAGGCCCAGGCTAAAGCACTGGAGGCGGGCCGACCCACCCCCAGTGGGAAGAAACCCCAGCCCCTCCATGACGTGACCCCATTAGAATCAATGGAACCCTATCATAGAGGGGCTTGGGTTTCCTCCCACTAAGGGTGGGTCGGCCCGCCTCCAGTGCTTCAGGCTGGGCCTGGTGGTACAGTCACTTTAAAGCCAAAGCCAGGAAAGTATTTGAAAAGAGGAAAAATCTCAGTCTTTATGACCTATTTTCTATTTTTTGTGATCAAAGCACCTAGCCGAAACATGAAAATTTTGTCTTTTCATGCTACTTTTATGTTCGGGTGATTTGCAATAAAAGGAACATTTTGCTGATACCTTCATTACTGGATTCCAAACGTTCTTAAATATTTATTTTAGTTTTGTCATTAGAAAGTACAATATATTGAAAAATACAAAAGTTATGGGTTTTAGAAGGTGGAGAGGAAAAACTTAAGACTCAAAAATGAAAGTAAACCCGGTCCCAAAAGGGTTAATGAGGATTGGCTTTTGGTTAGGTCACACATGGACTGTATTACAGCATTACAGTGGATGCAAATTACACTATACACACACCTGGAGGCTCCTGCCCGATACCTCCTGCAATGTGAGGGGGTAAGCAAGAAACTTTTTTTCTTTTATAAATTCACCCTGAGGCAAGTTTCACACATGTGTAATATGGGTACATTTCTGCACCAGACATCTTGGCCCTATGATACTGTTAGTTTGGGTCATTAGTTCTGCAGCTGGGATAGTACTTACAGGCGCAGAAATTTGCCCATTTTACGCTAATCTGAATTTAGCCTTAGGCCGTCTTCGCCCTATTATAATATTTTTCATTGTGACAGGTTGGGATTCAATCCTGTTTTAATCTCTGTAAATATGGATCTTACACAGAGTCTTCCCAGAAGATGAGAAATATAACCAGTTTATACAGAAGCAGTATACAATCTATCTTTCTATGTCAAGTGGGATCATACACATTTTGGACATCTGAATAACAGTGTAGACTACATTAATATCACTGAAATAGTGTAGACTACATTAATATCACTGAAATAATGTGTACATGTAATTTTCTACCACTGCAATGTTAATACTAACTTGTCCTTTCCTGCTCTTTTACCTGAAAGAGAATTGTGTTTTATGGATCATTCAATCAAAGGACAGATCACTTAAAGGGTCGATGAATCTAACCAGCTGATATGTCACTATTGCACAGGAGGATCCTAGGAGACGGTATGTCTCTTACCTTCATCCTCAGCACTGTTCCTGTGCAGTTTGTCGTTTACTCCTCAGTCCATTAGCACTTTTAGGAGCACTGCCTTGCCCTGGCGGCAAGCAGTGCTCTTAACGGTGCCCCAGTGCTCCAAACGGTCTTACCAGACCAAGTAGTAATACACTAACTACACAGGAACAACGCCGAGGATGTAGGTAAGGGAAATATCTTCATCCTTGGTGCCTCCTGCGCAATACGGGGTTATCAGCAGATTAGATTAGTGTAACCTTCTGATAGTTCCCCTTAAACAACTGAATAGGAGTCCTACGGGCAAGGGGATCCACCACCAATATGAAAAACTGCAGTTTATCCTCTATACCAGATTGCATGTGATGTATTTACTGACATAAGAGTAAAAGCTTTAACAGAATCAACAGGAAGGACACAGGTTTATATCATTCATAAGGCTTCCAAATTAAATTCCAGGTAATTACAAATTGCAATATATTAGAAACAATTATGGGACTGTAATGACCGTATTATCAACACTAGCAAACTATAGAGAAGCAGTAACCAAGGCAAGGTCAAAACCAAAATGGAAAACACAGCGGCATGGCTTCAGGATGGAATGAGCAAGCTTCATATCCACAATGTTTAATGCCCCTTGGAGTCTTGCAATAGGATTTTAATTAGAAACTGCCTTAACATGCCAATCTTGCTAGGATCTCAATGACAAACTCTTAAGCACTGCTGGTTTGTCTAAAAAAGTAGTAATGAGTTTTACATATGGGGCAGTTACGCTGCAGATCTTAAAGGAATAGCAACAATGTAACACAGCACTGAATGCCCATTTCTCTGCAATGCATTTCCATTTGGCAATGTTTCAAGCATGGCCTAATTTCTATCCTAACTTACAATTAAAGCATTATGCAAATAACATACTGTAACAGTGCAAGACTTTATAGATTAGTACAAATGGCAATTAAACAATGTAACAATCTGAACAATGTCAAGCCTCAACAAAAGTCAATGCACTAGTTTCTTTTAATAGTAAGTCACATTGCTGAAGCCTTTTGGAGCTGAATGTATGATGAATTGTACCAAATGAGAGCGATGTATTCCATACTGTATAGAAGAGAACACATGTGCTTATCAATGTGATGCTTGACTCATTCACTTCCTGTTAAAAAGATAGAAACTATCTAGACGTTCCTGTTGGTGTTGCCAGGTAAGGGCTAAATTTAACAATGATTCAGCATCTAATCTGTTGTAACGTCAGCAATGTGAGAAATTGCTAAAAGCAAGATTACACATATTTTAACAGCTGCTGCAGAAAGAAGTTGTAGCCCTTATCGTTGTTGGACTAACAGCCATACTGAAGAGATGATACAAATGGGTTTATGCATTAGGTTGTGGAAAGGTGGTCAACATGGCAAATGGACAGGAGTGGAACAAAGACGCAACAGGCCATCCCCAGAAGTCTGTGGGCCATACTGTAGATTACAGTATCTGCCCAAGATTTGAAGCCAAAGTCAAGAACAGACTATAAACAGAGATCAGGTAATAAAGGAAAGCCTGAGATTTTTCACCTTTTAAATCCATTCCTGACTTTGGCTTCAAATCTTTGGCAGATAATCTGTCAGATAATCTTTCTGTGTAAATGGACCCTAATGCTGCATTTACACGTAACAATTATCGTGCGAATTTGCGCGATAACGATCAAATTTGAACGATAATCGTATGTGTAAACGCAGCAAACGATCAAATGACGAGCGAGAAATCGTTCATTTTGATCTTTGAACACGTTCTCAAATCGTCGTTGATCGTTTGCAAAAAATTCGTAGATCGTTCCGTGTGAACAGTCGTTCGCCGATTTAACCAATGTGTGAGATAGGCTTAAGCGATCGCAAAACGAATTTTCCGTACAATACATCGTACCGTCTAAACGCTGATCGTTATGGAAAAAAAACGTTACTCCGACATCATTAATCGTACGATCGGGCCAATTATTGTTTCGTGTACATGCAGCATAACTGTTGCTAAGTAACAGCATCTTCCCGACGACCAGAGTTTACAGTGATAAGTGTGGGAAATCTGTCCATTACTGTGGCTGTCTTGTCTTCCAGTGTAGCTCATTGCAGAATTATTTTGATATAAAAATTAGGAGGATAGCCACAGATTACTGTGTTACATAAACAATAGCAAAAGTCCATTTACTTTCCATCCTCAATAACTGGCTCAGTTTAGGCCCTAGCAGCAGGGCCAGCTCCAGGCGACAGAGCTTCAGTGAGCCGCTCATTCATCCACTCACTATGCACGATCACTTGAGACAACACTAACATACACAAACATACGTTACTGACACAGACACTGACTGACAGTTTGACAGACATTGACACACGCCACTTAAAGCTCAGTCTTCCCCCTCTTCCTCTCGTCTGATCTCCACACTGTAATGTTGAGGACTTTTGGGTCATGTGATAAGGTCCTTAACCTGTTTCTCAAACCATGCAGGTCCTGCTCCATCTCCTGTGTGTTCTGGTATTCAGCGCTCACCCTGACAGCGCACTACAGTGAGAGCACTGAACATTAGAACACGAGGCGCCTCTACCTCTCAGGGCCCGGCACTTGCCCGGGTAAGCCCTGTGCTGACCCAGCCCTGCCTAGCAGCCTGTTGCTATTTTTATTGCATCATTGAGAAATTTTGCTAATCAATAAATGCTGAAAATATACTGCACAAGAAAAGGCAATAATGTAATAGTCCCTTGTGGCACATTTGCTACTTTGGAATTAAGACAGCTTATTTAGCCAGACCTGTGGGTGCATGTATAAAAACATCAAAACAAACAGCTTTTAGGAATGAAAACTGTAATTTGATTTCATTGTATCAGATAATCCCACACATTAAAAACTAATCCTATAGGAATTTCTGTTTATCTTCTTATACATTTATCTACAAGTGCAGGCTTACTTAACCAACCAAACACTTTTCTAGGATCTGCAGTGAACACTGTCACTGTACACTGGGCTTTACTATACAGATAAATTGTTAGTATTATGTAGAAATTCATTGCACTCGGAAAAAAAAAAAATGAAAAAAAAAAGGGACATTGTGGGCAAAGGTTGATTAACATTAGGGTTACCAGCCATGAGCACACTTATATTACATACAAAATTCCCTCCCTCTATACAGCGCTCTCCTCCTCCCCAGTCCTATAAAAAATGTTGAGTCACAACAGAAAAGACTCTAAACAGTAACTTACTTTGGAACGATAATATATATTTATTCATTTTAAACAGACATTGTATTACAAAGGGGGACCCCTTTAATACAGAGGTGAACAACTCCCAGAAGCCAGACAGTGGGCCTAGAAATTAGTTTTATTGGGTTGCCCTTGTTCAAGTTTAACTGGCTATAATATAAAAAATTAAGCCGCCTCCTGAAATAGTCTGCAAGGCTTAATACATTAAATTACAGGCAAGTTACTGCCATGTAATCGTGACATTTCTAAATGTCATTTGACCATTTACACAGGTCAGTCGTTGTAACTTACCCACAATAATTTGATATCAATAAGGTCTTCGTGTAACAGGAAAAGCAAACTAAATAATATACACAGGTCTATCAGTATTAAAAATAGCCCTGCACAAAAGAGGTTTAGGCACGTTCTTTATATATATTGTGTTTTATTGGACAGGCACTTTTCCTACATTAGTAAATACAGTGGTGCCTTGCATTATGAACATAATTTGTTTCGGGACCGTGCTTGTAATCCAAATCTGCTGTCAGAGGTCTGTTTGGTCACATGACAGCAACCGGGAAGGGTGTATTCAGCATGGATCAATCAAGAAGTGACAAAGTCACTGTCCCCTGATGCAAGCCCCAGCCTGAAGTGGATCTGCCATGATTTGTAAGGTGAGAGAGACTTCCCGGGTCAGAATACAGTGCTGTAGACCACTCTATGCAGACCATGGCGCTCTCCCATTCGTCCTCCCACACAGTACAGGGAGCTCTTAAACCAAAGCAATGCTCTTAAACAAAGTTACAATTTTGAAAAACTGTGAGCTCTTCTTGGAAAACTCTCTTAATCCAAGTTACTCTTAAACCAAGGTACCACTGTAACAAATTTTTACTGTTTTTAGGAAACATCTTATTTCTATGGGTATTTTAGCAAAAATGTTTTGGCTAGGACTTTCCGCATGTATGAAAATGATTGACAAACATACATTTTGCATTGTACAGTGCAGCTGTCCTTATACACTGGAGGAGGGAAAAACAACATATTGCTCATCTTTGAAGCAGTCAGACATTATAAGACAAGCACGTCTTCTTGCTTAGACACAGATGCTTCCATATACAGTTAGCTTTTTATGTCAAGGCAGGTCACATAGGAGAAAAAGCCTCTACTGAATACATAACACATCTCATACACAAGTCAGGCTTGTAAAAATAAAGTATCAGTTTTAGCTCAGTAAGGTCAAGATAACATGTACACATTTATTCTGACACTACTAGTTTTGTCCAAGCAGACTATGTGCCTGTTGCCTTGAATTAAAAACAATATTTTAAAATGTTCATTAATAAAACTTCCAAGGAGTCTTTTTAACCCAAGTTTACATAACACAGCTGCAATGTCAGGAGCCTTGCTTGTTTTTTTTTTGTTTTTTTTATTTTAACTAAACTTAGGACCCTCTCTCAATAGACATCTACAGTGATCCAAATTCAGTGTAAATTAGGTCTGCTAACTCTCCTTCACTGTAGTCATTCAGAGTTGCAACAATTGATAGTAGAGCATAGAAATGGCAACCTGTATTCTAGTGATGATTTTTAAGAGCAATTTCTGATTGCTATTACAGATAAGAGCCAGTTCACATGGAGCAAAAGTGGGGGAATCCCGTCTGCCTCAGCTTCGCACAGTGGGGGAGATTTATCAAACATGGTGTAAAGTGAAACTGGCTCAGTTGCCCCTAGCAACCAATCAGATTTCACCTTTCATTTTCCAAAGAGTCTGTGAAGAATGAAAGGTGGAATCTGATTGGTTGCTAGGGGCAACTGAGCCAGTTTCACTTTACATTGTTTGATAAATCTCCGCCAATGTGTCTATGAGAGGGCTCAATGTCATTTCTTTGAGCAGTGGGAAGTGGAGACACGTGAGCTCTACCATAGACACATTGTGGCAGAACAGGATTTCCCGGCGGAGAGTTCCACCGTTTTGCTCCATGTGAACTGGCCCTAAAACTTTGATTTGAAACCTTCTTAAGGGGGTTGTTGAGTCTCATGTACAGATTGTATTATATTTTGAGGAGGACAGGTCTTAAATAAAGCCCAGCTCCCATACATCTTACTGGATTTACTAGTACGTGTGCGCCTCTTAGTAAATACAACGGGCCCAGTGCCTGCCACGCTGAAGGTAGAGAAATCTTCACCTGTTCCAGAGCAGGTGCAGATTTCTGCCTTTCAGGCGTAAATAAATAGATAAGGTGCAAGAGGAGGCCATGCCCTTCCCCACCTTTCTGCCTCCGCCTGTCTGCCCATCAGGCAAGCAGCGCATATGTTGGTGGTGTGTGCAAAAATCTGCACCTTTTCCCTGGCATACGCCAGAATACACAATGATAAAATTCCCCCTTTGTGTTTAAGTTGTTGGTTGTTTGTAAGTAGAACCCAGGCTAAAAACCTGTCCTGACCCAGCACTACTGTACTTATAGCAGAATATATGTTGTGTATAAGTAGATGTAATAATGCTCTGTGAGCCAAGCACAGCAGGAATATAACTCTCTCCTGTCTAGTCGAATAAGAACTCTAACCTGGTCTCAGTACAATATTATACACTTATAAAGAGCACATGAGGAAGTTTTCAAAATTGTAACTCCTGTACACTGCTGCTCCATTCTGCGGGAGCTGTCAGACATAGCACTGTAGATTTTGATACAGATTCACCTCTGTCACATTAATTGTCAAAACTGAATGAGCATGCTGCAGCTTTTCAGATCCACAGCATGCTCATTCAGTTATGCACATTAAAAAGGCTCCATCATCTAATAAAGACAAGTCACTATCAATATAACCCTTATTTACTGCCTTACCTGTATCTATGTAGAACTAAAACGTATGTCCACATTTGACCTCTATTTTACTCTTGCATATAAAATTCTGCATAATGTGCTCCCACACATTGCAGACGATGGATGCCACTCATGTCTAACATACCTGACAACATACTTCTCAACTTTTTCTAGACAGAGCCATTGGAATTATAAATGCAGCTGTAACTCAAGGTCAGCACAGTAGAAATTATTTAACTTATTAAGATTAAACAGTGTTTAATGGTGGACATACTCTTTTACACATTTGAGCTTCACGTTAATATTCAGTTTTTAAAGCTATTGTATTAAAGTACAAAAGAAAGAATCAGATAGAGGTCAAATATTACCAAGATCTATAAAATACAGGGTCAGGGTAGTCAACTAAGCTCAAGCAATGAAATACCATGGTCAGTGATATATAAAGTTATTGTATCACATAGGAAGCTAAGCAATATTTATATTAATCACCCACTAAAGTGATCAGGTAAGTCACCTATCTATGCACAATTACCTATTCAGCAAGCATGGCATAATCTCCAGTCACACCTGAGTGCAGATTTGCATAAAACAATTAACAGACTGTGCAACAAACATACAGAAAGAATCAGGCAAAAAAGCAGAAGGCAAATCATTCCTTAAAATATCACTAGTTTTTAGTCTCTGTAATGGAAACTAACAAGGCCCTTACATGGTAATATAAAGCAGCACATCTGTCCATCAGGTCTCAGTTTTCAGTAACTGATAGTAAAACCTGTAAATGATTATCTAAAATGTAACTGTTATATAAAATATCAATAGTACAAGCAATATAAGAAAGGCTGTAATACTTTTTATTAGGCAAAAAAGCTTCCGTGTGCCTCCCCCTGGTGTCAGAAAGTGCCAGAGATTTGTCTGTTTTGAGATTTCACAACAATCTCCAGCAGCCGCAAGCAAGCCAGAGAGGGAAAGGGAGTTCTTTTCACCATATGGGAATACTCCTTTAGGGCCCTTGCACGTTCCGCCAGTCCCCTTGGGTGGAATCTGCCCGACCATAGAATTAAACCTAGGGAACTGGCGGAACGTCGAGCCGAAGCGAGGGGGGCGTTGGACGACGGAATCTGCCGGTGCTTATCCGTGCAATTTCTGGAGTGTGCAAGTGCCCCTAAAAGGAGAATTTCATCCGGGGGAAAAAAAAACCCTTACCCTTAGGGGATGGGGGGAACATAATGAAGACAGTATACTTACCGACCCCTGTGCCCGCACTGCGCTGCATCACTAGGCTCCCATACCCCGCCAGGTGTCATCTTCTCCTGGTTTTAGGGTACGTCACTACTCGTCTGGCAAGTCACAAACAGGTGGGATTTAGCCCACTCAGCCAATCAGTGACTGCAGCGGTGTCCTGCTCCAGTCACTGACTATCTGAACAGGGCTTCTGTCAGCTGGGTCATGAACTAGGTCATGGGGAGCTAGGAAGATTGCTGGCTGGGGTCGAGGAGTGAGACACAGCACTACACAGGCACGGTAATATCATGAATCTCAATACCATGAAAGGTAACCGGAACGGGAAGCAGGAAACCATAAGACTTCCTGCTTAGCTGTATACACAGCGCTCATTGAGGCCTGTGTATACCATGATCGGGCAGTACACTGGCCCTTCCTTCTCTATGGAGAGTCTAGCTATTACTAACAAACTGCTCTCTGTTCTTGTAGGAGCACAATCTCTGTGCCCCTGTAAACTCTGCAAGGACATTTTAAAATACAGAGATAATTGCCAACTAGAGCTGCATGTCTGCCAACTGTTTAAAGTCAAAGGGCGTTTGAAGTAAACAATAGTAAAGATATTTATGTGCAATATAATAATATAGTTACCCATGCTGTGAAACACTTGCAGCTATAAGTGACCATACTTTCTGCTAAGGACTGGTATAAGTTAAACAAGAGCAAGTTTGACTAATCAAAAACTTTAGACAATAATATTTTAATTCTATAAACAACAACATGTCATGGCCTTGGCTTGTCAAAATGTTTCATTTTAAGTAGGAAGCCAAGAGGCAGATATGTAGATAACATGCATTGGCTGACCTTGATCTCCCATCAAAAACTGTCAAGCTTCTTGAGAAGCTCTTGTGGAACATTCTTTGGAGCAAGCATAAAGGATGGCAAGACATCACAGTATCTTGGTGGCTTTTACAGCAGCTTATTAAACACTTGTCAAGTCATCTATAATTTCCACTGTGCAGCCTGAAATATGTCATGTTATTTACAGCCTACAAGCAAACGCTAATATATGACTATAAGGTTTTCTGCTCTGTAGGTCTTTGGCCACGAAAATCAGGATGTGCTACTTCTCAGAAAGTGCTACTGGGCCTATAAATAAAATCTGTACAAGGAAAATTATGTTTAACCCCTTAGTGACTGGACTGTTTGGGGCCTTAGTGACCAAGCAATTTTCAGTTTGCAGTTTGTCATCTTTCAATAGCTATAAGTTTAATTTATTTTTCAGCAAAGTAGCCACTTGAGGGCTTGTTTTTTGCGTGACAAATTTTACCTTTGAGGGTGCGTTCACACATACAGGATCTGCAGCAGATTTTATGCTGTCTCCAGTTATTAAGATCAAATCTACAGTGGATCCATACCATCACTGCGATACTGTACGCGTGAACGCACCCTAAATGGCACCATTTTGGCAATCATGTAAATTATTGGTTAACTTTTATTTACCTTTGGGATGGGCGATAATGGAAAAAAAAGATTTTTTCTTTTTACTTAGCATATTAAATTTATGTTATGCTGCATTTCTGCCTGCGGTAAAAAGAACCTAAAAATTTATAATCTCTTGGTCACTACAGTTATAGTGATGCCACATTTGTATAGGTTTTTGTTACTACTTTGGCACAATAGGAATAAAAAAACAAAAATAAAACTAATTGTCGCCACATTCCCAGATCCATAGAAAACCCACATAAACCAACTGGCAGCCAGCCATCATTTCATTGCCTGCGAATGAGGTAAGAAACATGGGGGACATGCTGAGGTCATTATTTGATCGCAGCATGCAATGAGTTAAAAGGACAACTCCAGCAGGACCCCCCCCCCCCCAAAAAAAAAAAAAACACACAGACACACACAGACACCATACTCACCATCCCTCCAGTGACAATCGCCACTCGATTCGCCCGCCGTCCGCCTCTCCGGCACTGCCGTCCAGCGATGTCTCTCACTTCTGGGTCCAGGGGATGGAAAAGGCTGCAGGTGTGCTTGTGCACCGGCAGGCTTTTCAATGGCTGGAGCGCCTCACATGGCTTCCAGCAAGCTCAGCCAATCAGGGCTGAGCAAGCTAGAAGGCATGTGATGCGCTCCAGCCAATGAAAAGGCTGCCGGTGTTCATGTGCACCATCAGCTTTTTCTATCCCATTCACTTTCCATGAAGACGCTGAGGAGGAAGAAGACCCGGACCGCCCCCGGCTCTGATGTTGTCGCCTCAAGATGGCGCCCAGGAGAAGAGGACGGTGACAACAGTAATAGGTAATGTATAAAAGTGGGGGAAGGGGGCCAGACCAGGTATTTATCCACATTACAAATTTATATAACTTTGTAATGTGTGTTAAATAAGCAAAAAAAATTTCCGTGGGAGTTGTCCTTTAAACTACCCAAAGCTGAGAATCCACTTAATACTAACAGCCAAGCTCCCACAACCCCAGGGCAGGAGGAAAAGGTCTATTCATGATCACTAAGGGGTTAATTGGTTAAATTTAATACATTGTTTTTACCAAGTTTGTTCCATTACAAGGTATTATAGCACTTTTGCGTATGCATTTTTTGTGGTTTCAGAACTGGGATAGACATGTAAGCAATGCTACAGTATGTGTTGTGCTGCAGCATTTCATTTATTTATTTATTACACCTTTAAGCTGGGTTCACACTATGTATATTTGAGGCTGTATTTGGTCCTCATGTCAGGTCCTCATAGCAACCAAAACCAGGAGTGGATTGAAAACACAGAAAGGCTCTGTTCACACAATGTTGAAATTGAGTGGATGGCCGTCATATAACAGTAAATAACGGCCATTATCTCAATACAACAGCTTTTCTTTTAAAATAACAGCAAATATTTGCCATTAAATGACGGCCATCCACTCAATTACAACATTATGTGAACAGATCCTTTCTGTGTTTTCAATCCACTCCTGGTTTTGGTTGCTATACAGCCTCAAACATACAGCCTCAAATATACGTAGTGTGAACCCAGCCTTAAGCTCCCTGGCAACAAAACTTTATGTTCTATAGAAAACTACTGACTCATTATTTCAACTTTATAAACTATAAGCTGAGCTTTGCAGCATGTTCTGCCCTTCTGTATCTATATCCAGTCACTAGACTCTAGGCAAATGCCGATCAGACCAACCAATGCTCATAGAACAGTAAGTTTGAACTTGTATGGCTACTTCCGATAGGTTTATAATGGCTACAGTCATTAACTAGTCATATCGCAAAGGGTAATCATGTGCTAAGTTATGTGAATATCTTGTTTTCCTCTCTTCCTGCTAATCATCTCCATTGTGATTAAATGTCTTGCAAATATCACCGTTGCTAGGGAACAAGTAACTATTGTAATGTCGCTCATTTTAAAAGTTTACAGTGGATAGGAAGAATGTAGCCATTAGACAATGATCAGACCTTAAAAGTGTATATATATCTCACAACTAAAAGGGGATTAAAAATATATATGATGATGCATTAAAGTGAAAAGTAAAAAGCTACGCACAAATGAAGAAAATTTTGCACCAGAAACTACAGTGTATTATCAATCTCACTGAAAACCATATTGTCATTATATTGTGTATAAGAAAAGCAATAAGCATACTACTGAATGGTGAATAGGCATACAGAAGGCTTCCTATATACATGCTATAGCTTGTTATCTTGTGTACTTATGCCATCACTGCTTTTCTTCAAAGGAAATAGATGCACATTCCAACTGGATGAACAATCATTTAAGAAACAAGCATCTGATAAATAACTAAGCATTTATAGCAATCTCAATGATACTGAACATTCTTCCCATGGCATCATTAACATTATGCCCACTGTTCACTAGAAACCTTCAAATACACATGGATTACTAATGGGGAAAAAAATTACAACCCCATAAGTAAATAAGTGTCTAAATCTTTGCTTAGACTTGACATTTAGACTGCATCTTTAGACTGTCTAATTTTACTTTACCTTGGTTTTTTCAGGCCTATTTGTAATTTATGGCTCATTTAAGCCACCTTTTATGGACATTTATGCCAGTTTCCAAGCCAGTCCTAGATGACAGCATCTTCTTTAGTAGCCAACTTATTGAGGACAAGGGGCAAATGTTTTTTTTTTCCCCTTTAAAATCAACTAGTGCCAGAAAGTTATACAGATTTGTAATTTACTTCTATTACAAAATTTCAAGTCTTCCAGTACTTGTCAGCTGCTGTATATCCTGCAGGAAGTAGAGGTTTTTTTTTTAGTCTGACACAGTACATTCTGCTGACACCTCTGTCTAGGACAGGAACTGTCCAGAGCAAGAGACGTTTTCTATGGGGATCTGCTACGGATTTGAACAGTCAGACACAGAGAACAATGTGTCAAATTGGAAAGAATACTCTACTTTCTGTAGCACATACAGCAGCTGATAAGTACTGGAAGAATTGAGATTTTTTAATATAAGTAAATTTCAAATCTGTATAACTCTCTGACCTCAGTTAATTTCACCAGAGTACCCCCTTTAAAAACAGATCGCTTTAAAAAAAAATAAAAAAAAATAAAAAATCAATGCATAGTCTAACAGCTCTGTTCTTTAATCAGATTGAGGGTACAAACACACACACCGTATACGCAGCAGATCTGCAGCAGATTTGATGCTGTGTTCAGTTATATAGATCTAATCTGCTGCGTATCGCAGCAGTAAATACGCAGCGTATACGGTGTGTGTGTTTGTACCCTGAAGGCTAGAGGAGACAGATACAACTTCTCTTGGGTCTAGAGGCTGATGGCAAATTAGCTATCAGATTCCAATTAAGATGAATGGTAGATTGGGACTTTACCGATCAACCTGCCCTATGGTGCGTTTACACAGAGAGATTTATCTGACTAATTTTGGAAGCCAAAGCCAGGAATGGATTTGAAAAGAGGCGAAATCTCAGTCTTTCCTTTATGGCCTGATCTCTGTTTATAGTCTGTTCCAGGGGCGTAGCTGGGATTCATGGGGCCCCATTGCAAAAAAACTGTATGGGGATAGATTATATATATATATATATATATATATATATATATATATATATATATATATATATATATAAACTCTGTGAAGTGGGCAAAAAAAAAATTCTCTTGTGGCCAGGGGCAGAATCCTATGTTATATACATAGGTGCAGGAGCAGACTACCTTTTGCTTAACCCTTTATTTACTGCAGTGTGTGAGTGATCCAGTGTTCTCCTACATGCTGCGACACAAAAAAGGGTTAATATAGAAGACAATTAGCTCTCATAACCCCTGACCTCTGCAGGAACTCAGAGGTCAGAGGTTATCAGTAGTCAGGCAGAGAGATAATTGTCTTCTGTATTAACCTTTTTTTTTTGTTTTGCAGCATGTTAGAGAACACTGGGTCACTTACACACTGCAGTAAATAAGGGGTTAAGCAAAAGGACACAGGAGGCTCCTATCTTCCCTGGGCCCCTCCCTCCACGGGCCCCATAGCAACCGCCTCCCCTGCCTCTATAGTAGCTACGCCACTGGTCTGTTCCTGGTTTTGGCTTAAAAAAAATCTGTCAGATAAATCTGTCTGTGTAAACGCAGCACTAGAGGATATTCTCTGCTAGATCTTGATGGACAAAATAGTGTCTAGAGCCTCCTGGATGTTGTAGGCTATAATTGTGGTGGTGTTTGATTAAATTAGCACTTGACTGTTCTTAGACTGATCATCTCATGTAAAAGACTCTTCCAAATGCCATCAAATGTTACTTCCCCATATGTTGACCAATCGCATTCTTAGTAGAGATGAGCGAATACGATTTGATAGAGTAGGTATTCAATTGAATATTGCGGTATTCGAAAGATTCAAATTCAATCGAGTAGTGTGTTGAATACGCGGGAAACATTCGAAAGCCCTCCCATCACACTTGGCGCTTTTTTTTATCCAATCACCATGCAGGAAGGCCGTGAGGGACTCTGGGAGTATGCATGCAGCACGAAAACGATGTCTACCCTCATTGGATGGCTGAACCACATGACCTTGAATATTTAATAATGGACTTCCACCTCTTGACCGCAGATGCGCTATCAGAGATAGGTTTTAGTAGCGTTTTGGTTAGGCAGGATTACTACAGAACCCAAAAGTCCTTTTCAGGGCTAAGATCCAGCGAAAAAGTCATCTGTGAATCTAAAGCACTTCTCAGTGCTAAGAAATAGATGATATAACAGCAGGATCAGCATCATCAGCTGTATTCATTCCAGTACCCTGTGTGTACAAGTGACTTATAGTGTCCCTTGGTTTAGCCCACTAAGGGCACGTAAACGTTATACCTATTGTGCCAGTTGCCCAGTAAAAGGCATGTGATACCTATTGTGCCAGTTGCCCAGTAAAAGGCACGTGATACCTATTGTGCCAGTTGCCCAGTAAAAGGCATGTGATACCTATTGTGCCAGTTGCTCAGTAAAAGGCACGTGATACCTATTGTGCCAGTTGCCCAGTAAAAGGCATGTGATACCTATTGTGCCAGTTGCCCAGTAAAAGGCACGTGTAGCTATTGTTCCAGTAGCCTAGTAAAAGGCACGTCATACATACTGTTCCAGTGACGTTCGTACAGCATGACGCGTGATAAGCGCGAATAACGTGATGCTCTACGTACGCACATTGGAATCATGTATGTAAAGTTGCGCAAAAAATACGAAGGAAATGTGTGAACATTGCCGTAAACATTCGTAAAGGGTTCGCAAATATTTTCATTCGCAACTGCGGAGAGTGGCATTATACTGCGATTTTGGGGTGTTAGGTTCACCCAGGCATGCTCCCCCTAGGCATGCTCCCCCTAATGTCCCAGTGTCACTCCAGAGGTGTTGACATCGTTTAGGGAGGTTTCATGTGGGACTTGGTGACCTCCAAGTGGTCGAATTAGGATTTCCAAGTGCCAAGAATTTTTTTCCCATAGACTATAATGGGATCGAATTTTTGTTCGAATAGTAGAATATCAGTGCCTATGCGATTGTTGAATATTTCACTACTCGCTCATCTCTAATCCTTAGTTTACCTGTCCTAAAAAATATCTGTGTATAAAAATATATAAATCCTAATAATAACGATATTGGAAAGGTCACTAGGACACGTCAAAAGTTTTGATCAGGAGAACAAGTGGGAACACGCGCACAGCAGCACACTGCACTTTTCCACTGTCATCCCCATCCAGACAGCCACACAGACTTATAATGGAGCTACCTGGACAAACACCCCAGGTTAGACATGTTTGTTCTGATGGAGCAGGTTTAAAACCTTAGGAAACTGTATCTCTGAGCCTGGAGAGATATCATCTTGTCCCAAGGAAGAAATAAGTGCTGCCTTACTTAAACCAGAAGAGTCTTCAGGAATATATTTCTGGAGCTGAATAGAATTTGATTCCTTACAGTTCATGATTCAACCTAGGTATTGAAGATGATCTACAAACAGCATGGAGTTTATCTGAGAACTAGTCTTAACAGAAAGGTATCTAGGTATGGAATTACTATTGCCATGGCCTGGCCTGCTGAGGTGTTATGCAGCAGGTGGGCGTTTGGTGTTTTGTAGCTGGTTCACTTGTCATAGTGGCCAGGAGTGGTGATACCCACCCACGGGCACACAAGCACTTGTAAGAGTAGCACAGATGTGAGGGTACATATGCAGCGACGAGAACAGCACAGAGTCCATTACTTAACCAAAGGTGACTTTTACTTGTGAACTTCCGTGCAATACAAGGCCTTAAAAGTCTCCTTGTCTCCCTGAAAGAATAAGTAGTACAATACAAGCTACTTGTGGAGAACAAGACCAATGAAGGCTCCAGCAAGTCATAAGTAGGTTTAACTGTAAAGCTCCACTTTTTGGACTTCAACAAGCAAGGCCAGACTGGCTTTTATATCTGCCTCATGTTTGACAGTCTAGTGAGTCCTTGCATCAAATGTGACTTAAAATGCTGTAAACCACGTTTGACATCATGTACTCAAGGACATCCCAGCAGTTGTCTGGCATTACACTAGGTTTTCCTGAATTAGACCCAACTATGACACTACTATTTTACTGGGGACTTTCACAGCCATGGAAGTGAGGGAGTAAATAGAACCTGCTGCGCAAGATCCTTTTACTGGCAATTCTAAACGGGAAGTCGGTAAAGCTATTAATTGGACATTGTGTAAATCTGGTGTCTTTTCAGGGTGGTGGTGGAGAGTAGTGTCAGGTCTGGTATGGCGGTGTTATCCAGTCACAGTATGGTGGTATTGGTCAGGTCTGGTGTGGCAGTGTTATCCAGTCACAGTATGATGGTTTTGGTCAGGTATGGTATGGCGGTGTTATCCAGTCACAGTATGGTGGTATTGGTTAGGTCTGGTATGGTGCCGTTATCCAGTCACAGTATGTTGGTATTGGTCAGGTATGGTATGGCGGTGTTATCCAGTCACAGTATGGTGGTATTGGTCAGGTATGGTATCTCAGGTGTGCTATTGTTGAGATAACTGGGGAAATTAGTCATACCACAGTCAAACTTCCTATGTAAAGAGATACAGTATGCAAATGTATGTGAACTATAATACGTAAATGCACATGAATATAGTTTCTCTGGAAAGTCTATTTTTCTTTCTATTCTATGCAAAGTGAGCTTCTTTAGACTATGTCAATAATGTAAAGGATTATTTGTTAAAGTGAATCTATCAGCAGCAGTTCACTTTTTTTTTTTTTTTTTTTTTAATAAATTGTTTAAATAGAGTTTCCAAAAACAAGGCATTTGTTAGAACAATGCAGTCATAAAGCATATAACAAAGAAGTAAAATGATCATCAAGAACAGCGGTAACAGCAAAATATTAGGTATCATGGACCAGAGATAAGGTCCCAAATCCAAGATCCCAACAAGGATAATAAGGTATAATGTAGCGTATAACCGGGAACACCATGTGATTCCTGAGACCTTCCAAGATCAATAACCTTTCAACCAAACAATAAAATGTAGAACTCTAGCAATTTACATTTTTTAAACTGCTAACTAGAGAAGAGCAAACCTTGAGCTGCTCGAGTCCATCTGAACCCGAACGATCAGCATTTGATTAGTGGTGGCTGCTGAAGTTGGATAAAGCTCTAAGGTTGTCTGGAAAACATGGATACAGCCAATGACTATATCCATGTTTTCCACATAGCCTTAGGGCTTTATCCAACTTCATCAACCATCGCTAATCAAATGCCGAACATTCGGGTTCAGATGGACTCGAGCATGCTCAAGGTTCCCTCATCTCTACTGCTAACACTGTTAGGGTATGTTGACACTGAGTAAAACAGGTGGAATGCCGCGGCAAAGCCCCAGCCTCAGTGTGTCAATGGGATGCCTTGCGCACCTCCGCTCAAAGAATTGGCATGTTAATTTTTTGAGTGGAGAGCGGAGGAACGCAAGGCATCCCATTGACACACTGAGGCAGCTGGGATTCCAAGCGGAGTACTGTGAACGCACCCAAAGATAGTTGTTCAGGGAAGAAGACACATGGTACCTTTTATATATAGTACTACCTCTGTTTTCTAACTTAATTGGTTCAGAAAAATAGTCTGAGAACCGAGCAGTTTTTTCCCTATAGTAAATAATGTAAATGTGTTTAACTGGTTCCAGCACCCACCAATAATTACCCACAGTACCTATATATTACATTGAAAAGTGCCCAGTTTAATCGCTACAGTACAGAACAGAACTAGAGAAATCTCAGGCTTTCCTTGTGACCTGATCTCTGTTTATAGTCTTTTCCTAGCTTTGGCTTTAAATCTTTGGCAGACAATCTGTCGGATAATCTCTGTTTAAATGGACCCTTAGTTATGATCATTACTACGATTATAAATTCCTTCTGATCCCAGCAAAACAATGAACAATGTGCAATTACACTGAACGACTCGTGAAAAAATGCAGGAACTTTAGCAAATAATTTTAGGTTCATATCTAAATCAACGACATACGAACAATTTTTCAATCATTGTCTGCAATTACAGAAGAACAATTACTGATAAATTTGAGCGATTACGATTTTTCGCACGATTATCGTCCTGTGTAATAGCACCCTAACTCCTCACTCATCCTTTACTGTATAGTGTCCCTCCCCTCCATCTCAGCACTGTAACGGATGGGAGATGGTAATGCACCGACATTACTACTACTGTACTGTATATGCACTCCAGCAATCGTATACAGTACTGTACAGGTTTGGAGATGGTGCACCGACTGTACTACTACTGTACTGTATATGCACTCCAGCAGTCTTATACAGTGCTGTACAGGATGGGAGATGGTGCACAGACTCTACTACTACTACTGTACTGTATATGTGCTCCAGCAGTCTTATACACTACTGTACTGTATGTGAAGGTTCACCAGTGCTAAACTCACTAGGTACATCCCACCATCCATGCTAACAAAAACATTTAGATACCGAGCAAAGTTCGAATTGCAGACATTACTTCCAGGTAAATTTTCGTTCAAATACCAAACAGTTCAAATTCAGATGTGTTCACAAACGGAGGTGTTTGCCAAAAAAGTGTTTGAGAACCAAAGTACCACTGTATTGGTCTCCACATAACATATAAAAAACTTATTTTATTCTCCAGTGTCAAAAGTCAAAGAGGCATTCCCACTCCCTACTTTATTGGCAGTCTGCTGGAAGTTGAACTCAATTGAGCAGGTACAAATAACTTGAGTGGGTTCACCGCTCAACCACAATAATGCCAGTATTCAGTGTTGGTTAATACCTGTATCCCGGTGTGTCTGGATCTAGGGAGGGTGCCGTAAGAAAACCCAGGAGCTCACTGGGTGTATGCGTAGAAATCCAAGATAAAAAGTCCATAGCACTACATTTCCCAAAATAACGATCCTTTATTGATAGCAAGCACGAATAAATCCACATAAAAAGAGAGCGTGCACAGCAACGCGTTTCAACGTTGAAACGCGTTGCTGTGCACGCTCTCTTTTTATGTGGATTTATTCGTGCTTGCTATCAATAAAGGATCGTTATTTTGGGAAATGGAGTGCTATGGACTTTTTATCTTGGATTTCAATTGAGCAGGGGCAGGGATGGAAGAAAGAGAGAACAGGCATTACAGCTTGCTTTACTTAAAGAGGATGTACCACCTGGTACATCCTGTTTAAAGAGGATGTACCACCAGGTACATCCTCTTCAACCTGAAGCCACTGATCGAACGGCGCCGGCACAGGGAAGCCAGTGCCGCGGTCTGTTTTTCAGATTGAGGCCCGGTTCCCGTGCACGGCGCCGTTCTATGCAACGGAACTGGCCGGTGCTCAAGTACTGGAGGCGGGCTGGGCCGCCCCCAGTGGGAGGGAATTCCCTCCCCTGTACGCGGCTCCATTCATTCTAATGTTTCAATATTTTTTATTGAAGAGTTTTTCCGACAACTTTTTAACAGGTATAACAAATAATACGAATAGTAGGTACATAAAGAACATGGATTGACAAAGAAAATACAGAAGTAGCGAGCCAGCTGATATCAAAGGAAAAGAGGTGTTATGCCACACCAGAGTCCATGCGCGTAGTCTGTCCAATGAGGACTCAGTGAAAAGATACTTGAAGAGGTCCTCTGGTATAGTCC
This sequence comes from Dendropsophus ebraccatus, assembly GCF_027789765.1. Taxonomy (NCBI): domain Eukaryota; kingdom Metazoa; phylum Chordata; class Amphibia; order Anura; family Hylidae; genus Dendropsophus; species Dendropsophus ebraccatus. The sequence goes on from NC_091454.1 coordinate 121,565,176, forward strand.
ATTGATAAGTCTCTAGTGGTATGCCGAAATGACAATTAGAATGAAGTCCACTTGGCCCAAAGAGCGTATATCAGCTGCTTGTTTAAAGCTCTACAAACAGTGTCCATGTTCTATAAGCTAATACTAATAATATACAGTGAGTCCAAGAAGTATTTGATCCCTTGCTGATTTTCTATGTTTGCCCACTAATAAAGACATGATCATTCTATACTTTTAATGGTAGATGTATTCTTACATGGAGAGACAATATTAAAAAGAAAATCCAGAAAATAAATCTAAGGAAGTGGGCCAAAATTCCCCCTGGTGTGTGTGCTAAACTTGTGGTTAACTACAACAAACGTCTCACCGCTGTGCTTGCAAACAAAGGCTTTGCCACTAAGTATTGAGTGTGTTTGGCAAGAGGGATCAAATACTTATTTTCCTCATTGAAATACAAATTAATTAAAATATATTCTTTAAAATTATATTCTGGATTTTTTTCTTGATATTCTGTCTCTCCATGTTAGAATATATCTACCATTAAAAGTGCTGAAGGATAGTGTCTTTATTAGTGGGCAAACAAAGAAAATCAGCAAGGGATCAAATACTTCTTGGACTCACTGTATATAAACCAAAAAATACAATAAAACCAACAGAGCAGGTATACTCAAACATAGTGTATGATAGAGCAAAAGGTATGGTCATGAGGGACGGGTTACTATACGATATGGTGCGTCCGCTGCCGAGTTAGCTGAGGCCTAAGATGTGCAATAGTTGCTCCTAGTCCACATGTCCCAAATAGCCTCAAAAGAATTACCGGTAGCTCTGGAATAGGAAATGAGTTTTTCCATAGAGTAACAATGTTGGATGCTATCAACGACTTCTTGTAATGTCGGTATGGCAGGTGACTTCCAATGCCTTGTGATAGCTAATCTGGCAATAGTAACAATTTAGCAAAATAAAATTTTGACAGGAGCAGGGATGTCGTGGAGGTCTAGGAGCAACAGTGCTTGCGCCGGAGATAGTGTACATTGCCAGCCCAATACATTAGATAACAGGTTATTTACAGATGTCCAATATGCAGTGAGGCAAGAACATTCCCACAAAATGTGGAATAGGGAGCCAATGTTACCACAGTTGCGCCAACATAAAGGAGATGAAGAAGGATAGATATGGTGCAATTTTTGTGGCGTAAAATACCAATGTAGTCTGGTTTTCAAGATGTTCTCCCTATGAGGGGTAGCCATGGCTGATTTGAGGGACCACTTGAATGCCTGCGACCATTCCTCCACAGAGTAGGATTTGCATAGGGAGGCTTCCCATTTAACCAGTACCTTCACTATATCGGTCTGTACTTCCAGGATGTACAAAATTGCATTTATTCTCTGGTAGGGAAAAAATCAGAGGCTTTTCCAAGCTTCTGGAGGCAAGGATTGATATATGCAATGTGCCCTGTGTCTTCTTGTCCTATCAATGGCAGCAGTTTTGACTCAGCTGCAATTCAGAGTCCAGTTATCAAGTGCTACAACAACAATTTTGCACCATTCTTGTCTCCAGATTGGGTGGGTTTTGTAACTCCGTTCCATTGAAGTAAGTAGAGCGTAAATTGCAAACACCACCTGAACTGGAGACAACAGTGGGGCAAAAGTGGCCATGTTTTTTAGTGCTGGATAACCCCTTTAAGGAGCTTTGGAATGCCTCTTTGACTCTTTATACCTTTAATCTATCTATCTATCTATCTCTGCTTTTAGAACATGGAAAAAAACTCTTTATTTCTCTGATGCAAGGTGTCCTTTTACCTTAGCAGCTATGTTAACAGTGTCAGCAGTATGGAACGCAAGTGGCAGCTGACAGATTCACTTTAAGGGAATCCATGAATACAGAGTTGCTTTTATCCCCAATATGTCAGAGGAACTATACAAGTCCAGTGTACGTATGAAAAATGACCGCAGCAACCAACAATTAGGACAAGTGTTTTAGGAATTGGTGTTGGTAGCTAGTAAAAGCAAATTAAAAGTAAACTGCTGGAGGGTCTGATGAATTCCCTAGGAGGGGAGCTAGTTTTGAATACAGTAAAGTATGAAATATCTTGAGCAATACATCCACTATAACCAATAAAATACAGAGATATAGACCAAACCATGAAACCATTTTCAGTGCACACACGAAAATCATGGCAACCATAACTTATTCACAATTTTAAAATATAATGTATAGTATGCCTATACTGAATCAAGTATAAATGCAATTGTAATATTAAAAATTGTATTGTCTTAATACTCAGTTACGTAGACTATTATATTTTGATTAAAGTGCTTAGAACAATGAGGATGATTTTAGATTCTTTCCAGTAGTTAGTCTTGTCATAATAATTTACAGCTATGATGAACCACCCACCGCAACAAAGTCAAATAGAGAATCAGAATTCTCGATTATCTATTAAAAAGTTGATCCAGCACACCTGTCATGGCTGATTAAGAATGGTAACCATGATGCTAGTGCAAACCAAGTCTGATATAAAACGTGTTAACACTTTGCATTCTCGTTGAATATCTCTTACATAAGCAAACGTTAATGCAATTTCTGTATTTCAAAATTCTCATATGATCTCTTATTTTTGTCATTGTACATTCTCTGTGGCTTCTATTTCCTCTTCTTTTTTCTGTTTTCAGTATGTGTGTTCTGCATGAGTGTCTGGCTTTTGAGGTATATATTCATCTTTGTCATACTGTGCTCCTATGTGTCTGTTTGCATGGCTGTCAAATTGTATTGGATTAAAAGAAATGTCAGTTTCCTTCTATAAGAACAATGCTTTTATATCCTTCCCTGGAATTTATAACATCATACCTGTACTGGAAGAATTGGTTATTTACTATAGAATAACAGATTTTATATAAACCCACAAAAATGGCTGTAATTCCCAAACCATTACTGCAATATTTTGTTACACCTCTCAAGTTATAGCTGAAAGTCCGCACTTTAATCCCATATTGTTAGCTTTATCTTAAACCCATTGTGGTGTAGTAAAAAGAGTCTGCATACTTAGGCCTTATATACACGTCCCGTAAAATTGTCCGTAATCGTGGATCTGTAATCACGGTTCAATTTGGAGCATATTGATTACTATTGGGCTATTCACACAGTCTGTTGGTAATTTTGATCCGTATTCCGTTACGTTAAAAATAGGACATGCTCTAGTGCGGATTGTCATTGCGGTGCGGATTACCAATAGAAGTCTATGGGATCCGTATTTTTTACGGATGTGATGTCCGTAAAAAGCATGGATTAAATATATGCAAACTAGTACTATTCACATTTTACGGAAACTGATGCAATACGGAGGTAAATACTGATGAATTTATACAGACCATGAAGTAAAAATAGCCGGAGGTTTTGTGGTCCAGAAAAATTACTGAGCGTGAATAAGGTGAATACTACTAAACAGATCTAAGTATAATTAATTCCCTGCTTGTGCAGCCTCTCTCTCGGTCTAGCAATATATATATATAAGAAATGATGGCCAGGCATAGTGCTGCTCCTCATGCACACACATACGGCCACCTACTCTGAAAAGTTACTTAAAGGGGTTATCCAGCGCTACAAAAACATGGCCACTTTTTCCCTTACTATTGCCTCCAGTTTAGGTGCAGTTTGCAATTAAGCTCCATTTACTTCAGTGGAATGGAGTTTCAAAACCCCACCCAAACTGGAGACAACAGTAGGGGGAAAGTGGCCATGTTTTTGTAGCGCTGGATAACTCCTTTAAAATGACAGGTGCTCTGTAACCTTGCCATTAGAGATGAGCAAGCAGAGCCTCCAGAACCCAGATATTCTTACCTGTCCGCACTCCTCCAGTGTCCTCTTGTGGATCTTTGATGTCTTCAGCTGCCTTTAGAGTGATGGCCTGCTCAGCCAATCATTGGCTGACTGGTACGGGACAGGATCCAAGGCCCATGATTGGCTGAGCAGGTTTTACCACAGAAGACTGGATGGAACCAAAGAAGAAGGACACCAAGGGAACGCAGGCAGGTAAGTATGATGAGCCAACGATTGGAACAGCAGTAAAACAGCTTAATACCTGCAATTGTTTAGCTGTTTTAATGTGGTTCGTTTAAAGTTTTCAGTCTTCAACAATTTTCAATAAAGTCTACAGAAACAACAGCTGTTAGTTCACACAATGCACAGAATAATGGCAGTTTTATGCAGGAGCCATCAAATTAATGTTCAGGACATTTATTGGCAGCCGTTATTTAGCGAACTGATGTTTTTTTTGCCATCCTTTCACAGTCTCTTCAGCGAAATTCAATGGAAAAAATAGCCAAGCCCGAAAGGGTGTTGAGTACTGCCATAATTTAATCTACTGTAAACTTAAATAATGTACCAACGGCTGTCATTGCAATGATGTCAAAGTATGTAAAATAACAGCAGTTATATGGTACTTTAAAATAACGGCCATTATTTTAAATATCAAATAACATCAATTAAAAATCATTGTGTGAACATAGCTTAACACATACCGTACCACAACCAATTTCATGTTGAAAGTTTCTCAAATCTGCTGCAATTCCCATTAGCATTGAAGTATATGACAATCTGTTCTCACAGCAGATTTTCATTGCATTGCAAGAATGGAGTCCATAGTGGCATGAAAGTGAATATATATAGTGCTGCTGTTTTGTTAAAAATCAGAAAGAAGCCATTTTTACCTGTCTGCACTCCCCTGGTGCCCTATGCTTTGTGCATAAACCTGAAAAAACAGCAGCAGTTTGTAGATACAAGATGGAACTGCAGATCCCCATAATGCAGTAGCGTAGTACAACAAGCTAGAATAGAGAAGCAGGTATGTGTGGTCACATGACAGCAATGGGAAAGGGGTGTGTGTTCAGTATGGACCAATCAGGAAGTGAGAATAACAGAGCTGTGCAGGAGCTGTGCAGGACAGTGACAGATACTTTTCTATGCAGAAATGGGAATGGCTGAGTGTAAGTGCAGGCACATTATAGCCGCAGAGTGTATAGCTGAGTGTGAGTGTAGGCAGGGCCGACTCCAGGGTTTTGTGGGTCCTTGGGCGACAGAGCCTTAGTAAGCCCCTTTGTGGAGCAAATCACGTGGCAACAGAAAAACAGTAGGTCCCCCTCTGTGTAGCCCTCTTATAGATGACACCTTAGGCACTTCAGCACCCTCTAGGTACCCCTAAAGTTATTTCCTTTCTTTATGCCATCCCATCTGTAGTTGTGCCCACTCTCTTTATCCCTAACTGTAGCTGTGCCCCCTCTTACTGCGTATAACAGTAGTTAGGCTCCCTTTCTGTCCCTCATCCGTAGGTGCCACTCCCCCTCAATAATCTGTGCCACTGCCCCCTCTCCGATAATCTTTGCCACTTCCCCCCCCCCTCCGATAAACTGTGCCACTACCCCCTAGATAAATTGTGCCATAGCCCCCATAAATCAGTGTTTCCCAACCAGCTGCTCAACAGCTGTTGCCAAACTACAACTCCCATCATGTCCTGCAAGTAGTGGATGATGGAAGTTTTGCAGCAACTAGAGAGTGAGTCACATGTTGGAGAACACTGCAATAAATAAACTGTGTTTCCTAATCAGTGGCTTTTCAGCTGTTGCCAAACTATAACTGCCATTATGCCCAGCCAGCAATGCATGGTGGGAGTTGTAGTGTTTCACAACTGGAAAGTCACGTTAGAGAACACTGCACTAATAAACTGTCCATCAAGTCACTGTTTCCCAACAAGTAATCCTTTTGTTGTTATCAAACTTATCAAAATACAACTCCCATAATGTCCTGTAGTACATGGTGGGAGTTGTAGTTTTTATGCAATTGGAAAGTCACATGCACCCCCACCCCCTTTCCCTTTGTACAATGACAATCTCCTGGCCCGGGAGCGGAGCTACTCTGGCCTCCTCTAATCAGCTCTTGGCCAGGGCAGAAAGAGGCAGGGAGTGCAGATCCCACTGATCTACAGCACGGAGGAGACACTGGCTGGCCGGGCAGGGAGGTGAACGTTCTCTACCTACCAACCAGTCTGAGTGAACAAAGAAAGCAGCCCTGGCGGGACTGGGCCCCTAGGAATGCTGTGGGCCCCAGCACTTGCCCAGGTAAGCCGGGTGCTGACATCGGTCCTGAGTGTAGGCACACTATAGCAGCAATGTGTATAGCCGAGTGTGAGTGTAGGCACATTATAGCAGAAATGGAGAGGATGGGAAACACAAGGGCTGACAGAGACTGCAGAGAGCATGGAGGAATGAGCAGGGCAGATGTGGGCACATACATGCAACACTCTGTCCGGGTACAGAGGGGTTACAGATATGAAGAAATTACCCCCACAGTCCTGTCCCCTGATGTGAGCCCCAGCCTGAAGTGGATCTGCTATGATTTGGAAGGTGAGGGAGACTTCCTGGGTCAGAGTACAGGGCTGTAGACCCCGCTATGCAGACCATGCCCCTCCTCCACTCCCCCTCCCACCCAGTACAGGGAGCTCTTAAACCAAAGCAATGTTCTTAAAACCAAGTTACAATTTTGAAAAACTGTGAGCTCTTCTTGCAAAACACTCTCAATCCAAGTTACTCTTAAACAGAGTTATCAGTGTATTCACTTTTACAATGCTATGAACTCTATTTTCAGAGTGGAATGAAAATCAGCTGCAAGAATGGAGTGCAGCAGACCTTAATGCTAATCAGAATCGCAAGGAATTTCACTGCAAGAAACTCACAGCATGAAATCCGCTGCAATATGGTAAATGTGAACATACCCTAAAGAAAAGAAGAAAGCAGCCATTTTTTTCTAAGCCTCGACAATTCATTTAAAATAATTGTTGTATAAAAGATGTTGTTCACCACATCTGTAATGTTACGGCAGATTGAAATGGCAAATAAAAAGATCTAAAACTATACATTTACTTTATATACATTATTATAAGCATACTGTACATCAAGTGATTCAATGTAATAATAGCATAGTAAACAACTGACACGCTAATATAATGCAGGTAGACTGGTGAGGTACCTGCCCACCCCGTAGCTAAATATTCTGTTACAATGTCTGTAAAAGTGATAAATCCATTCCTTTCTGATACAACACTGTGTGCACTGGCTCCTGGATAAGCACACACTAGTAGTTAAGCACCTTTGTGTTTAATACATGATGTCTTAACCATATTCAAAGTCAAACCTTGGGGCAAAATTTAAGCTGTTTCCATGACAACTGAAATTTTGCTCTCTGGTAAAGCTGTGGTCTGTGGATTATCACGCATAGGAAGGCTTTGCCAATATTTAATAAAAAAAAAATCTCAAAGAATTAATCTAATTTTAACCATGAAAAAAGGCAGTAATTTATTAGGATAGTTCAATGCGATCACATCAAGACAACACAAAACGGATCATTTGTTGGTTTTAGGGTTCCAGAGAAAAATACATTTCATTTAATAAATAGATTATTTTACAGACAAAGCATATCTGAGAAATATTAGACATTGTGGAAGCAACTAAAGGCATCACTTGCATCGTTACTGAAGGGTATATTACACAAAGGCCTTATACACATAAGTATATAAGAAAGTCATATGCAGGTTATTAGTTTTCCTAACTAACGGTAGTCAAAAAGGCTATGTATGCCTCAGAGCCATCAGAGGCTAAAGATGAGCGGACCTCATTTTTGCAAAAAAAAGAATGAAAAAACTGATTTATTATTTGTATGCATCCATTTTGATCCGCTTTTCCTTCGATTTATAAAAAAGGAGCAAAACACATGCATTTTTTTAACGTACAAAAAAATTAGCTGTGTACATTTTAATCCGTTTTTTTTTATTTTTTATAAATGGAAGTCAATGGAAAAACGAATGCACACAAATGCATCAGTTTTTTCCATCCATTTTTTGCACAAACAGATGAAAAAAAAAATGGATTGGAAAAACGTAGTGTGAACCCAGCCTAAGAAAAAATTAAATGTAAAAAGTTTAACTGCATAGCCGTATAGTTGATTTCTGTCAATTCATTCTTTGTTATTTTAACACTATAATAATAAAACCATTTCCACCGACTTTAATATTCAACTATGATGTATCAAACTGCAGCAGTCAGAAAGTAGGACTGGGTCTTCTAGGGACTTCAGCCACTGACGGACACTTGAAAATGGTGATGAATTGAAAAAGAAAGAAACATTTATCAAGGGAAAAGGGGAACAGTTTTCTTTTGCCAACCAATTAGGTTGTGGCTTTCTATGATATTCCCAAAAGGCTTCTGAAAATAAAATGGAAAGTGATGGATTGCTATAGGCCACTGTTCCCTTGATCCACTTTTAAAAATCCCCCTAATGTAATAGAACCCCTCTTTGCACTTTTAAAAATCCCCCTAATGTAACAGAACCCCTCTTTGCACTTAAGTAACTTTATTTTACTTTACTGACAACAAAGCCTAACGCACACAACAGAACCTTGCGCACAGTGCCTATAAGGAAGCATATCTGCTAGGGTTCCATACTACTACATGTGCTCCCGCAAAGAGTATTCTCCCTCCAAACAAAGGCAACCACTTTAGCCATCAGCTGATCACAACAAGTCAGGTCCCTGGGACACCCACAATACAGGCGGAGTTTAGTATGTTATGCCAATCAACAATGTTATATCAGGCTATAGGTCTTGTAGAGCAGTGTTTTTAACTCCAGTCCTAATGTACCCCCCCCCCAGGTCATGATTTTAAGATTTCCCATAGAAACAACTTGTGGTGATACCTGAAGCATTCACTACAATTATATTACCACTAATATATTAAGGAAATCCTTAGAACATGACCTGTGGCATACTTGAGGTCTGGAGTTGAGAAACACCGCTCTAGAATGGGAACTGCTCTTACTGGTTCTAGAAGAGTGTTCTTTCGGACAACCAAATGGCCCTGTAGAGCATAATGGACAGGGGTTGTCTTTGTGAGACCTATTTACTGAGCTTAATACAGCCATTCCTTGATAGGAGCAGGTCTAGCCACATGCTATATAAAGCGGCTAAGTTATTCATCAAGTTTGGTGAAACATGGGCAAACCGTCATAATCCCAGTATACCCAGTGTACCCATCTTTATGTAGTGATCCAAGTTTACTGTTTTACACATTCTATCAATCTAGCCAACAGTGCATCAACTCACTTTAAAAGACATATGATTTATATGATCTCTACAAAAAATGTAAATTTAAATGTAACCATCTAAAACCGTTTGAACTGAAAATATATCATATTTGTATGGCAGGGATACACAAGACTTGTGTCCTGAAGTAACACCTGCTTCCACTTCAGATTCAATACAAGTTATTTTTGCAGCATTGGCAGTAGAGCAGATCGTCATCTTTTGTATGAAGTAGCGGCGTTTTCTAGTCATTTGTCCTATATGTCCTTTAATTATGCAAATGTTTAAATACTAAATGTGCATGCTAATCAATTGGGGGTTGGAAACCGGAGAAACCCTTTCCCAGGAACATCAGTGAATACTTTACCATATAAAAATGTAGGTTCTCTTGTAAATATATTTGCATCTGATCATGTGTGTAAGGTGGTTATGTGCGCCACTTGAAATTTTCATTTCCATAATTTATGACACCTTAAGCATACAACACTATACAACCAAAATAGTGGCACTGACATTCTTATTAATTGTGCTGCTTTAATGTTCAGCTCCATTCACACTAAAGACGGGGTTTGAATTTTTCTAGGATTTTTTTTCCCCTCCACTGGATACCCAGGGATTCCGCCTCCTTCACTGAGTGGCTTAGCGGACCTGAGACGTCACATATCGAGCCCGGAAGCCGCTGGGAAAAGGGGAACCAAAGCGCCGCGACGCGGGACCCGCCGCTGGGACCGGGGAGGTGAGTGGACATCTTTTTTTCCAGCCACCTCCTCCCCGCCCACATCTAAAAATAGCCCCCACGCTGGAAAACCCCTTTAGGCCCTGTTCACGCTAAGCAAGAACATCGGAATTCCACGGTGGAGTTCTTCGCCACGGAATCCCGCTTTGCTCAGTGTCCTGCTTTGAGTGAATGGGAGGGTGCGCGTTCCTCCGCAGCCGTCGGTCTCCGCTTGAAGAAATGATATGTCACTTCTTTGAGCAGAGAGCGGCGGCTGCGGAGGAGCGCACCCTCTTATTCACTCACAGTGAGACACTGAGCAAGGCGGGATTCCGTGGAGGAGCACTCCGCCGCGCAATTCCGACGTTCTTGCTTAGTGTGAACGGGGGCCTATGATAACAAAACATGAAGCAAGAAAAAAAAAAAAAAACACCAACAGCACAAATCAATCATGAACTTACTTTAAGTAGTCAAAAGAAGCAACTGGAATAGTTTTATCAATTTCTAGAAGGATGGGCACATCACTCTTGCCCTATGGGAATGGGGCAGTAGTGTGTGTGACCAATGCTCCATTTACACCTATGCCCTCCCATCATCATCATCATCATCATCCAGCCTTCATTAGCATGACCTACTTATCCTCCCAACAGCATGCGCCCCACCCCCACCCCATTACCATGTCAGCATTTTTGGTGGTAAACCCCCCCCCCCCCCCCTCCAAATCTACTGGTTTAAGAAAGTTATTTGTCTTGCCATACTTCTTAGCTGCTATATGTCCTGCAGGAAATGCTTTCTTTTCAGTCGGACACAGTGCTCTCTGCTGACATCTCTGTCCGAGACAGGATTTTCGCTGTAGTACCCCTTCAATACAACAAGGTCAATGGTGGCCAGCAGCGGAACCAGACAACCAACGCTCGCAGTAAAGGGGGAAGTGAAGTTTTCCTCTTCCTGTGTGCTCCTCCTCCTTCTCTCCATCTCACATACAAAGGCTGCAGTCTGTTGTGCAGAGAGAAGGTAGAGATGGGCTGTGGGATGCCGGGCAACATCATGTGAGTAATCCCTTTTCATCTTGTAGATGTGATGATGACATCCAGAATCCCCACCCCACCGGCCCTTACACTTTTCACTGCACACTTTGTTTGAATCACCTCTACTTCTCCCTGGCTCTTTAGTGCTGTATCTATGGGTCTGAGGGACCCAGGTATACAGCTCTAGAGAACAGGCCTAAAGTGGAAAGGGGGCCTCCAGGACACTACCTAAGGGACTCAAGTGCAACAGGGACATTTAGCGGCAGCAGCAGCAGTAAACAGCTCCACTGGATCCATTTGGCAGCCATCATACAATACAGGCAAGGAAGCATTGTAAGTTGATGTTGTATTCAACTTGCGATTGCCCTTGAGAGGCAATCGCAAGTGAAATTAATTGTACATTGGGGCCATCATATGTTGAGGGATCACTGTATCCATGCCCGCATGCATTCTCTAATGGCAGTGTAGTGTTTCTGAAAGTCAATATTGCAATAACAATATTGCATAGTCATTGCAGAATGCAAGGGGACATGGTTTCAGACACAAGTTAACATGCAAAAACACATCCTTACCAGGTGTAATTAAATCTATGGCAAGAAACATTTTAGGCTTCTTGCTTCAACACATATAGTAAATAGGCCTTCTCTGTGCCTCACATAGTACCAAGGCCCCTCAGTGCCACCGTATAGTAGTTATTAGAGATGAGCATACTTACAGTAATAATGAAGCAAAGGGCATCATTATCTCAAATCTGCTTATCTGCCTGCTGCCTTTTATCTTTGTGCTGCTCCTCTGCGGGTGTTGGCAAAAGATGGATCCAGTCCTAGGAAACTGGGAGAAGTTTCCCAGGACTGGATCCAGCTTTTTTTTTTCAAGCACCTGGGAAGGAGTGGCATTGAGTTAAAAGAAAACAAGCTGATAAGCAGATTTCTGAGATAATGAAGCACTCTGCTCGGTTGTTACTGTAAATTCGCTCATCTGTAGTATTTAGGCCCCACTGCCCTGTCCCCTAACAGTAGTCAGGATACAGTGAAGAATATTATATATATCTATATCTTAAAAGTTGTAAAAAAATTTAGCCTTAAAAATACTTATGCAGGATGATGAAGTTGTGGATAGAATATAATATTGTGTTCCGGCAGTCAAATGCATTGTAGTAAAAGGGGTCAGCGGCACCTCATAGCAACACAATGGAAAGCGTGTGCTATTTTTATCCTTACAAACGTCTGCTCTTGTAAAAGAGCAGATATATCCACAACTTCAATTTTAAGGCAGATCTCTAGTTTTTGTGTTTTAAATTCAGAACAGGTTGTCAAAAGTATGATTATTAAAACACAATTTATTTGTGACATTGTAGGTGCCCCTCTGTGCACAGCAGAAGAAAATAAATGGAAAAAAAAATAATGCACATAACTATTCCAGTTTCTGCCATTCATCGTGAATCAGCCAGATCTATATTTACCACTGAAGAAATTGTATTTGCTGGAATCTTATTGCACATATCGGTTTGATGAATCATGCGAGACAAGCTTCACAAAACATAGCCAACTCATAACTGGCAAGTGAGGAAACCAGACAGAAAAAAAACTGTCCCAGTCAGGATTTTTAGTTAAAGTACTTCAATAAGCAGAGTACATTATTAACCTTAGAAACAGAAGATTCTCGGCACAAAAAGACCACCTGGCCCATCTGTTCTGCCCATAAAATATTTTCTTTATTTTTATTTGAGGATGTCCTTAATCTTTCCCTCAAATGTCAACCTTGTACTTCTGTTCTGAACCTTATTTAGCTATTTAAAGAGTTGGGTGGGAACATAATAAAGTCCTACCCGTCCCCATGCCCCCGCAGTGAAAGGTCACTGCTCATGGTCCCCCATACCAAGCTCCCGATCCTGTGACTTCATGGCCTGCTCAGAAATGCCCACTCGGCCAATCAGCGACTGAGACAGGACAACCCTGCAGTCAACGACTGGCTGAGCAGGTTGTACCAGTGGGGATGTGACAACATAGGAACTTGGGAGATTTAGGAGACCAGACACTGATCTTTAGATCATCCAGGTAGCCCATAGGAGATAGCAGTGGTCTGATGCAGTTGTTCCTGTTAAATGGAACAACAGTCAGCAGACTGTCGGTATTGTTATTTGTGGCCGGAGGCAGTATTAGTCCTCCAGCAACAAGATGCCACTACCTCCCCCCAGCCAGAAGACTTAAGAAAAAGCCTTAAAGGGGTAGTGCGGCACTAAACATTTATTCACAAAATAACACACATTACAAAGTTATACAACTTTGTAATGTGTGTTTTGTATGTAAATGGCCCCCTTCCCCGTTTTCACCCCCACCCCGGAAGTGTTGGTGCATTATACTCACCGCATTCGTGTCGACCCACGGCCGCCATCTTGTGACAATGACATCTTCGGAAGGCCGGACGAACCGCTCCAGCCGTCCCCCCTATGCCTCGTCATCAGCTGCTCAGCCGCAATTGGCTGAGAATAACTGCTCAGCCAATCACGGCTGAGCAGCTGATGACGTGGCAGAGGGACGTCTGGAGCGGTTCGGCCGGCCTCCCGAAGAGGTAGTCATTGTCACAAGATGGCGGCTGGAGGTCGACACGAATGCGGTGAGTATAACGCACCACACTTCCGGGGTGGGGGTGGGGAACACGGGGAAGGGGGCCAGTCACATACATAACGCACATTACAAAGTTGTATAACTTAGCAATGTGTGTTATTTTGTGAATAAATGGTTAGCGCCGCACTACCCCTTTAAGCAGGTAGGTACGAGTTAAACAAAAAATATATGTATATATATTTTTAATAATACATTTTTAGGACCAGGAAACATTTTACCAATTTGGAGTTTTAGAAACAATGTTTTTTTCTATTAGCTCTAATTTGCCAACTCCATTAGTTCTGGATTAGCCAGTTTAATAAAACTCATTCTTATGGTAAGGATCAGGCAGCCATGGAAAATGAAAGCATATATTCATATATTATGCCCTTCAAAAGTAACTTATATAGCATTCCCTGACTGTTCTTGTTTAGCCACCTATTATTATAATCATATATACAGAGAACTGCTATTACCATCCTGCGCCACAGTACTAGCACTATAATGACTCTTAACAGCCTCTTACACAGAATCATATTACACATCCATATACACAGAATATGATCTGCCGTAACTACTGTCTGCATACTAGATGTAAATATGCTGAGGGGAATAAATAAAAAGTGTGAAAAGTGTTATGGAAATGAAATGATTTCACCGATGACCGATAAAGAATCAAGAATCTTTCTATTGAATTTACTGTAATGAAATAAGGGAAACTGGTTGGACCCTATGACATTTTGGAACATATCACATTAAAAAGTAAGGCACCTGCTCCAAATTTTTAACTCACGGGTGCACTTTTAAATATAAGAATAATCTGCATGTAAGTGTAATACTAAATTAAACTGGCAAGAGCGCTTTGTCTGGAGCATACAAAAATAAAAGTTATGCCCACTATGTGTAAAATTAGGTTTGGTTCCATTTTAGACTCATACATGCCTTATTGTGTAATCATGGAAGCAAACAAGCAGCTGGAAATTTATAATGGTGTCCTAAAATTTCACCTGTTCATTTTAAGTGAATGAGCACCAAATTGTGCACCAAAAGATGGTTAACAGTATTTGTTTGTGCCCAAATTTTAAATGCACAAAAGCCATGTCACTTTATTCCCAAGTATTCTTTGAAGGGAAAATGATATTTTACTGGTGAAAACGTTTCATTTATATGCTAGAAATGTTACTTTGCATGTATTCATGAGTGAAAACATATTTATTTATTCTTCTCTCCATGTGTTCATACATTGTCAAGAGGAGTAAAAAGCAGACAGCACCATAGAGTGTATGGTGGACAGTTTGGGTTACTGCAGCGTGGAGCTCAATCACTTCTGAGCTCCCATTCAGTGTGTATGGCAGCACTTGCAAACAGCTGATCATTGGGTGCTGAATGTTAGTGGCCTGCTGATCAGTTCGAATTTCGCATAAACAATCGCATTTGAGCGATAATTGTACTGTGTAAACACAGCAAACTATCAAACGACGAGCGAGAAATCGTTCATTTTGATCTTTCAACATGTTCTTAAATTGTCGTTCGCTGAAAATTCGCAAATCGCTTCGTGTACAGTCTTTCACCGATTTACCCTATGTAAAAGATGGGCTTAAGCAATCTTAAAAACGATATTTCTTAGAAATTTTCAAACGATTTTTCTAACGATTTATTCGTCTAAATGCTGATCGTTATAAAAACCAAATAGTTGCTTTAAAATCGTTAAACGATCGATTGGGCAAATTATCGCTCCGTGTAAACGTAGCATAAGGGTAGACCATCAATAAGTGTTGCCTGGAAAACACCTTTAACAACGATATAACCAGCACTTTCTAAAATATAATTGTGACATGAAGGAGATCTTCAGATCTTTATCTACAGGCTTGAATTGGTAAACCAGGGTCTCCCCGCCAGCATCTGGGAGGGCCCACTCAACTATAGGATGCTGCCAGTGGCCCTTTAACTATAGGTGCTCTTGATAAGCTTGATAATATGAAGGTATTAGCCACAATGTGGTGGTAGTGCTCAAGGTGTGGCAATATTTATATTAGGCGGCTTGTTTAATGGATTATAGTAATGCAATTGCAATTGTTTTGAATCTGTTTTTCCTTTGACTTCCATAA
The DNA here is from genome assembly GCF_027789765.1 of Dendropsophus ebraccatus. Taxonomy (NCBI): domain Eukaryota; kingdom Metazoa; phylum Chordata; class Amphibia; order Anura; family Hylidae; genus Dendropsophus; species Dendropsophus ebraccatus. The sequence continues at coordinate 121,580,736 of NC_091454.1, forward strand.
AAAAAAAAAAAGGGGGGGGGAGGGGTGCTTTTTTTTTTTTTTTTTTTGAGTACACAAAAAACGTGGTTGACCACATTACATTAAAAGTAACCATTTAAAAACAAAAACACAGTGCGAGCCCAGCCTTAGTCACTATGTGGTGGTAATGGCAGTTGTGAAGGTGTAGTGTGATAATATTTGTTTTTTTATCTACTGATGCTAATATTGGACTTTATTGGCATTGGTCAGAGTGTGATGGTGATGTGTTAATGTACATTTATGTTTGTGTATATATGTATGCTCTTTTCCACACACTGAGTCTCCACAGAACTACATATTATCTTCCACAAAGCATCCAGTGTAGAATGCACCTATGACCCTCCAAATACAACAGCTGCAGACCTTCAGTGCATGCTTGGAGTTGTAGTTACAAACACTTGAGCATTTACAGTCTGCAGCCCTGTATATATGCTGGGACTTGAAGAACAAATGGACAGACAATTCTCTGATATCCACTGGTACCATATTCTCTGATATCCACTGGTACCATAGAGAGATTTATTGAGGAACCTTTATTCATTGATTTATTGATGAACCTGATGGTTGTGATCCAGAAGCAAAGATACAAGAGGTCACAACAGACTGAGAATTCTGATCAAAATCTGCGGTTTCTTTTATTTAAAGCTACTTACAAGGTGCAAAGTTGGGGCAGCATTTGCCTCTGTCAAGGTTGTGAGTGACCCACAGATTGCTGATATTAGGAACCTCTACACAAACATAATGTATTAAAGGGTTGTCTCCTCAGAACCTACAACTTCCAGCATACCTAGACAGCTTCAAGTATAGGGCATTGAGATTAGACTAAAAGCTTGTGATTCACAAGAGAGATGTGGTCAAAGACAGATCAGTCCAGGATACAAGCAGGTCCGCAGGGCATTTCTTACTAGTTCTTCATTGATGGGCCCCTAGGATCAGTTCCACTGGTGCGCCCCAGGTACCCCACACCTGTTCATATATGTCACACACCGTATAAAAAGGAATCACATAAGAGGAATTTGTTCTCTTGGGAAATGACTCCTTGCCCCAAACTCTTACAACTGACGAAGTATAATTTGCATGAACAGTCCAACGATGCATTTAAATAGGCCTAAGATGTATATCATGGTTATATACTTTTAAAATGCCTGGAAATAGTATGGTAGTGGTATTAAGAAAAGCCAATGAATTGACGATTTAGTGTTATACAAAATGTAATATGCTTCATGTGAAACCTACTTATTCATACACAGTTAAAGGAATGCATTGAAATGGTAACCTGAATCCATTACACTAGACACATTGATACAAATGACATTGTACAATAGAAACTCATTCCTTTCAGGCTCTTAAACAACGAAACATGAATATAGAATACTACATCAGTATAGCGCAAACTATATTTACTAGAGATGAGCGAAGTGTTTCATTTGATCTGCGCTGTGCTCATCAAGCCGCCGGCCTTTCAGCACTGCTCTGGTGAAAGGCCGAATAAAGTAAAGGCAGTGTCCCAGAGCGGGTATAGTACAAGCCGGTGTAATATAATATAATATATATATATATATTATATATATATATATATATATATATATATATATATATATATATATATATATATATATATATACACATATACACACACACACACAAGCCAAGAAAAGGGGTTGGCCACTTTATAGTAAAATAGTTCAGTGTACAGTTTTAGTAAGTGTGCTCACTGTATAAGCTGACAACAGTTTCCTGTGTGCCTCATAGAGCAAAAATCAGACTGCTCTCCTCCAGGCTGGGCTGCCCTGCTCTGTGGTGCGTCTGTCCAAAAGATGGCCAACATTGAAGAGCGTGTGACCATGCCCCACCCCCAGTATCCTTCATAGACATTTACAGGCTCAGTGGTAGACATTGGGGGGTGGGGCATGGTCACATGCTCCTCCATGTCAGCCATATGGACAGAAACACCACAGCCTGGAGGAGGAGAGTCTGAATTTAGCTCTATGAGGTACACAGCTCTATGAGGTCAGCAGATACAGTGAGTACACTTTCTTATACTGTACATTGAACTATTTTACAAAAAGGGGCCAACCCCTTATGTAGTATGTTGCTCCCACCACCAGGAATCTATGCCTTATCTAGCATGGCTGAAGAAGAGAGATACTGTGAACTGTATTGATCTATGTATTTTCTATTAGATTTGCCTTTTTCTGATATTAGTAATATGCACCAATCTCTAAATCTTTAACTGCGTATTATGTACCTCTGTACTGTATGCATAGAAAAAAGGCGCTGCGGAATCTGCTGGCGCTATACAAATAAAATTATTATTATTATTATTATTATTATTATTATTATTATTATTATTATTATTAAAGCTGGGTACTGCGCAGTCTTTCTATAACCTATTGTAGGGTTTTGTTTTCCCTGCCCATTTGGGTTCCCGCTTGGGGATATAATAACTAAGGTATCAGTATTTTTGTAGGAGATTAGAATTAGAGTGTATGAAAAGTGTTACTAGAGAAAAAAGCTTGCTGAGCATGCATAGTCTTCTAGGGCCTGGCCAAGAGGCCAGGACTTTTGTGTGGCACGTCATGAGAGACTTTATCTGTTTCTATTCTCGGCATGGAGGGCTAGAACACCTTGGGGTAGAGTTACACAGGATAACCTTATCCAAGCTGGGTGGCATTCTCTCTTCCAAGTTCTCAAGTTAAGGGCGGGTTCACACTACGGAATTCACGCGGACAATGTCCGCGGAATTCCATCAGCTGTCCGCCCGCACGGGCACGCGCTTTTCCGCCGGCTCCATAGACACCATTCTATGGGCCGGCGTATTCCGCAATCCGCTAAAAGAAGTGACATGACACTTCTTTCAGTGTATAGCGGAATACACCGGCCCATAGAATGGTGTCTATGGGGCCGGCGGAAAGGCGCCCAGATGTGCGGGCGGACAGCTGACGGAATTCCGCGGACATTGTCCGCGAGAATTCCGTAGTGTGAACCCGCCCTAATTCCAGGATTAAAAGTCAGTGGCTAGGTAAGCGCCTGTAGCCAAAAACTCCACTGCTCCTGCTAGGATTCCTTAGGGGTCACCCCGACGGCTAGCTTCTCCCACAAGCTGGGCCTACATTCCTGATCCGATGTTAGATGCCCACAAGAAAGCATTAAGCAGATGTCCATTCTTGTTGACGTAGGTTCTCTTCTTCAAGTAAAAGCCCCAAAGCAGAGTACCCTAGGGTCTGAATAAGGCTCCTATCCAATAACCCTCAAACCCTCTCTCACCATTGCAGATTAACTAAATTCAAGTAAGAGTATTCAAGTCAAGAGTCAGTCTGGTCAAGTCCCGTATAAAGCCAAGCCAGAGAATATTCCTGTATGTAGACTACCAGCCAGAGGTTGTGATTCTTCTGAAGCATTTATCTGTACCGGTGTATACCAGCGACAAGCTGTGAAGTATCCAAGTATATCTAAATTTGCCCAGCTAAAGGCATCTAAGTCAGCACAAGTATTATCTAGTGTAATGCACTTGTATTGGAGAAAGAATTGTATAGTAAGTACTGACACTTTGAGGAGATGTCAGTAAACTTGTTCCTGTTTAAGCTATTTGGGCCTCAGTGATTACTGCTGCACCTACACCTGCACTACACATGTTCTAACATTGAAAAGTCGTGTGTCAGTATATCCAAGGGTTGGGAGCATACCACTCCTGGCCACCATGACAACTGCCTAAGCAGCACACCACTCGACCAGCTACATAACATCTAGCAACCCTGGTTTACTGCAAGTGTACAACAGAGCTTCTCACCCAAAATCAGGAGAAATGACTTACCATAATTAAGAAGATAACCTTTATAAGTTTTATGCAAATTAGGAGACAAAGCCCACAGAGCATTCCTCTGGGTTGCAGAATTCCAGCAAAATACAACCCCTTCATTCATAACTAATGCCCCAATGCCCACTCTGTTTATAGTGACGGGCCGCACAATGCTGGGCTTTTGTAGACCAGGAAACACCCCATGAATTCCTAATTTGAATAAAACTTCTAAAGCCTATAACTGGGAACTAGAAAGGCAGACTGAAATAAGAGTTATTTGAGAGGGATTTATGTATACCTGCATCTCACATGTCCCATCTTAAAAAGTCCTCCATCAGTGCACAAGCACGCAGGATTTATGTAGAGGCACACACCTCTCCTTAAGTCAAGGCGTATGAGAGCTCTCGGTATACAGTCACTACAATCTACTGTATGCCAACTCTGAGCTAGAATAGATTTCACTAACAGTTTACCCCTTGTGATAAAAACAATGTACACTGAGGCCACACCCATAAGCAAACAAGGCCACTTTAAGGGGGTGTGGGGAGGGCTGGGGAGCTATGCCAGTTCCATACCGCGTGGTGGACATGTAGCAAGCACTGATGCCTGCTATTTACCAGGCTATAAACAGTTGTTAATGCTGAGAGCAGCACTTTTTAGAATTTTAGCATTTCCATCTTCTCTACACCTATAGATGTCACACTAACTGGCCTGTAGTTACTGGGCTCTTCTCTACTACTTGTGGATGGATATAACATTGTCTGTTCTCCAATCATCAGGAACCTCACCTGGTAGAGGGGATTCGTTAAACAGATCAGCAGTCAGCAGTTACTGATCAGAGCGCTTTAAAGAACCCTAGGAAGGACACCATCTGGATCAATCGCTTTATTCAACTTCAAACGGTCAAGTTCCTCTAAAAACATCGGCCTCTGAAAACACTGGAGCTGAAGCCATACAACTGGAGATGCAACGTGCTATGTGCAGCAGTGTTGTCATTGTAAAAGCTTCCTTCTGAAAATACTGAGCAGAAGTAGCTATTCAAATGGTCAGCGACCACCTCTATCAATTAAGGTATTCTTATTATGTGTCTTGGTAATGCTGCAGTTTTTTTTCTGTCTGTCACATATATCTGAAGAAAGTTTTTTTCCCCTCCTTAACAGATTTTGCAATTTCTTGATATTTTGAGGCTTTAGCAGCATTTATAGTCTGGTTTGCCTCCTTCTATATTATTGTATATATATTTCTCTGTCTGCTACACTTCCAGTCTCCTCCTATAGGCTGACTTTTTCCTGTACTGTAGTATTTACTTCTCTTGTAAACCATAAGGAAAACAAATACATTTGCTCTTTGCACAACTTTCTCCAGTGAATACAGCAGCACATACATACTGGAAGGTTTGAATTGTTTAAAGAGAAATAATTTACAAAATCTGTATAACTTTCTTGCATCAGTTGACTCTAATTTTTACCCCTTTATAAAAGGTGTCTATGACCAGGAATAATTCTTTTAAGTAATGTAATTTCTTCAGATGAGCAAACATTTTGTGATCACCACTTTACCATACCTGGCAAATAATTTTGTTAAATTGGATAATTATGATTGGCTGACGTCTGAACTGTTTACCTTCTACCCTAACTATTTGTACATAAAATTATCTCTCAGTGCTTTATTCCCATTTTAATTAGCATAGTGGACATGAATTATGGATGTGTATTTTTATATCTCCACATAGACCACAAACTGAAAATAGCCCGGTAATTCTCTAATGACTTTGAATCAATACAAAAAGTGAAGCATAGATTACTTATTTATGGAAGATGGATTATAATCAAAACCAACACTATTTTTAGGAAATTTTCATTTAAAAGAGTGAAGGTATTTGGCAGCCAAAAGTCATTGAAAGTTGGACTGCATACAACAAGGACTCTTGCTCAATTTACCCACAGTGAACATACTTTACAGGACAGTGTACTGAAAATGCACTTATAAAACATAATGGACAAAAAACACTAGCATGTACTGTACAGGAACTCCAAGAGACCATTTTAGCATTATGAACATTTTTTAAAAGCTAGTTATGTATTTAAAAGGGTTACTCCAGCAGGGTCAAGTATACAGTGAGGGGGCTTTAGAAGAGTGTATAAAATATTTGCTAATGTCCAATTGAAGATCTCTCTTGCAAAGATACAATAGTTATAAGGATATTACTGTGTATACCCCCCTTCCATCTGTAGACAGCTTGGATAGAACAGTCCATGCAGATCAATTATATTGGAAGTTATGGCAAAGATGGTGACACCATTGGCAATCCAGAAACATGCATTTTCCACAACCTCACCATGAGATCACATGACTGATTGCTGGAGCTAAATCAGGTAATACTAGACGAAAAATACACACTAGACATACACCCCCCCCCCAAGTGAAACTTAATCAGATTACCTACTCACAACGGGATTGACATCCCGCTGCGAATATGTAAGTGATGGCCCCCTTTATCCCCCGCCAGCCGGATCATACATTACCTGCTCCAGGCTCCGGCTTGCTTTGGAGGCTCCCAGCGTCTGGACATCACGCTCAGCCAAGCAGTGTGCTGCCCTGCCGGGAACCCCCGAAAGAAGCCAGAGAGCAGAGCAGGTAGTGTTTGCTCTGGCTGACGGTGAGTTAAGGGGGCTGTCACTTCCGTTGCGAGTAGGTAATATGATTGAAAATGACAGGCAAGGGATCCGCAGCAGATTTAGCTGCAAATTCACAGTCCGTTAGCAAGGGCCCACACAGAGCAAAAGGAGCGGATTACGCAAGGAAATATTTCCGCCTGAAATCAACTGACGCTGAATTCCAAGCAGAATATAAGCAGAATCCCTGCGTATTCTGCTAGGAAAGTGTTCAGCTCGTAATCAGCTCTTGACAAATTCAGCGCGGAATACTCGAGGAATCCGCGCTGAATCCGCATGCATTCAGCGCTGAAGTTCAGCGAGTATTTGGTGAGTAAACTAGACTATACCAGAACATATACTAGAATCCTCCTCCCCCCCCCTTTTCCCCATTTCCGCGCTGATTCAGCGAGTAATTTCCGCTTGTATTACGCTTGTATTCCGCGCTGATTACGCGCTGATTACGCGCGTATTCCGCGCTGAAACAGAAAATCAGAGCCCCATTGATTTGTATAGGCTTCCGCTAGCAGAAGAATGAACATGTTCATTCTTCTGGCGAAAGCGGATTAGCTCAGTGCGGAAATTCCACTGTGTGAACTGCAGAGCAGAATTTCCATTCAACACAATGGAAATTAGCTCTGCACCCATTTTAACGGCTGAAATTTCAGCGCTGATTCAGCGCAGAAATTCAGCTGCTTTTGCTCAGTGGGAACGAGCCCTTACGTGTGAAACTGGCCTAAGGAACTGAAACTTAGCGTGGGGAGTGGGATAAAATCTCTGCTGCAGTATGTGATAACTTGGTCATGAACTATATGAACATCTGACCTCTGTAACTGCAAACAAAGGATTTCTGTACCAAATATTAAAGTTCGTCAATTTTCTAGAAATTTTATTTTATAGATTTTGTCTCTCAGTTGAAGTGAACCTTTGATAAAAGATAGTGACTAGAGATGAGCGAACCTGGTTCGGGCTCGAGTCGATCCGAACCCGAATGTTCGGTATTTGATTAGCGGGGGCTGCTGAAGTTGGATAAAGCTCTAAGGTTGTCTGGAAAACATGGATACAGCCAATGACTATATCCATGTTTTCCACATAGCCTTAGGGCTTTATCCACGTTCAGCAGCCACCGCTAATCAAATGCCAAAAGTTCGGGTTCGGATCGACTCGAGCATGCTCCAGGTTCACTCATCTCTAATAGTGACTGATTAGTTACTGGTTATATTTATGCAGCTGCTGTCACACGTGTGGCTACAACAGAGCTGCAATGGAATAGATGACATAGCAGGAACAGTGGCAGTGAATGCATTATGTGATGATCTTTTTCATACACATTTTTACAGACATTTTGGTGTTTTGTTAAAAAAACAATAACTGCTGCCTACTATTTTAAAGTGTATCGTAAAATACAGTCAAATGTACACACTTTATTTTATCTTAGGGTTAGTGTTTTAAGCTAAATGGGAGTATAAAGATTGCAGATGCAAGTAAAAAGTTGCACAAAATAAGAAATGTCACCAAAGACATGTTTAAAAAAAAAAAAAATGCAATGCAAATTTTTTTTAACATGCAATTGAAAGTGCGTTAAAAAGTATGTAAAGGAGTCCTATGGTATTTGATTTAGTGCTATAAAACTTTTTTTTATAAAACACATAAGCTACAAATTAAAGAAGATTCACACTTTTCTGGCAAGCCCATTTTAGTGGTTCATCAGTAACCCTCTTAGGGTCCTTTTACTCAAAGATTATCTGACAGATTTTTGAAACCAAAGCCAGGAACAGGCTATAAACAGAGAACAGGTCACAAAAGGAAAGACTGAGATATCTCCTCTTTTCAAATCCATTCCTGGCTTTGTCTTAAAAAACAGAAAGATTATCTGACAGATTTTTTTAAGTTAAACTGACCACAAGTCCTCTTTAGGGGACAATCCACAACAAATGGGGAAAATCCACAATGAATCTACAACATAAATTGACATAAATCGATTCCATGCAAAATGTTTCCACATGAGAGTTCCTAAAATTTCATTTACATTGCTTGTAATAGAAGAAAACTTGAGAGTGCACTCACCATAAAAAACTTTCTTTATTGGATCCTTTTAAAATCGCAAACTATAGCAGACAACGGCATGGCACGCCAGCACCCTCCACTGATTAGCTGTTTCGTGCTAATCACAGCACGAGATGTCAGAGGAAGTGCTGTGATTAGCACGAAACAGCTGTAACGATCAGTGGAGGGTGCTGGCGTGCCATGCCGTTGTCTGCTATAGTTTGCGATTTTAAAAGGATCCAATAAAGAAAGTTTTTTATGGTGAGTGCACTCTCAAGTTTTCTTCTATTACAAGTGTTGGATGGACTATGTGTATTCGAGTTGTTTGCACCACTTGAACTGCGTTCACAATCAGTTTCCCTTATAACCTGCAAAAACCTAATTAGAATCCCGTCCTAGGTGTCCTGTAGTGCCGACTGCTTTGCCTACATTTTTTCTGTTCATTTACATTGCTGTTATTAAAATACTTTGCAGATTTTCTAAATGCAAAATTGGCTGCAGAAAATCTAAAACATATCTGACCTGTGTTAAAACACTAGGGAAAATTTTTCCATGATGCAAGATCTGCAATAATAATAATAATAATAATAATAATAATAATAATAAAACTTGTAAATCATTAAAACTAAACAAATATTTATACTGCACTTTAATAACAGTCTGATATTTTCCAATTTTTTATTTACACATGAAAAAAAAAAGTGCTGCCATTCAGAGATATAATTTAGGTGTTTACTGAACCTAAAACCTTCAGACAAGCTTTTATGTTGCATGTATTTATTTATTTATTTTATAAAGAAATTGTTGATTTCCTTCATGGATTCTTGCTGCCTGCAGCATAATACCTTGAAAAACTATGAATGCCAACAATAGTTTCCATTAAATGCTCCATAAAGTGATGTTTAGCAAAGAACATGGTTTTGTGAGTAGGTCTCTGAAGAACCTGTGGGTACACAATGAAGGCAGAGAATATCTGATGTATAATGAGATCAAGTGGTTCAAGTGTTCAGATAGGAGCTTAATGTGTAGGCATCATTGAAGACAATTTTGCACATCTATTTTACACATGAAATGTTACATTTTTGTAGTTCACATTATTTAAAAAAATGTTTTCTGTGTGTAATTCAAAGTTATAACTTTGTCCACTAAGTATGCCCATTTCTGTTTATTTACCCATTGTCAATACATATTTGTCTATGATAACAACAATGTTTGAATGAAATACGAAAGTGTGGGCCGGACATTCAGAGCTCCTGTGCTGTCAATCAAAGTGCAGAGAGCCCAGCAGCAGACTTCGTGTAGAAGATTAGGAGAGCAGCATTTAAAGAAAACCTGAAAACAATTTCCTGTTGTTGCGTTCTGACTTTCATGTTCTCCACCGAAATTTTTTAAATCATGTTAATAAAACATTTTTGCAGTGATTTTACTGTACATTGTAATAAAACATTTTTGCAGTGATTTTACTGTACATTGTTCAAAATAGTTATCAAAATAATTACAAAAGTCACTGTAAAATAATGCAATTTTCATAAAGAGTTTGATTCAAATTTTGCGAAGTTGCAGCAAAAATTGTGTTAAAACAATTTGGAAAGTTACTGTAACATAATGCCATTTGTGCTGCAGTTCTGAAAAATCACAGCAAAAATTATGTTATTTAACAGCAATTTTTGCAATTGTGGGTAAATTATGCATCAACATAGACATGATTGTGGAGAACATGAAAGTCTTAAAACAACAAAAATTCAACTTTCAGCAATCTATGAAAGCTGCTCACCGAATGTTAATAGAAGATATATAGCACTGTGATTGACAGCAAAGGAGAGCACAGAGCTGTTGGGCTGAACATGGCCAGAGACAAAAAAAAAAAAAAGAGGGAATACAGTACGTCCTATCTGACTGTGTAAGGGTGGGTTCACACATGGCAATTACATTTATCTAAATGAGAAAAAGACAACCGCAGTAATTACTACAAATGTAAATTCACCATTAGCATAATGTTCAGTTTATAGCTCCCACTGACTTCCAATAGGCAATGCTTAACACATAATAAAAGCAGCAACTTTTTTAGAGGAGTTCTATTTGGAAACCACATTGAAGTCAATAAGAGCTTGAAAAAAAGTGTATACAATGGGCTCAAGGCTTAGGTTCACTCCATACACAGCGACATCTGGCTGCTATTAGCAGCTGGGGAAGACCCTCATAACCAGAGTGATCGCCTCTGCTGGCTTTTAAAGACATTTAAATACAGCTATCAGTTTTGACAGCTGCATCTAAGTGGTTGAAGGGGTTGTCCAGCGGTCAGCCTTTTTTAATATGTTGCTGCTGGTGCATATATAACACTAAGCATGTTATCCTTACCTGTCCATGCTCCCTCTGATTTCACCAGTGTCTCCCAATGACTGCAAAGCCTCCATTTCTGAGACAGATTTGTCTTGAGAGCGAACGCCCGCTCAGCCAATCACTGACTGAGACTGGCCAGCCCCATGGCCATTGATTGGCTGAGCGGGCGGTCACACCCGAGTCAAGTTCATCTTGGAAGTGGAGGCTGGGCAGTCAGTGGGAACACCAGCAACACCAAAGGAGGACACAGAGGGAGCGCAGACAAGTATGGGTAACATTTTTATTATTTTATATGCACCAGCAGTAATTTGTTAAAACCACTTAATGTGACATCGTGTAACTGGATGTGTTTAGGTTTTAAAGTTAAACTTTCAGCAGGTTAGAAGTATTTAACCAAATGATATCTCCCTGTAGCACACAGGGGATGACGGAAAGTTTCTTATTGTAATTGTTGGCGTAATTTTTATGTAGTTATACAAAAATGAACAGTGCTCTACAGTGTAGAAATCAAGCAGAAGGGCATCAGGAAAGAGAGAAAATGGAGATTCTCACCTAATGGTGTTGTTCAAATACAAGGCACAACACTCGACCCCAGCAGGTATATAAACCGCAGCCACTCCCAGGCAACCACAACGAGATCGTAACAGCAACTCAATATCCTCCACTCCACAACTAAGTGCAAAGGGCGCAGGTCCAGGTAAAAAAGCAAGGCAAAATAATCCAGCCAGGCCGCTAGGAGGGATGGGCAAGGCAGAGTGCACTGAGGCAAGAGATAAAAACAGCAACCCCCATAATGTACTATGAAATGTAAAAAATTACAATCAGAATATAAAAGTACTTTTTCAGTTTCAGTATTAGGCTGTAATCAGTAAAAAAAAAAAAATCTAGGCATCATATTCTTTTAAAGGGTAAGGTTACACATGGCATGTTTACTGCAGACTTTCTGCACTGGTTTTACTATTTAAATGCAGCTGCTGATTTCCTGTTCTTCAATACTTCAGCTGAAATGCCACACAGATAGGAAACGCCCGCTCAGCATAGACATCATAGAGATTTCCCATAATGTCTAAGCTGAGCAGACACTTTCTTCCACACAGCATTGTAACAATTTTAACACCATAAGAAATCATAATAATTACACAAGCAACTTTGTTTTTCTCCCGACATATCAACAGGGTCCCACTTTTCCAGCAAAAAACATGTCCATGGTCAACTTAGCCTGAGTCAACCTTCTAAAACAAAGGTGATGTTGCACACAACAGCTGTCTAGCAGTTTGAAATATATTTCCAATAGATTCCAGCTGGAACTCTGAAAACCAATGCACACATCAAGTGGCACTTGAAGTATGCAGTACAATATTTCGCAATAAATTGGCTACAGAAAAACAAGGTAAGGGCTCTTTATGTCTAAACCACATGGTCCCATGGATAATGCAATGAACAAAATGCCTTGGTCCCTCAAGTTCAAGAAAATGAGTGACTGCTCGGTGAATGAGTCAGAACAGTATACAAATATTAAATTATAGAGCTACAAATACTGGTTGGATAGGATGTAATTCCAGTTTCTTCTACAGTTTCATGTTCCACATTTACTTAAAGCGACTCTGTACCCACAATCTGACCCCCCCAAACCACTTGTACCTTCAAAGAGCTGCTTTCAATCCAAGATCTGTCCTGCGGTCCATTCGGCAGGTGATGCAGTTATTGTCCTAAAAAATACTTTTAAACTGGCAGCACCGTGCCCTACGGGAGTGGCTTAGATTGTGTATGCATTAGGCTGGCACACCCTCTGTCCCTCCTCCCCACCCTCTTCATCATTAGGAATGCTCCAGGCAGATTGCCTTCTATTCCCCACCTGTGTCAGCACGGCACATGGGCTGGATCGTTAAGACACCTGTGCAATGTTCAGGATGACAGGAGAAAATGTTTCAGTGGCATTCCTAATGATGAAGAGGGTGGGGAGGAGGGACGGTGGTGCAAAGTTAGGGCACAGATACTCGTGTTTGGCACGGAGCTGCAAGTTTAAAAGTTGTTTTTTTAGGACAATAACTGCATCACCTGCCGGATGGGCCCCAGGACAGATCTTTCATTAAAAGCAGCTATCTAAAAGGTACAAGTGGTTTGGGGAGGGGGGGGGGGGGGGGGGGTCAGAACGTGGGTACAGAGTCGCTTTAAAATGTTAACGTTTAATCAATGATACTGTCTTTATCTGTAAGGTGGCAAATTAAAAATGTACTTTTTCGGTACTGTGTCATCTCACACATAGATCTTATAATACAATAAGCCCTTGTCTTGTCTTAAGGGTTGCAATGCCCTTGGCAGTTGTAAATCTGTTCTCCAGCCATAAGATTTTTTTTTCTTTGCCCAAACTCATATTTGTACACCCTTCACAGAGGTGTCCCAATTAGCTCTCCTTCCATACTACTATTGACTACAGTTGAGCAAACTATGGCTGCATTCATGTTTTCCAGAACTCCCTAGGGCGGCATCACACTTCAGCAGCTACTGCTAATCAAATGCCGCATGCTCGGCTTCGGACAAACTCAAGCGTGCTCAAAGTTTATTCAACTCTACTGTTGACTATTCAGCAAAAAAAGATAAATCAATTCTGCCTTGGTATATTTAAATGAGCGTGGTGTGTTGTTAACACTTATGGACTTGTGCGGACTTCACAGATTTTTGAAGCCAAAGCCAGGATTTGATAAGAGGAGACATCTTAGTCTTTCCTTTATTGCCTGTTCCTGATTTTGGCTTCAAAAGTCTGTCAGATAAATCTCTGTGTGTAAACACACCATGAGTCTATGTTCACACTGTTTTTTTTCTGTTCACTATGTTTAATTTTAACATACAGAAAAACCTGGTGAGCCTTGCTTTTGCATACTACCATCTATAACAGGGGTGGGGAACCTCCGGCCCGGGGGCCGCATCCGGCCCCTGACACCTCCGGATGTGGCCCGCGGCTCCCCTGTGACATGCGCCGCTCTGGAGGAGAAGGAGCCGACACACACGGCATCCTCCTGTGTCTGTGACAGCTGCCAGGAGGATGCTGTGAGTGCCGGCTCCTTCCCCTCAGAGCGGTGCACGTCTTCTGACTCCTGCCCTCCTGTGACGTGCGCCGCGCTGGTGAGGCAGGAGCTGGCACAGACACAGGAAGAAGATGTGTTGTATGCCGGCTCCTGCCTCACCAGCGCGGCGCACGTCTTCTGACTCCTGCGGGCCGCGCGCGATGACGTCATTTCATCGCGCGCCGCCTGCAGGAGAAGACCGGCACAGAAGAGAGGAGGGAGAAGAGGACCTGGACAGCGTGGGAGCGGAGGAAAGGTGAGTGGGATGTTTATTTTTTTCATTTGGGGCAGGCACTGGGGGTTAACTAGGCCACCAGGGACATGACTGGGGGGTTAACTAGGCCACCAGGGACATGACTGGGGGGTTAACTAGGCCACCAGGGACATGACTGGGGGGTTAACTAGGCCACCAGGGACATGACTGGGGGGTTAACTAGGCCACCAGGGACATGACTGGGGGGGTTAACTAGGCCACCAGGGACATGACTGAGGAGTTAACTAGGCTACCAGGGACATGACTGAGGGGTTAACTAGGCTACCAGGGACATGACTGAGGAGTTAACTAGGCTACCAGGGACATGACTGAGGAGTTAACTAGGCCACCAGGGACATGACTGAGGAGTTAACTAGGCCACCAGGGACATGACTGAGGAGTTAACTAGGCTACCAGGGACATGACTGAGGGGTTAACTAGGCCACCAGGGACATGACTGGGGGGGTTAACTAGGCCACCAGGGACATGGCTGGGGGGGTTAACTAGGCCACCAGGGACATGGCTGGGGGGTTAACTAGGCTACCAGGGGCATCACTAAGGATTCAAATCAGGTACAAGGGGCATCACAGAGGGTTAACTACAATAGCAGGGGCATTAGGGGAACAATACTTTGCCTTGTTCGGGTGCTGCAAACCCCCGCTACTAACTGCCGCGCACGGTATAACATTGAGTGCGGCCCTCGAATGATTTTATTAAGGCCCAACCGGCCCTCGACATGGAAAAGGTTCCCCACCCCTGATCTATAAGCAGAATTGTGCTATCAGCCTTGAATTGCACAGAGCAGAATTCATAGCAAATTCATATACAAATACAGGAAAAAAAAATTAAAAATTTGGCAAACATATTCCACAAAAACCACAACTGAAAACAAGAAATTTCATGTTCTACAGCCTTTAACCAATCAGCAGTGAGAAACGTAGTGTAACAGCATCTGTTACATAGCAGAGGACAGTATTAAACAGCTGGCCGCCAGGCCGCACTCAGCACAGTCCTGCAGCCAATACCTCTGTATCGGCTGCAGGAATGTTCTCCTTTTACAAATGACTTGCAGGCACCAGTTGTGCCCACAAATCAATTAGCCCTTCAATTCAATGTAATGTACGACCGTCGCACTTTACATTGTGTGAACAGCTATTATTTCCGGACTCTGTTCACTGAACAGTGTTTGGAAATAATTGGCAGGTACATTATTCTATTGCAATCAGCGTCTGTTCTTTACTGAAATATAACGCTGTGTGAACATAGCCTTTGAGAGAAAAGAAGGGCATGGAAATCGCTGTTGCTAGCTGACAAAGATTAATGGATAGTCTCTTGGTCTATGAGAACTCTACCAGTGTTGTAGAGAAAAGGATAAGAGATTGGGTTATCAGCTGGATCAGGTTCCCATGCTCCTTCATTCTGCCAGCTTTTTTCCCCCACTCATTTCCTTTACCTTATTTCTCCCAACTTTTCCTTAGCCAGTTTGATTAATACTGAATGAGGTTTTTTTCCACAGCAAAACTTTATGTACTGTTGCAAGTGCAACATTCTAAATGACATACTACTGCTGATGTATTTGCAAATGTCAGAATAAATGGGTTATTCTGTTTGCTTCCTACATACATCAATTTTGGTTGGCAGACAGTTTAAAAATTGAAATGGCAGAAATTATATTTAACATCTCTATTCAAACAGGTTTTACATTCACTTTAATCTAGGAATAGATTTAAAACAGCCAAAGCTTCAAGCAATGTCTCAAATTTGAGATTGCCTTATTTAAAGGAGAAGTCCGGCTGTAGCAAAAATCTGAGGGGCAGGGGGAAATAACGATCATTTACTGCTTACCTCTCCCTATGCCTGCGATGCGCCCCATGACCTCCTCCAGGACCCCCGCCAGAAAGCATTTTCTCCCAGAGTTCTGATGATGTCACAACTTCAAGAAAAATGGATTGCACCCTTAGCCAATCAGTGATTGCAGCAGCATCCCTCTCCACTCAATGACTGGCTGAGCTGGCCGTCCTTACGCTAAGAGTGTGGCACAGGATAATGGTTAAAGGGGTTATCCAGCGCTACAAATACATGGCCACTTTTCCCCCTCTCTCGTCTCCAGTTCAGGTGTTGTTTGCTATTAAGCTCCATTTACTTCAATGGAACAGAGTTCCAATCCCCACCCAATCTGGAGACAAGAGAGGGGGAAAAGTGACCATGTTTTTGTAGCGCTGCATAACCCCTTTAAACCACAACGCACGACAGTACCTTATAACTGGCAGCTCTTGATGTGATGTCACTCCATTTTGAGAAGACACATACTCGCAATATCTCTTTGCATGTCTGAAGTTTTTATTCCTGGTACACTGTATATTCGGTCTGTGGATGACTGGGAGTGAATACATCACACTGTGAGCAAGCTTTGTACAATGTACTCAAAATAAAAACTTCATACATGCAAAGAGATATTGTGAGTATGTGTCTTCTATAAATGGAGTGATATCACATCAAGCGTGGCAAGTTACAGTATGGTCATATGTTATGGTTTAACCACTATCCGGTTTCAAACTCTTAGTGCCCTATTACACCAACAGATTATCTGACAGATTTTTTTGAGCCAAAGCCAGGAATGGATTATAAACAGAGAACAGGTAACAATGGAAAGACTGAGATTTCCCCTCTTTTCAAATGCATTCCTGGTTTTGGCTTAAAAAAAAGTCTGTCAGATAATCTGTTGGTGTAATAGGGCCCTTAGTGTAAGGATTGCTGGTGAAGAAGACCAAAGTCCGACCAGTATGGAGAAACCTGTATATGGAGTGTGGTTGTTGGTTGTTTATTCATTCAGTGGCTGAGTAGGCAGCCCATCAACCGGGTTGAGACCTCAGCTCTGCAGGATACTCTAGAGCCAGATGGGGATCCCTGAGCGGCAATCCAGCGCTAAAGAGGCGGTGTTGGGATAGTTTGTTATGTACACCATTTCCTGTGGCTGGACTTCTCCTTTTAGTTTTTAATGGCCATAGAAATAAGGGTGAAAATGTATCAAGGTTTTTATGCCTGTTTACTGGAGTGAAAAATTGGCAAATTCTTGTGCAAGTCTCTTTTTACCCAAAAATGAGCTCTAGTTACATTTGCTCCGCCTCATGCCAAAAGGGCATGGTTTAGGTGGGGTGTTTTTATCCACTATTGTAAGAAACATTTTTGTGCAACCTCACTCAATGGCCCAGGTTTATCAATCTGTCTGAAATGCAATTTTGTCTCAGACAAATAGCAACCAATCACAGCTCAGCTTTCTTGTCTCAGAATGGAATGAAATTGGTTACAGTGGTTGTAATTGGTTGTAAAATTGGTTGTAATCTGTTAGACAAAAACACTAGACGATAAGTGATGGATAGTCATGGCCAAAAGTTTTGAGAATTATACAAATATAAATTTTTACAAAGTCTACTGCTTCAGTTTTTAAAATGGCAATTTGCATATACTCCAGAATGTTATAAAAGAGTGATCAGCTTAACAGCAATTACTTGCAGTCAATATTTGCCTAGAAAATGAACTTTATCCCCCAAAACACATTTCAACATCATTGCAGCCCTGCCTTAAAAAGTACCAGCTAACATCGTTTCAGTGATTGCTCCATTAACACAGGTGTGGGTGTTGATGAGGACAGGGCTTGAGATCAATTTGTCATGATTAAGTAAGAATGACACCACTTGACACTTTAAAAGGAGGCTGGTGCTTGGCATCATTGTTTCTGTTCTGTTAATGATGGTTATCTCTAAAGAAACACGTGCAGTCATCATTGCACTGCACAAAAATGGCCTAACAGGGAAGAGTATCGCAGCTAGAAAGATTGCACCTTAGTCAACAATCGCATCATCAAGAACTTCAAGGAGAGAGGTTCCATTGTTGCCAAAAAGGCTCCAGGGCGCCCAAGAAAGACCAGCAAGCACCAGGACCGTCTCTTAAAAGTGTTTCAGCTGCGGGATCGGGCTACCAGCAGTGCAGAGCTTGCTCAGGAATGGCAGCAGGCAGGTGTGAGTGCATCTGCAAGCACTGTGAGGTGGAGAGACTCTTGGAGAAAGGCCTGGTCTCAAGGAGGGCAGCAAAGAAGCCACTTCTCTCCAGAAAAAACATCAGGGACAGACTGATATTCTGCAAAAGGTACAGGGAGTGGACTGCTGAGGACTGGGGTAAAGTAATTTTCTCTGATGAATCCCCTTTGTTTGGGACATCTGGAAAACATCTTATTCGGAGAAGACGAGGTGAGCGCTACCACCAGTCTTGTATCATGCCAACTGTAAAGCATCCTGAAAACATTCATGTGTGGGGTTGCTTCTCAGGCAAGAGAATCGGCTCTCTCACAGTCTTGCCTAAAACACATCCATGAATAAAGAATGGTACCAGAATGTCCTCCAAGAGCAACTTCTCCCAACTGTCCAAGAGTTTGGCGATCAACAATGCCTTTTCCAGCATGATGGAGCACCTTGGCATAAAGCAAAGGAGATAACTAAATGGCTCAGGGAACAAAACAGAGATTTTGGGTCCATGGTCTGGAAACTCCCCAGATCTTAATCCCATTGAGAACTTGTGGTCAATCATCTAGAGACGGGTGGACAAACAAAAAACAACAAATTCTGACAAAATGCAAGCATTGATTGTGCAAGAATGGACTGCTATCAGTCAGGATTTGGTCCAGAAGTTGATTGAGAGCATGCCAGGGAGAATTGCAGAGGTCCTGAAGAAGAAGGGTCAACACTGCAAATATTGACTTGCTGCATTAACTCATTCTAACTGTCAATTTAAGCTTTTGTTACTCATAATATGATTGCAATTATATTTCTCTGTATGTGATAAAAACATCTGACAAACACACATAAAAACCAGAGGGCAGCAGATCATGTGAAAATATAATATTTGTGTCATTCTCAAAACTTTTGGCCATTACTGTATAATAGGTTTTGTGCATACAAGAAGTGCAAGCTTGAAAAATCACAAAAGATAATTTGCTCCCATATACCCATCTTATAGCGCATTTAAACAGATTTATCTGGCAGATTTTATAAGCCAAAGTCAGGAATGGATTTGAAAAGAGGAGAAACCTCAGGCTTTTCTTTATGACCTGTTCTCTGTTTACAGTCTGTTCCTGGCTTTGGCTTCAAAAATCTATCAGATAAATCTGTGTAAACACACCATTAGGCCTGGTCTAGGGCAAATGTTTCTCTGGGGGCCTACTTTGTTTGCTTGGCTCTAAACTGTATCACACCGACAGCTTTTCAAACAGTAAAATTTCAATTTCAAACCCTAACCTTGATTATAAAAAATAAATAACACTTCATAACATAGATCATAAAAATATGTCTATTTTAAAGGATTGTGTGAAAAAAAAAATCTTTTAGATTCCTAATAGTGGTTAGGCTGTGCAAAAGAAATTAAAAAAAAATAAAAAATATATATTTATTTTTTTATTGCACAGCCTGGCAACACACAGACACATACACACAGCCATCTGCTGCAATCCCCCTCCACACATAAAATCCCTGCTGTGGCCAGGCATTGGCTAAGCAAACCCTTGCTTGTGGTTAAACATCACTAGGAAGTTGTAAGCAGCAAGGACTGGGGACCATAGGAACGAGGCATGCATATACCTTGTACATCAAAAGTAGGATGAGCCTAAGGAAGCAAGCTCAACTACAATGTCTGCTACAGTGCTGTTCATACCTGTTAAACATGTAACCTTGGGAAGGTCATTAGATCTCTAGATTTTAGCGCAGCCTGCTACTCTCTGCTGTGTCAGCTCTAAAAGAAACTGCAGATTCACAAAGTCAGTGACAATGCTGAAGAAAGTTCAGGAAGGGAAGAATGGGATCGCTGTATGCTTTGAACAGCATATTAGTACGGAAAGTAAGGCTTTTTTTTCCCATAGGTGACAACCATATTAGGAGCTAAATTAAGTGAAGTGTCATTCTCATCATGTACTTTCCAACTAAAAAATTTAAAGGCGTTATCTTACTAAGTAATATAACTTTATTTATGTTTATGGCATTCAGATTAAATTAGTATGGGTGTTTTTATCTCTGGTATTTTACCCCCTGATTTTTTGGGGGAAAAAAGCTAATATGCATATAGGCACGGTTTTGAGGTTTATGAGGTAAAAAATGCCAATGCTGATGTAATAAAACACCCAAACAGAAAGCTTAAAGAGGATGAACCATCAGGTACATCCTCTTAAATCTGACCCACAGATACTACGGCGCCATCACGTGGAAGCCGGTGCCGCAGTCAGTTTTTTGAACCGCGGCTCAGTTCACGTGTACGGCGCTGTTCTATCCATGGGTATCGGGCCGGGGCTGAAGCACAGGAGGCGGGCCAGCTAGCCTCTAGCGGAAGGGAATTCACTCCCCTCTATGACGCGGCTCCATTGATTCTAAAGGATCTGCATCATAGAGGGGAGGGATAGAACGGATAGAGGGAGGGATAGAACGGCGCCGTACACGGGAACCGGCTTCCCCGTGACTGCGCCGTACTATCAGAGGGTCAGAATAAGCTTTTGGGCTTTAGGCCCTAATAATATGTTTTTGCATCCACAGGATACCAGACACCTGATACCAATCATCTGTTTGACACCTGTATTACACAGTTAATCTCTGAACACTGTGTAGGACTGGCAACCTGTAACTGCACCTCAGCCCCTGCTGACTTGGATAGGACCTGAGCTGCAGTAAGGCTGAGTTCTCACTATGTTTTTGCAAAAAAAAAAACAGATGAAAAACGGATGCAACTGCAGTGTCCCAGAACAGAGGATTTGTTCTTATTTTATGTTTCCTAATTATTCCTGTTCTGGAAAAGTGGTCCCATTGCAAACTGTTTGTATTATGTCACCCCCCAGTGTTCAAGTCTGGTATTTCTCATGCTTTCCTATGCATATTTATTTTGCCTGTATTTTAATGGTGTGATGATGCAATGAGCTTGGTGTCACGTGACTATTCCTCGGCTGCTATAGTAACCCCAATAGCCGTCGAGCTTTGGCTGGGGATGCTATGTCACTTCCTGTCTACCTCAGTCTTCTCTCTACCCTCAAGAGAGAAGGTTGTGTTGTTCTCTCCTCCACCTTCAGGAGGGAGAATGTGCTCTGCTGCTTCCAAGCAAGGCCGCAGCTCAGGGTGATTCGCTCCCCTGTTCTAGAGACAGTACTCCGGTCCAGTCGGGACCTTCCTCACTCTCAAGATTCTCCAAGATTCTCATCTTCAGCAAAGATCTGGGTGTCGTTCTTCAGTCATTACTCTTCTCATCATCTATTCTCATCAACAGCAAGTATTCAGTTCAATCCATTCTGCCCAGTATCATATCTCCGGCACTACTACTCCCACCATTCAGTCTCCTTCCTTCAAGTAACGCTATCATCACAGCCTATTGCAGCTTCACCTATTGCTCAGTTATACTCAAGTTATATTCAAGTCTGCCTCAATCCTGGTTGCATCCAGAAACACTGTTGCTATTGGTTACCACTGTTATAATAAACGCACAACTACCGTTGTTTCTGAACCCTGGCATTGGTCTAGTTATTGGTGTCTTGACTAGGGACAATGAGGAGTTGCCCGGGCCCTGCATGGTCAGGTTCCCGTGGAATAGTCAGCTCCCCTCGTGCCAATACCGTGACCTAACATCGGGCAACTGGCTACCTGGGTCCTACTCAGTACTACCACCTAATACTACCCTTAGCGGGAGGCCCCAGCACACAGCTGTGTGCATCCAATTTTCCATTGACTTTCATAATAAAAAAAAAAGAAAACACGGATCGACCAAGTTTTTTTTATAATGAAGTCAATGGAAAAATGGATGCACACACCGACTGGCTCATGGGGACCGACAGGAGACGGGAGGCTCAAACACAGCTGTGGCGCCAAGCAGGTAATGTATGCTCCGGGCCGGGGGCTGCAGGCAGCGGGGGAATAAAGGGGTCGGGTTACATATCCGCAGTGGAATGCAAATTCGAATCCAGATTTGCAAACTCGCAGCGTGAAATCCGCTGCGGATCTGGTACGTGTGAAGCTACCCTTAGGCCATGTTTACACATGGCAAATCGGCCGTTCTGTGACACAGTTGTGTAAAAGAACGGCCGCTGTCTAAGATGTTCAACCAGGCAGATACTGCAATACCAGCCAGGTAAACATAATTTCTATTTAATTGGAATGCAGGCACATTCGAGTGTGCCCACACTTTAATTGACCATAGCAGACAATGTAAAGAATGGCTGGAGTAAATAGCGGCCACACAAAACAGACATGCCAGTTTTCTGTGTGGCCTCATGGAATCCCGGCTATAGTGTATACACTCCGGCTGGGATTCCATAGTAGTTAATGCAAACAGCCGCTGTGATTACACAATGACCGTTGTTTAATCAAAAAATACATTGTGTGAATTAGAGATGAGCGAACCTGCCGAGATTCGGGTTAGTATGAACCTGAACTCTCGGCTTCTGACTGCCGCAGTCTGCCCGCTCTGTGGAGTAGGTGGATACAGCCGGAGGACCGCATGGAAAACTGGGATAGAGCCTATGGCTATGGCTGTATCCCAGTTTTCCAGGCGGTCCTCCGGCTGTATCCACCCTCTCCACGGAGCGGGCAGACAGAGGCAGTCAGAAGCAGAGAGTTCAGGTTCATACGAACCCGAACCTCTGCAGGTTCGCTCATCTCTAGTGTGAATGTGGCCTAAAAGTAGAACATCTAGACGGAATTGTAACCAAATTATCAAATTATAACAAAGTGTATGTTTACAATAAGAGCATTTTGTATTCAAGTCGCTGTGTGTTTAGCATTTGTTTGCATGGACAGTATTTTAATTTCCAAAAAGTTAAAATGATGAATCTAGAATCTGATTGTAAATCTTTGCGTAATGGATGACCACAAATTATAATAAAAACTAGAATAGCTTAAAATAATAATAATAATAATAATAATAATAATAATAATAATAATATCCTTATGTAATATATACTTTATGTTTTGCATGTGTATGTCTTATTGGGCCATAAGAAAACTGTACAAAACAAGTTTCATATATCTATCTATAGATAGATAAAACTTGAGTAGTTCTTATGGCCCAATAAAACCAAGACATGTAAAACATAAATAAAAAATAATTTCACATAAAAAGGAGTAGAGATGAGCGAACCTCAAGCATGCTCGAGTCGATCCGAACCCGAACTTTCGGCATTTGATTAGCGGTGGCTGCTGAACTTGGATAAAGCCCTAAGGCTATGTGGAAATCATGGATATAGTCATTGGCTGTATCCATGTTTTCCAGACAACCTTAGAGATTTATCCAAGTTCAGCAGCCCCAGCTAATCAAATACCGAACGTTCGGGTTCGGATCGACTCGAACCCAGTTCGCTCATCTCTAATAAGGAGATTTTTAACTTTATTAATTTGAAAAGTGGTAAACATAAAATACCTTAAAGGATATGCTTTTCAAACTAAAACACAGATGAGACCTTAGGTTAAACTAAACTCTCCAGACTGCTATCAACAGCTCACTGGCAAATTACTATGAACTTTGGAAGTTACATAGCTAATCAGAGCATCCGTGTAGATTATCATGTTCACAGCCCTACATCCTCCAAATATATAATACAGTTTTATCCACTAGGATTAACTGCTTATGATGCATGGTCTAAATGAACTGTGGGAACCAGCTTTCCATTCCATTCCAAGTGATCTCTACATACAATATGCCTATTGACAGTCGCAAGAATTTGAACTGTAGTATTAATTATACCCCAACAAGATATTATTATAATCGTATTCAGTCGTCTGGAGAAGAGAAAGATTATTCAAGATGTTTATGATCTAATGTTGTGAAGATTCCAGAGCAATGAATGGAAACCCATTTGTATCCACAAACATTATACTGGAAGACAATTCTATCTATACAACTGGAATACAGAGTGAAAATTGTGGTTCTAATGATCTAGGAATGTGTAGACTTTGTGCAGAGGTTGTGCGGCTAGATGACATACTTTTTTTTTCTAAGCATTTTTTTTTAAAAAGTCACATGCATAGGGGCTAACATGGTTATACCTGGTGGCACTTGCAGTTCAGATAATACATAAAATCTATGATAAAAATATAATACTGCAAATATGCTAATACAGGAGAAGGCAGCAAGTTTAATAAATGAATGTATTTGCAAAAATGTATAACTTGGCCAGCCCTTCAATCATAACAATATTACTGGAGATTGGAATAACCCCTTTAAAATACACTTAAAGGAGAGCAAATGAAAAAATATAATTATATCATTATCTGCTATATTTTTTCCTCCTCAACACAACTTGTATGCTGGCTATGTAATTCTGTTACCATGCTGGTTGCTACTAAAATGTGCTACTCTAAAATTGTAGAACTCTTGCTTTTCTTACATGTTATCATTTGTCTTGTATTGCTATTGCATAGTTTCATCAAGTGCGATAACCTTTCTATAACTACACACTATATTCTTATCACTACCCAGCGAAAATCTGTTTGCCACTGATGTCAGTTCTATGTCCTACAATATAAGGACATATGATATTTAAAGAATAATGAGATGACAGATTTATACCTATACTTCTGAACATTTTCTAGTATATATAACAAGTTATATACTATGTGCATTGGATCTGCTTTGTGGAAACGGTAAAATAAACATTTTTCAGTGCTGACAATATCTCATTAGCTGCAACAACCTGAAACTACTGCCAACAAAATTTAAATTCCTCATGATTCCCTCTGCCAACAGGAGATATATAGTAAGATCATGTAGGCGGCTATGTGCCCTGTATGTCTACAATTTGGGGGTTGTACAAAGCCACTGTAATTTCACTTAATATTTTTAGTCTACAAAAAAATAAAATATCCTTTTAATTTCTTGACATACAATAAAACAAAAGACATTTTTTTTTTTTAGATAAAACCATTTTCTCCATCTAGTACTTTAAAGGTTGGGCAGATTGGTACAGTACATTGAGAAGATTTAACTACAACAGTGCTGAGGAGGAGGGTAAGAACTGACTTCATTCTCAGTGATCCCTGCTCTATGGAAACTAACCTGCTGTTAGTTTCCCTTTAAGAACATCCATAGACCTTTTCTACTTTGATAATATAACTGAGTTATATTTAATTGAACCCAATTGATTTTAAGACAGATGGGTTTCTTTCAATTTGGACCAAATTTATACATACCAAATAGAGAATGCCAGACTAGTTTAAAGGAGAAGTCCCATGAAAATTTGTATTGCCCCTCAAAAGTTATAGAAATCACCAATATACACTTATTACGTTAAATGCTTATAAAGTGCTTTTTTTCCTGCACTTACTAATGCATCAAGGTTTCACTTCCTGGATAACATGGTATTGTCACTTCCTGGATAAAATGGTGATGTCACGACCCGACTCCCAGAGCTGTGCGGGCTGTGGCTGCTGGAGAGGATGATGGCAGGGGGACACTGAGGGACACAGGGCACTGGAGGGACACTGAGCATCCCTCTGCCATCATCCTTTCCAGCAGCCACAGCTCTGGGAGTCGGGTCATGACATCACCATTTTATCCAGGAAGTGAAGCCTTGATGTAGTAGTAAGTGCAGGGAAAAAAGAACTTTATGTGTATATATAAATGTACATTGGTGATTTGTATAACTTTTGGGGGGCAATACAATACTTTAATAAAAATTTTCTCTGGACTTCTCCTTTAACAAGCATTGCCACTGCTGCATTACACATGTGGTGAGAATGACAGACATCCATAGCTGTTTGCCTTGGGTGCCTTTATAGAGAGAGATTTAACTGAGATTGCTGAAGCCAAAGCCAGGAATGGATTTGAAAAGAGGTGAAATCTCAGTCTTTCCTTTATGACCCGTTCCCTGCTTACAGTCTGTTCCTGGATTTGGCTTCAAAAATCTGTCAGATAAATCTGTTTGTGTAAATGCACCCTTACTCTCACCATGCATGCTCTGCAATAACAGCCCCAACCTCTAGTAAAGTGGATGATGTAGGTGCAATTGTCAGTGTTTACCTGGGCTGCTTCACTATCCCATGGCGTCAGTGCGGGATTTGGAACTGGTGATTTGACAAAAAGTAGGCGTTCTTACAATGAAAAAGGTCCGTAGATAAGAGCAGTGAGGTGTAGCAGGCCTAGAGTGTGGGAACCCTAGGCCCACCTCTTTGACACTTTCAGTACAGGTTAAAAGATGATAAAAGAGAAAAACTTCTTAAACGCATACCTAGACATTTTGTAATACCTACACAACTATAGCAGCAGCTTTGTGTGGTTTAAGAGGAGTGACAGATTTGCTTTAATGTTTATAATGTATCTATGGTTTGATTTACAACATTGTGTTTTAACTATGATCTAAAACCACTTTTCCTATAGACATAATAAAAAATAAATAACTACTCTTTGACATTAGGTAGATCACAACTGGTAGAACATACAGTGATAATTTATAATCTGTAAGGAAACCTAGCAGTGTGTGTTCAATTTGTAGCCACTCTATTATGGCTAATAGGCAAAGTTCCAGAATACAGACGCCTGATGCAGAAGATTTCTTCCATTTCAGGAGTTCTTGTAATTCTCATTAGAGGCCTAATCAGGTGTGGACAATGCAGGGTGAGGGTAAATTCTTTGGATGGATGGTGAAATCTGGTAAAACAGAATAAACTCTATGGGAGCAGCAGGGATGCGTGCGGCAGCCAGTGGGCGCAAGCTGCGGAATCCGCGGCGGGTGTTTGGTCAGGATTCCATAGTGTGCACATAACCCTCACCCTGCATTGTCCACAAACCTGATCTGGCCACTAATAAGAACTCCTGAAATGAAAGAAACCTTCTGCACTACAAGTATGAAATAAAAACATTAACACTACACTGTTGTCATGTAGATCATCATAACACAATTCAACAAAAGGTGAGATTGTTGTTTATTTTTCTTTTTTAATTGTGTAGACAGTACTATGTTCGGTAGATGACTCAATGTCTGTCACTTTGGCAGGGGGCCCAGGCTTCACTGGCACTTTGGCTTTGGTCAGCTTTCTTTGTTCTCCAAAAGTACTGTACATCCACAGATAAAGCTTGAGCTCCATATTTTAGAATAATTCTTTATATTTGAATAGGTTTGAATATACAGTACAGTATATAATTTCTATTGGAGATGTTGGCACCCTGCATGGCCTAAATTGGTTTTACAGGCAAAATGTACTGATAAGATGTTCACATAGCCATCATATTTACTTGAATGGGAGCCATGTTGCAGCTACAATTGTACTGTTACACACTTAACTAAGACAAAGTATGCTTATTGTGTAGTGCGGCACCAAACAGCTGATAGATAGCTCATCATTACACTTTGCCTGGAAAACCCTTTCAACACTCGTGAAAACAGAGGGTTACTTTATAAATGTTTGACATTTAAAAAAAAAATGTTTGACCTTTAAAGATTTTTCATTTCAGGCTTGGTTCATGTCACTATGAAATTTCTATTGTAAGGGTATGTTCACACTGAGCAAATGGGGTTTAATGCCACCTGCTTCAGTGTGAGACCGCATCTTTATGGGAGGGCTTGCGTGCCTCCGCTCTCTGCTCAAAGAATTTACATGTCAATTCTTTGAGCGGAGGAAAGCAAAGGCGTGTGAGCCCTCTCAAAGAGATGCGGTCCGATACTGAAACAGGCTCAGTTTGAACATACCCTAAGTATAGGTTGGATGAATGGGGTCCTAGAAATACAATTGCCACATGTTCCCAGCATGTACTCTACACCTAATGTTGAACGCCATGCGGATGTGAATAGACCCATAAAGGTTGTATTACACTGGCCAACCTGCTTGTAAAGGAATGCCATTCATCAGCACACAGGACTTGTTCATGACACCTATTACATGGGTTGGTAATCACAAAGGCAGGGCTGCACAAACAGTCACTAGATCACAGCTTTAACTATTGCATTGCAAACGTTAAAAGCAGTGGGTAAAACCTGTAAGAATAACTGCCATACTGGGGTATAATACTGAAGTGCAGGTCACCTTACATTTGCTGACAAATCCAGTATACTGTACCAAGACCAGTATAAAAAGGGAAATTAGACCATCACACTATGACCACTTTTATTACCACCATACTGTTACCCAAAAATCCTTTACAATGCTAAGACCAATATCGTTCTAGACAGTGACCATATATTTGTACTGTAGATAGAACAGGCTCGGCAGACCATTTAAATGATGACAGGACACTTATATCCAGTTACTCACAAGTGACATCTTCCCTGATTAGAGTTGTTAACTTTTATTTTTCGTTTCCATCTGGCACTGGCTATCATTCTTCAGAATTTGCCGGAGAAGTTCTTTAGGTCCCTTGCTTCAGCATAAAATAGTATTTAGACCTTCTCTGTACCCCCACATAGAATTTAGTCTCTTATAATATTTAGGCATCTCGGTGTCCCCATATAGTATGGCACAGTATAGTCCCTGGGAAGAGAACAGCCTCTTGTGACCACAGACATAATGCTGTCTGCAGCCACAAGAGTGACTGGCAGGGTAAGAAGCCAATGGCTCTATCAGAGACAACTGTAATTAACTGTAGGCCTGGCACCCGGTGTCTGAGTGGGCCTCCCGAAGGTATAAGGGGCCCTGGCACTTGCCTGGTGCCATCACTGGCCTTGGCCCTGATTGTTTGCACTTGAAATATATTTCTAAATGCAGCCATGCACATTACATAGAAGTAGGTTGATGGTTGAACAACTTTTGAATTAACAGTGAACAATAGAGATGAGCAAATCTCGGGGCTCACTCAGGTTTGTCTGAACCCAAGCATGCGGCATTTAGTTACTGAAGGCTGTCTGGAAAACATGTATACAGCCATATGCATTATCCATGTTTTCCAGGGCTGCATCCAATTTCTGCACACTCTGGAAAATTTGGGTTGAAATCATCTACTTTTATCAACTTTAACGTATGGTACCTTTAGCCTATTTTTTTTTTCTCTGGGTGTGTGTGTGTGTTGGGGGGGGGGGGGGGGGGTAACCAATGTATACATATGACACTGATAGATTTGTCCTACATAGACACCCATGGCAAAGAAAAAAAAAAAAAAAAAAGACTTTAGCTAGTAATGAAGGTCTATGAAGTTTTTCTCTACAAACTTGTTATCAGTTTTCAATATCAGCGATGAATGAAGATGTAACCGAGTCTTTGGAATGAAAGAGTATATTCACATATTGCAGATTTGTTGCAGAAATTTTAGTGACAAACATTACTGTCGTGGCAGGGAGGTATGAGGTAATTAGGGTAATTTAGTCTGCCACGCTTCAACTAACTGCCTATGTCCAGATTGAAAAATGGGGAATACATTTATCTGTATAAGATTGTTATAGAGATTTTAGCTGTTTAGCAGTGCCAAACATATTCAGATGAATGGGACAGTCATAGACATCTCTGTGAATTGACCCTACGGGCGCGCTCACATGTACAGGATCTGCAGCAGATCTGATGGTGCAGATTTGATAATGTGTTGCTGCAGAGAATCCACTACGATATGTTGTGTGAAACTATCCTAAGGACAGCTTCACACATACCAGATCCGCAGCGGATTTCACGCTGCGAGTTTGCAGCGAAATCCGCTGTGGATCCTGTAGTGTGAAACTGAATGAGACCCTGCTGCCTGTATGGGACTCGGCCCCTTTAACCCCCCGGCCACCCGCAGTCCCGGCCCTGAGCATACATTACCTGCTTGGCGCCACAGCTGTGTGTGACGCTCTCGGCTCCCCATCAGCCAATCAGTGCTGCCGTGCACTGATTGGCTGATGGGGAGCGAGGGGAGCCGGGAGTGTCACACACGCTGCGGATCCGGTACGTGTGAAGCTACCCTAAGGGTGTGTTCACATGTACAAGATCCGCAGCAGATTTGATGCGGTGTTAAGTTATTTAGACCAAATCTGCTGCGATACGGTGTGTGTGTTAAGCTACCCTAATACACACTGTCAGGGCATGTTCACACAGTGTATTGTACCAGCCGTTCCGTGACCCAGCCGGGTCACGGAGCGGCCGATCTCTGCAAAGATCATCCCGGCCAGTACTGCAGTACCGGCTGGATGAGCTTTATGGCCGTAGAATGCGGGCGCATCAGAACTCCCCATAGCACACTATGAAGCAAGCGGCCGGAGCCACTGGCTTCAAAGTGTGGGCTGACATGGTTTTCTTTGCCCACTATTCAATGAATAGCGGCCACAGAAAACTGACATGTCAATTGATTGCGGCGCCGCTTGGGATCCCGGCCGGAGCGTATACGCTCTGGCCGGGATCCCATAGAAGAACATGCAGCGTGTCTTTTCGTGCAAAGTACGGCCGTTGTTGCTGATGAAACATAGCCTCACTCAGTATAAGTAAAAGTGGCACAATGGATTCAAACAGCTACACTTTGTATCTAAATATAAAATGTAAAAGGTGAATATAAATGTTTGAGCAGAGAATACATATGTCAGAATCAAATGGTATTCATTGGGCGTACATTTATCAATCTGTGGTAAACAAAAAAAATTAAATAATTTGTTCATAACAGCAACCAATCACAACTTAGCTTTCACCGCAATGAACTCTGGTAAAATGAAAGCTAAACTGTGAGTGGTTGCTTTGGGCAAATTACACCGGTTCCAATTTTACAGAGATTGATAAATCCAGGCCTAGGATTCGAAAAGCAACATGATAAACTTTCATAAATTAATAATGATAATACTGTTGATTGTGCTCATTTTGAAGTGCCAATAGTTGTGAATGATAGGTATATTATTAGAATGAATGGGCCCTTATAATGAAAAGATCCTTAATATCTCCTAGCAACCAGACAGCAATAACAATGAGCTTTGATCAATGCAAACCAAGAGGGGAAAGGTCACACTTATCCTACCCAGTTAGTTCTTGCAAAGGATCCAATATCACATACTGTACTAGGTAAACTGGATAGTCGATTCATAAACTCTGAAAGACAGATTTGTGATTGGATAGTTACTGGTCCTGACAGCTCAGCTAGTCACATGTGGTTTTACTTATGATGTAGGTTGAACATTCTGATTTTATAAGAGGTCACTGAATGGGACGGTCTCTTCCCTATAAATTGTGTACATGACTAATCCTGTCTGTATTCCCCTATGAAGGAAAAGATCTAACTGGTTTTCAGGGGGCTCTGCAAATTAGCACTTGGCCAGTAAGCAATCCCATCCATGCCACTTTCAGAATAAGTAATATTTAACTACTGTTTCATAGAAAATGATTACAAATACCATAATGCAGCCATATATGCTGCCATCTTAACTTGTATTACCACAGTTACCAGAAGCATCTTAAGAAGCTAGTATTATTTTATTGCATGTCTTTCATAGTACAATAGGACACACATTTAAGCACAGTGCATCATATAAATAAGTCAGATCCATTATAAACGTTATGAAAAAGAGTAACCTTAAATGGCATTGTTACACCTTGATGTATTTGAACTGCACTGTCTGCAAGCCTACCACATTGTAATGGTACATTGATTTCCACAAATAAAGCATTTAAAGTAGTCAAAAGATCTGCACCCATTTTTGTCTCTATGTAGAATTATGTTTGCACCCATTACAATAGCAGCACCGGCTGCCTGGACGGTATGATCTCTTTAAAGAAATCAGTCAAAAGCCTCACAGCCTATACCACTGAAAAAACTACAGGTATTTAGCTTATTGGGGGTGTATATATAATTTTTTTTCAAGGTAGGGAGGAGACATGGGGGATTCAAAGAGCTAAAATCAACATTTTGAAAAAGTAATGATGGCCTTGAGGTATTCCATACTGACAGCTGCTGCCTAGAATATGGAAGGCTATAAAAAGCTGCCTGTTTATTAAAGAATTGTGCATAATAAGCATCAGTCATGTTAATCATGTCTGTTTGCCAGCATTAATCCCTTATCACACTCTAGCACATAGCTTTTAAGGCTCCTTACCTTTCGCTGAATATTTAAGCCAGTCGCTGCTTCTGAACCAAGTCCAGTGTCACTTCAGTGGCTGCAAAGCAAGAATGCAGCCAGCCAGCCAGCCTTTCCCTTGCTATCACTGGCTCCTCTCTACTCTAGCACAATGCACCCAGCCTCCACTGGTCATGCCTTTGATAAACTTGCACACCAAAGTAACATACTGGAGGGTTTTTGGCATGCTACCGACTTGCTATTTTATGTTGCCAGACTGCCCTTCAAATAGAAATTCAGAAGGAGAATAAAATATCTGTCAAGCTGTTGCAGTTAGCTCATAATGAGAACATTGTAGACCAAGGTATCACTATATTGTGTATTAAAATAAAACTGTAGTACTGGAATCTATAAGTGAAACAGGACAGATTGTAGTGCTATAGCTGAACACTGAAATGGATGAAGCCATATTAGTCACATGTCTAGAGACATCTACTAAACCAAACACTATCAACAAAAATGGCTCTGCCATATTCCTCATTGACTTGACTGGACTCTAGATCAAGTAGCAGTGACTTAAATATATATTCAGTATACAGACACCAGGCTCTTATGTCTTATTCCCTTTGCAATGCACAAAGTAGATATAAAGGTGAAAAAAAAAGGCTAAGGCTATGTTCACACACATTTTTTTTTCATTTAACAGCAAAAGACTTCCGCAAATAATGTTCATGCTCATAATTGGCGGTCATCTTTTGCCGTTGTGTGAATATAGCCTAAAACTGATAGCATCAGAATAAAAAAAAAACAATGTAATAAAATGGCAAGCTGGAAATACAGTATTATTTAACCTCTGTACATTAAAAGGTTCTACCTGAGATACATATATTCATACCTCACTACCAAACTTCCATTGCTTTTTAACCCCGTAATTGTCAATGCTGAAAGCTACACTGGGTTGATGTGTACTGAACACAAAGGGCGAATACACCGAGCCCCTTCTGTATCACTGGAGACTGCAGAGTTGAAAGCAGCAGTCTAAATAGGCTTAAATGTTTCCTGATACACACTGCCATTTCTGAATGCCAATGTGCAGCATGCTTCTCATGCCATTTAAATGCCCAGAGAACAGTAGAAATGCATTCATTGCTCAATCCCAACTCCAAGGCTCCTGCACTCTCCAGGCAAGTGCAGCATTTCTTTGTTATTTACAGCTAATAACCCCGCTATTTACTAGGAGGCGACAGAATGAATCATGGACAGCATTGTTTGAGGGAATACAGGTACCTTCATAGAAAAAAACATCAAGCAATTGAAAAATCATTGCCATAGCTTACATGTGAAGAAAATGGCTTGTCCATTTAACAATGCCAGACATGCTCTGCAGCAGCAGCAGCTTACAATTGGCAAATACAACCCATATATTGGTATACCACAAGCCAACCTTCTTCTGTACAGCAACCCTCACAATAAGCTGATGGACATCCAGTCCTCCAAAGACAACAGGAACCCAGAGGTTCATAGCACAATGGTCATGACATTCTTACGCCATCTGCCTATTCTAGTGCTTAGATTTGCTGTATGGCATATAGCAATGTATGGAGACAGTACAAGGAACAGACACATACCCAGTCATCTCCTACCTTATTGTCATCCTCAGCCTCTCCATCATCCTGAATTTTTTAAGTCACCTGTACTGATCCATCCCATTTTCATACAGAGAAAGACATTATTCTCCCTGATAGGAAAGCCTCAGCTGTGCTCAGCTACATATTTTTCCAGCACGGATGCCTAGAATTTTCTGCACAAACCAGACACAAACTGCAGCTGAGCTCCCTTTCTCCCCTCCCTTTAAGAGATGAAGCTAGTGCTCCCCTAGTCTCTCCCAGCCTGTTCTTGCTGTCTTTCCTATCTCTCTCCCCCTCCCCCTCCTAACCAAACTCAGTGCAGCCCAGTCAGGGTCATTTACATTTCTCAGCATGATGACCCCTCTCCATCCTCTCCTCTGCTGTTTGTAGGGTCTGCTAGACCTCAATGTACTGTTACATACAATGGCAAAGGCAATAAAATATATCAATATTTCTAGAAATTATTATTACACAGATCATAACATAGAGAACCTATCTAGGTGTATTACTTGTATGCATTATTTCTAACTGAAATGTATATTCTGCAATATATGTATAATGGTTCTTCAAAGGCAGAGGAATGTGATAGATTTTCAATTCCTTCCCCTTTATAGATTACATTATTATTCTAGGTTTACTCAGGAGGGGGTTGGGAGAATGTTCTTCCACTAGGGCTGTGGAAAAGCACTTCTCCTCCCCCAGGTATCAGCTGAGGTAATAAGGACAATTGGAGAGCAGATGACCTCTCTGACATTACCAGTGTTTATCTGCATCAGCTGAACCCCAATGGCAAGTGGAGAGAATATATCATTGCTTAGGCTATGTACACACGTGCACACGTTTTACTATAGGTCAGTTGTCGAATGTTCTCTGACGTATACCTCTGATATATTTACCAGTCATATAACATACAGCGGCATATGTAAGCCATTGGCCACAAGGCAAAAAATGTCCAGTCTACTTAGTTTGCAGCGGCCAACTATATGGGAAAATGCAAAATGCTGTGCTTATATACATAGTAATTGTAAAAAGCAGGAAAATCTGTACACACCTTTGTTTTGACACCTCCAGCAAGCTTTTAATTGGTATGATAATTAGCTTTAGCCTATGTTCAAACACAGTACAATAAAGGTGATATATGGCCATCATTTTGAGTTAAAAATATAATAATATAATATGCACTCCATTGTAGTCAATGGGAAATCGGACAGCATTGCACACAACATATAGAATATCAACTGTAATTGATTACGGCCTTCCAGGTAATTTACATGTACATTACAAACAACCTGCTTTTAGAAAATACAGAAATTTTTTTCCCCTCTGTTAACACTGTTTTATTGTCACTCAAAATTACAGTTGTAGGCTGGGTTCACACTACGTATATTTCAGTCAGTATTGTGGTCCTCATATTGCAACCAAAACCAGGAGGGGATTAAAAACACAGAAAGGATCTGTCCACACAATGTTGTAATTGAGTGGATGGCCGCCATATAACAGTAAATAACTGCCATTATTTCAGTATAACAGCCTTTGTTTTAAAATAACAGCAAATATTTGCCATTAAATGGCGGCCATCCACTCAATTTCAACATTGTGTGAACAGATCCTTTCTGTGTTTTCAATCCACTCCTGGTTTTGGTTGCTATGAGGACCTGACATGAGGACCAAATACTGCCTGAGGGTATAAACACACACACCGTATACGCAGCGTATTTACTGCTGCGATACGCAGCAAATACGCAACAAACACACAACAAATACTCAGCAGATTAGATCTAAATTACTGAACACAGCATCAAATCTGCACCATCAAATCTGCTGCAGATCTGCTGCGTATCTGCTGCATGTGTTTGTACCCTTAAATATACGTAGTGTGAACATAGCCGTATGTAGTACAGATGAGCGAAGCAAATCTGGTGAATCAAGATTCGCTTCGAACTGGCTGTCAATTTGCTTCATTCTGCAAAGCGAATTCTGTGCAATTTGTTCCACGATGGTGACCGCACAAGTTAGCTTACAGTACTGTCATTCAGGGGGAACATTATCCATAATGTGAAGTAATTGGACACTGGTTGTGCATTATACCAAGTAACTGGCTTTGTGTGTACATTATACCAAGTCACTGGACACTGGTTGTGCATTATACCATGTCACAGGGTGCTGGTTGTGCATTATATCGAGTAAATATGTGCTGGTTGTGCATTATACCAAGTCACTGGGTGCTGGGTGCGCATTATACCAAGTTAGTGGCTCTTAGTTGTGCATTATACGAAGTTACTGGGTGCTGGTTGTACATTATACCAAGTAGCAGGGTGCTGGTTGTGCATTATACCAATTAGGGGTGGGTTCAGACTACGGAATTCTCGCGGATAAATTCCCCCAAATTCCGTCGCTAGAACGAGCGCCTTTCCGCCGGCTCCATAGGCATCATTCTATGAGCCGGATGATTCCGCTATCCGCCTAAAGTATTGACGTGTCAATTCTTTTGGCGGAATCTGCCCCTGCATAGAATGGTGGGGCAGGGGCGGAGAGTCGCGCGGCCATAAGCGCGTACAGGCAACGGAATCCGCCGGATTTTATCCACGCGAATTCTGTAGTCTGAACCCACCCTATGGGTGGGTTCACATTGAGTAACTGGGTGCTGGGTGTGCATTATACCAAGTTACTGGCTGCTGGTTGTGCATTATACCTAGTCATTGGGTGCTGGTTGTGCATTATATCGAGTAACTGGGTGCTGATTGTGCATTATACCAAGTCTCTGTGTGTGCATTATACCGAGTAAGGCCAAGTTCACACAACGTAAGTTTTGTATTAACCCTTTGAGGACCAAGCTCAAAATGACCCAGTGGACCGCGCAAATTTTGATCTTTGCGCTTTCGTTTTTCCCTCCTCCCCTTCTAAGAGCTCTAGCACTTTCAGTTTTCTATCTACAGGGCCATGTAAGGGCTTGTTTGTTACAGGAATAGTTGTACTTTGTAATGGCGTCTTTCATTTTACCATAACATGTATGACGGAATCCCAAATATATTATTTATGAAGATATAAATAGGTGAAATCGTGAAAAAGATTGCAATGTGGTAACGTTTGGGGGGTTCCTGTGTCTACGTAATGCACTATATGGTAAAAGCGACATGATACTATTACTCTATAGGTCAGTCCGAACACAACCATATGCAGGTTACACAGATTCTCTAATGTTATATATTTTTTTTTTATGAAATCATTTTTTTTGGCAATTACATATTAATAAAATGGGCCTATTGTGACGCTTATAACAGTTTTATTTTTTCACCTACGGGGCCGTATGGGATGTCATTTTTTCCGCCATGATCTCTAGTTTTTATTAATACCATATTTGTGAAGATGGGATGTTTTGATCTCTTTTTATTATTTTATATATATATATATATATATATATATATATATTGTAACATAAAATAGGTAATCCACACCCTTTTTCCCTCTTTTCGTGTACGCCGTTCACCGTTCGCAATGACGCTTGTTATATTTTAATAGATCGGACAATTACGCAGGCTACAAAAGGCTACCAGTGCGCCTGCTCGGAAGAAATGCCCACTGAGATCAGCGGTCTGGCAGTTCTTCTGTCTTAGGCGCAGAAAAGACCATTCTGCTATATGCAACACCACTTCTATGCGTCAGCTTATAGAGCACCACCACCCCACTGCCTGGAAGAACTGGGACTCCCAGGGCATGTCTCCATCCAAGTAAAGTCCCTAATAAAATAATCACCCATAGTCTTGTTTATTTCTTTGCATACAAAGTAATTTCACACATTACGCCAACAATTAATAGAAAAATCCAGTAATACAATGTTTAGTGCAGAACTACATAACTATGTATTTACCAAAGTCTACATAGTACTGAACAGCGTAAAGATCCGCTGATGATTTTACACAGCAGCCCTGGAGCCACATGTAAATGCTCCATTAGGGTGAGTTTTTTGGGAGTGACCAAAGCGAGGGTGAGACGGTTACTCATCTTCATTTAACCCCTTAACGACCGCGTGCGTATATTTACGCCCTGCGGTCGGTAAGGGAGTTCAGAGCAAGGCTGCGTTCTGGCCCGCCGCGGTCCCGGGTGCGACAGGTAGCCCGGGGCCGCGGCTATTAGCGGGCACGGTCCGATTGCCGTGCCCGCTAATCAAGTAATCAGATGCAGCTGTCAAAGTTGTCAGCTGCATCCGATTACCGTATGCAGCACTTTCTTGGTGTTTAGTGGCGGAGATCGCCCCTCCCGAACAACGTGCCGGAGGTGCAATCTCCGTGACTGGTGCCGGCCGGGGTCTCTGCCAAAATGACGCTGATCCCGGCTCGACACTCATTTGTTTTCAGCTGCAGCAGCCGAAAGCAAATGAGTGCCGATCTCATTGATCCATGCTGCATAGATCTCAATGAGAGATCAGTGCAATTATACTAGAAGTCCCCCAGGGGGGCTTCTAGTATAAGTGTAAAAGTAAAAAAAAAATGATGTTTTCAATCAAAAGCCCCCTCCCCTAATAAAAGTCTGAATCCCCCCCCTTTTCCCAGGTTATAAATAAACATAAACAAATAAATAAATAAACATGTTTGCTATCGCCGCGTGCGCAATCGCCCGAACTATTATTGTAGCCTGAATAGCCTGGTAAGTGTGGCCTCAGTGCTTTTGACTTGATTCTATTGGCCATACAATTCGCCCAGTAGGTATATAATGCTCACTCCTACAACCCCCTCCTCACTCCTCCCAGAGAAGGATGGCAAAATACATTGGAGGGTTACAAGTCAGGGGTTTGTGTGCCAATCTTGTGCATTCCATATTTTGGTTGCTTGCAATATTAACCCCTTCAGGACTGGGCTAATTTTCATTTTTTTCCTCTCTGTGTTTAAAAGGCCATAGCGCTTGCATTTTTTCACCAACAGACCCACCTGAGCATTTACTTTTTGCACCACTAATTTTTCCATAAAGAATGCTGTGAAGCTGGAAAATAATTATTTGCGCAGTGAAAGTGAAAAAGAAAAGCTATTTGTTTTCATTTGGGGGCCATTCACGTTTATGCCATTTGTCCTATAGTAAAACTGGCATATTATATATGTTCGTCAAGTCAGTATGATTACAACAATGTGTACTTTATATAACTTTTATTTCATCTGACTGCTTTTAAAAAATAAAACCTTTAAAAAAAAACTAAATGTGTTTAAAATTGCTCTATTACCATCCTTATGGCACTTTTATCCTTTGGTCTATGGGGTTGTATGAGGTGTTATCATACATTATGATTATACAGTATTATTAATGATCAGTTCTTTTCATTGGTACCTTAATGCATATATGCAACTTTTTTTTTATCACAGTTTGTCTGGATTTGATGTGACAAAAAAATCAGCAATTTTGCACTTTTTGCCCACTAGGCACCAGGGAAGGCTAGTTAGAGACATTTAAATGCAGCTGTCAGTTTTGAAAATTGCATTTAAATGGCTAATTAGCGGGAGGGGCGGTCCGCAGATAGCAGCAGGGATTGCTGCTCTCTGAACCCACCCAACTGCAGGAGGACCGACATTTACGTTCTGCTGCGGGAAGGGGGTTAATAAGTCATTAGACACTTTATTTCATTAGAGTTTCAGAAGCACTTTAACTTTAGATTGGGGTCATCATATTCTGGTGTCCATGAATTGCTGGCTGTTTATGAATTGTCTGGTTTGGCCACAGGCACTTTATCCCAGTACATTACAGTATTTAGTTTTTACTTTTGATGCAATATTTACTGATGCCTGATATGACATCTTTAAAGGGGTTGTCCAGCAAAAATCTTTTTCTTTCAAATCAACTGGTGTCAGAAAGTTATGTAGATTTGTAATTTACTTCTATTAAAAAATCTCAAGTCGTCCCATACCTATCAGCTGCTGTATGTCCTGCAGTAAATGTTGTTTTATTTTCAGTCTGACACAGTGCTCTCTGCTGACATCTCTGTCCGAGACCAGAACTGTCCAGAGCAGGAGAGGTTTTCTATGGGAATTCGTATAGAAAACCTCTCCTTCTCTTGGAGAAGACAGAATTACTGTGTTGTAACTGAGTGGATGGCCACCATTTAAAGGCAAATAACGAAAGTTATTTCAAAACAATGTCCGTAGTTTAAAAATAACTGTAATTATTTGCCAGTAAATGGCGGCAATCCATTCAGTTTCAACAGTGATTGAACATAGCCTTTGTGTGTTTTCAATCAACTCCTGGTTTTGGTTGCAAAATACTGACCAAAAAGACTATGTGTGAATACAGTCTTAGGACATGTTTAGACATAACAAAACAGCGGCTGTTCTGTGCACAACGGACGGAAATAATTGACATGTCAATTATTTCCACACAACGGCCATTGTTTGCATTGACTTCAATGCAATACATTTTTCTATGACAAGAACGGATGTTGTTTTTAACGCAAACCATGTCCGTTGTCTAAAAATACGTTGTGCGAACATAGCCTACAAGTGTAATATCTATGTGTTAATTATCAGAAAAAAAAATATGGATGTAATACTGAAGTTAAAATACAGCAGTACTTTATTTATAATAATGCACTCCATTGAAGTCAATAGGAAATCGGCCATCAGTGCACACACAGTATAGAAAAACGACCGTGACTGATTACAACCATCCTAATAATGAACCCGCTCATTATTTACCCCCTGCTTTTGCAAGATACAGCCTTTTTTTCATCTGTTTACACATTGTTTTATTTTCACTCAAAATGACAGCCGTATTTAGCTTTTGTTTTACTGTGTGTGAACATAGCCTAAAACTATGGCATGCCGCTGAGGATTTACTGCACATATTCCTCACTGACTGTAGAAACTAAACTAAACTGCAGTGTTTTGGATTTTGCTGCAGATCTCCTACAGAATCTGCAACTGACAACAAATCAGTAATTTGGTATGAATTTGCTGCTGCAGATTTACGTTACGCTGCAGATTTTCCCGTCCTGTGTGAACAAACCTTGAGGGAATATTCATACAGTAAAATTGCAGTGTCCCATTGCATACATTTCTAGTGCTACATTGTACTTGAACAGGTTACATTAGAAACTGCACCTTATTATTGTTAGATGTTATATTCCTATTTTACAGTCTTTCATTGCCTATTGGGGGGAGGGGGGGATACTAAAACCAGCATTTCATACAGGGGTCTTATGTAAAAGCCAATGCTGTGACTGCTGTGCTTGATTTATTGAGAGCCCCGCACCTCTCAATAAATAAAGTGCATCTTAGGGGTCATTCACACATCCGTAGAATTCAGTCCGTACATGGAAATAAGTGAATTCAGCATGTATGGGAGGTCATGCCGACATACCTACTACCTCCCAGCCCAGCAACAACTGCTGTCAGCCCAGAAATACAAGTCCTTTCCAAGGGAGGTCTACATATGATTCACAAGGAGTGCCAAGCTTTCCTTAAATCAGCAAGGAAAAGTTAAACAATGTGCCTTACTGCATTGCAGGAACTGTCAGTGCATACAATATACCGCCAGAGTTCTAATGAGTCTTGCAGTAACCTATATAATTTTTTGTTTTTCATTTTTGTATATTTAATCCCTTGAAGGGATGTGTAAATGAAATGCACAAAAATACAATGCTTTACTGCAAGACACATATTAGAACTCTGGCAGTACTCAAGAGAGTGTTGTTGCTGCAGGTCACTCTGCTGTGTGTTACTGTTGTGGCTGTTCTGTATGAGCAGTGGTTCCTGAGCAAGGTTGGCTCGGGGCAGATCAGATTGGAAGTTTTGTAGAAGAACCCGGAAGTTCCGGATGATGAACCTGGTGCAATCAGTAGGGACAGAGTTTAGACTTCGCCTGATAACCATCAGTTCTGTAACCATCATGCTGCCTCTCTTATGCTGCGTTTACACGGAACGATAGTTCGCCCGATCGTACGATTAACGATTTCGAAGTAACGATCAGCGTTTAGATAGAACAATATATCATACGGAAAATTCATTTTGGGATCGCTTAAGCCTATCTTGCACATAGGAAAAATCGGTGAACGACTGTTTACACGGAACGATCTGCAAATTTTTTGCGAACAGCGATTTTAGAATATGTTGTAAGATCAAAATGAACGATTTCTCGCTCGTTGTTCGATCATTCGCTGCGTTTATATGTACAATTATCTTTCAAATTCGATCTTTATTGTGCAAATTTGCACGATAATCGTTCCGTGTAAACGCAGCATTATTCGGATAAATACCACCTCGCGATAAATAGCCCCCACCTCCCTCTGCTCAAGCATTGATACTTCTGTGGGAGATTTTCTGAGAACTGATCTGATGTATTTTTGTAAATTCTCTCCCCAATGTGCACCTGACCTAAAGACCAAGCATTACTGGAATCTATAAGTGCTGCTTACTGTGCCCACCAGCTACATAAAGTTATGACATGTTCCACACACCTACATGACTGCAGGTGCAATAACATAGCATCGAACAGTATATGCAATATATGAGTGCATGTAATAGTCCCCTAGGGACTAAAAGTGTAAAAAAAAACTAATTAATAAATAAATTTTAGTTTTGAAAAATATGACATAGATCTACCCCAATAAAAGTTTATCTCGTCTCTCTTTTCCATTTTAAAAATAAAACACATAGAAATAAATAAATGAATAAACATATGTATAATAGTGAGCTTAATTGTCTGGTCTAAAAAAATATAACATAATTATTTCCGCATGGTAAACAGTGTAAGCAAAAAGAGTAAAAAAACAAAACACAAGGATAGTCGATTTTTTAAACATTAGCAGTCAGAAAAAAATTAAGAAAAATTCCCATTTACACAAATACAGATGTAGCCTCTGTTAACTTGATCACATTGATGCATTTAACTCGAAGTTCTAATTGATTTAAAACGAATGTACCATCATTACATTCACTTTAGGTTTTTCACATGAACAGACCGGTTATCTTGGGGAAGCTGGTGCCGCTGTCCTTTTTTTAAAGTGCCGCTGTACCCACAATCTGACCCCCCCCCCCCAAACCACTTGTACCTTCGGATAGCTGCTTTTAATCTGTTAGGGCCACGGCGGCATCCCGCGCTCCGGACCGCCGCCGTGACTCCTCACCCAGTTCCGCAGCAGCCGGGGTCCACATGCAGGGACCCGGCGCTGCGGCTACTTCGGCCCAGGAGGGCGCCTCACCTTGCCTAGTTCCTGCCCGTCACTGTGCCTGCCGGCGTGCGCCCCCGCCTCCTAGGGTGCACGCGCGCCGGCTGTCTCAGATTTAAAGGGGCAGTGCGCTCCTAATTGGTTTTAGTGTCAATCACTCCCCTATAAGTTCCAGCCCTGCCCCCTCCCAGGTGTTGGAGCCTCTACATGCTTCCCATAGCGTTTGGCCCAGCTCCCTGCGGCGGGCTCTGGTGAAAACCAGCGGCCCCTTAGACTCCTATCCCTGGTGAGGTTAGTGCCATTGCTAGTGACGGTCCAGTGGATCCACTACTCCAGGCATTACATAATCTAAGATCTGTCCTGGGGTCCGTCCGGCACATGATGCAGTTATTGTCCTGAAAAACAACTTTTAAACTTGCAGCCCTGAGCCAAATGGCCGTAGCCTAGATCGTGTATGCATTAGGTTGGCACAACCTCTCTATCCCTCCTCCCCGCCCTCCTCATCATTAGGAATGCTCCAGGCAGATTGTCTCCTATTTATCAGCTGTGTGAGGACGGCACATGGTCTGGATCGGTAAGGCACCTGTGCAGTTTTCACTGCAGAGGAATAGGGAAAATGGTGAAGAGGGCGGGGAGGAGGGGGGTGCAAAGTTAGGGCACAGACACTCCAAGCCACGGTCGTTGGGTACAGGGCTGCAAGTTTAAAAGTATTTTTTTAGGACAATAACTGCATCACCTGCCGAACAGACCCTAGGACAGATCTTGGATTAATAGCAGCTATGTGAAGGTACAAGCGGTTTGGGGGGGTCAGATTGTGGGTACAGAGTCGCTCTAAACTGTGGCCTGACGCCTGCGTACACGGCCATTGTATTACTGGGCACCAGCTGGGGATGAAGCACTGGAGGCAGGCCGGCCTGCCCCCAGTGGGAGGAAACCCCCATCCCTCTATGATGCGGCTCCATTGATTCTAACGAAATCTAGTGGTTCTATTCATGTGAAAAACTTAAAGCAAATGTACTAATGGTACATTCGTTTTAACATAGCTCCCTGACACAATTGTTGTGTCAAGGATCATGTTAAACCTGGCTACATCTGTATGATATTAATAAAAACTAGAGATGGTTGCACAAAAAAATGTTAAATGAGGGTTTGTCTTTGGTGAATATTGTTTATGAATTAAACAACAAGGAGAAATGCGACCACACCATATACAGAAATGCACCTACATCAGTTTAGTTTGGTGGATCAGAAGCATTAAAGGGGTGCTCCAGCGAAGGGGCACTTTTTTGCTGGGACCGGGGAGGAGGTGGGCGAGGGAAAAGATGTCCACTCACCTCCCTGGTTCCAGAGGCGGGTCCCGCATCGCGGCGCTCCGGTGCCCGGATCCCGCTTTCGGGTGTCTGACGCGGGCCAGAGACGTGATGTCTCAGGTCCGCTCAGCCACTCAGTGAAGTAGGCGGGATCCGTTTTAAGTCCGCTCAGATCCCGCCTCCTTCACTGAGTGGCTGAGTAGACCTGAGACGTCACATCTCGGGCCCGCGTCAGACATCCGGAAGCAGCCGGGAACCGGACACCGGAGCGCTGCGATGAGTGGACGTCTTTTCCCTCGGCCACCTCCTCCCCGGTCCCAGCAAAAAAGTGCCCCCCCCCCACTGGAGTACTCCTTTAATTCATGTCAACAAACCAAGAACTATTTTCTAGAATGTTCCCGACATCTCAAAATTTCATGATTGCCTATTGCAAGATCACTATGGATCTCTTGATTTCTTGTTCCATTTTCAGCATGTGCAAATGCTGCAATTTTTTGAAATGTCTTTTACATTAATTCAGTCATACAAACACTCAACTACAAGGTAATAAAATGCTGACATCCAACACAATCTTGTTTGTCGGCAAATGACAGCTGCTGATTAAAGAGACAAAGAAATAGTTGATTCTCACCATGTTACCCAAACCAGATGAAAGAAAGTCATTCATGTTTATAAGCCCATGTAGAAGAAAGGTTTGTCATATGGACAGAAGACATTAAAGGGGTTGTCCAGCGAAAATCTTTTTCTTTTAAATCAACTGGTGTCAGGAAGTTATATAGATTTGTAATTTACT
Organism: Dendropsophus ebraccatus; assembly: GCF_027789765.1. Taxonomy (NCBI): domain Eukaryota; kingdom Metazoa; phylum Chordata; class Amphibia; order Anura; family Hylidae; genus Dendropsophus; species Dendropsophus ebraccatus. Next base: position 121,625,731 of record NC_091454.1, read on the forward strand.
TCTATTAAAAAATCTCAAGTCTTCCCATATTTATCAGCTGCTGTATGTCCTGCAGGAAATGTTGTTTTATTTTCAGTCTGGCACAGTGCTCTCTACTGACAGGAACTGTCCAGAGCAGGGAAGGTTTTCTATAGGAATCCCCATAGAAAGCAGCGTCTATGGGGAATTATTAAAGACAGCTGCTAATTTGTGTTTTTTTTTTACTACCACCTCATAAAAAAATTAAATAAAAAATGATCAGGGTCATATTTCCCCTAGAATGGTGCCGATGGAAACGCCAACTTGTCTTACTAAAATATTTTGGCATTGCAAGGTGTCTGTGACTTAATATAATGGCTATAAAAAAAAACTGAAATAAAAAAAAAAAAAATTCATCAGGCCTCTGTCATGTCTGCGGCCTGTGGTTGAGTCAGATGACGCACTGCAGCCACATATGGGGTATTTCTACAAACATTGGAATAAGGGAAATAAATAGTGAGTGGTATTTCTCAGTAAGTATTTGCTGTGTTAGAGGGAAAAAATTGATTAAAATGGTAAATTTTTAAATTGCCCCTCCGCTTAATTTTCTGCAAAACACCTAAAGGGTTAATAAAAATTATAAAATGTTACTTTGAATACTTTGAGGGGTGCGGTTTTTACAGTGGACGGATTTATGGGGATAACTAACATACAAGGCCCACAAATCCACTTCAGAACTATACTGGTCCCTAATAAAGTTAGAATTTAAAATTTTGCAGAAATTTTAAAAATTCGCTGCAAAATTTTTAAGCCCTCTAACATCCTAAAAAAGAAAAGGACGTTCACCAAATGACGTCACCATAAAGTAGACATGTTGTAGATGTTTCAGTAATAATTAATTCCTGTGACATGACTACCTTTCTTAGAAAAAGAGAGTTGTGAATATAAAGAAACAGAAATTTTTCTAATTTTTGTGCAAATATTGTGTTTTTTTTTTTTGTGTTACAAAAAACTACTGAGCGTATCAACCAAAGTATACAAACATAAAGAGGAATATGTCAGGAAAAAGCAGTCTTAAAATAACTGCGATAGTAAAAGCAACGCAGAGTTATTACTACATAAAGAGAGAGAGAGAGAGAGAGAGAGAGGTCAGATTTGAAAAATAGAACCAAGGCATTAAGGCCAAAACAGGCTGCAGAGGCAAGGGGTTAAGGTGAAACTTTGTGTTCATGGCAATGACAAACTAGACTTCCATGGTTGACATAATTGTTCCATTTATTGGAATAGTGGATTTATTGCAGCCACTATTTCAATTGTAAAAGTTGTTTTAAAGCAATTAAAACGATTAAACATCAACACACAGAGATTAATTTTATTTCATTACTGTAACTCAATCAGACAAAAATGCTTGAACCATCATATACATCATTTCTGCATATATGGAGAACATACTGTATTATTTGCGAGGGTTATCACCTGTTCTGCACATGGTCCATAAATACGGATGATGCCGTACCAAATGGAGTTCAGAGCTCCCGACACCACCATCACTGGAGCTTTTATTTCTACTGTATAAAACTGGATTTTACTTTAACAAAATCTTACGGCAATTCCCTGCAAGAAGTTAGAACAACATAAGGTGATGACGCAGATGATCATTCATCTTAATGGCTGCCATGTGACATTTCTCATGCAGCTGCTTCTCCTTCATGTATGCATTCTAAATGTACTTTTATGAGCACTGATGTATGCTTTTACCATAGGGTGCACTTTACACACTGAATTATGCAATTTATTGTATGATGTAATCTTGGTTTACATAACAATAATTTATACTGCACACTTGTGATTATTATAGCACTATAATTTATTTGCCTGTATACTATAACTGTGGCCACTTGTATGTAACGCCTGGAGTAGTGGATCCACTGAACCGTCACTAGTGATGGCACTAACCTCACCAGGGAGCGGAGTCTAAGGGGCCGCTGGTTTTCACCAGAGCCCGCCGCAAGGTGGGATGGACTTGCTGCGGCAGGTGACCCCCAGGTCACTACCCCTGGCTTGGTTGCTAGTGACGGCAGGCGAGGCGTGGCAGGAGCAGTAGGCAGGAGATGCAGGCAGAGGTCTGTAGGCGTGATCGCAGGTGGCGGACAGGACTCAGGAACAATGGGAAGGCAGCAGGCAGGGACTAGGGACAAGGACTGCGGACAGGAACAAGGAACAAGGACTAAGGTCAGGAACAACAGGGAGCTGGGCCAAACGCTATTGGAAGCATGCAGAGGCTCCAACACCTGTAGTGGGGCAGGGCTGGAATTTATAGGGAGTGATTAGTGCAACTTCCAATTAGGGGCGGACTGGCCCTTTAAATCTGAGACAGCCGGGGCGCGTGCGCCCTAGGAGGCGGGGACGCGCGCCGGCCGGCACAGACGGAGACAGGAGCGGGGTGAGATAAGGCGCCCCCCGGGGCCGAACAGGTAGCAGCGCCGGGTCCCTGCACAAGGACCCCGGCGGCTGCATGGGGCAGAGAGAGGTCGCAGCGGCGGCCCGGAGCACGGGCCGCCGCCGCGGCGTGACAGTACCCCCCCCCCCCTTTGGCCTCCCCCTCTTTCTTGCCTGCAGGAACCTCTTGATGAGATCTTGGTCCAGGATGTTAGCCTCGGGTTCCCAGGACCTCTCTTTAGGACCAAATCCTCTCCAGTCCACTAGGAAGAACCGTCTCCCTCTGACAGTTTTCATGGCCAGAATGTCTTTAACAATGTAGACGTCGTCAGAGATGGCTTGTGGAGCAGTGAACGAAGACTTATTGGAGAACCGGTTGAGGACCACTGGCTTTAAGAGGGAAACATGGAAGGCGTTCGGAATCCGCATAGTAGGGGGTAGGCGGAGTTTGTAAGTGACAGGGTTGATGCGTTTTAGCACTGAGAAAGGACTCTTGAGTCGGACATATTTGGCCGAGAGCCAGACTTTGTCACCTGGGAGAAAATTTGTGGCAGGTCTTCTTCCCTTATCCGCCTGGTCCTTCATGCGGTCAGATGCCTTGAGCAAAGATTGTCGAGTCTGTTCCCAGATCGACTGCAGGTCAGATAACAATTCCTCCACAGCTGGGACCTCAGAGGATGGAGAGAGAGGCAGAGGAGGACGAGGGTGATGCCCATAGACCACATAGAAGGGTGACTTGCCTGTGGAACTCGAGTCCAGATGGTTGTAGGAGAACTCCGCCCATGGAAGCAGACAGGACCAGTTGTCCTGGCGAGCGGAGACGAAGTGTCGAAGATAATTGCCAAGTACCTGATTGACCCTTTCCACTTGCCGATTGGTCTGGGGATGATAGGCCGATGAGAAGTCCAGCTTCACTTGGAGTTGAGAGCAGAGAGCACGCCAGAATCTGGAGACGAATTGTGAGCCTCTGTCAGACACTATATGAAGAGGAAGACCATGTAGGCGGAAGATATGCTGAAAGAACAGCTGGGCCAGGCGAGGAGCTGATGGTAGTCCAGGAAGAGCCACGAAGTGGGACATCTTGGAGAAGCGGTCAGTAACAACCCAAATGACAGTGTTACCCGCAGATGGAGGCAAGTCTGTGACAAAGTCAATGCCTATATGGCACCAGGGGCGGTCTGGAACTGGCAAGGGCTGAAGTAGGCCGGCAGGTTTTTGACGGGAGGATTTGTTTCTGGCACAGATGGTACAGGAAGCCACAAAGTCCTTGACATCTTGGAGTAGGCTAGGCCACCAGTAGTGGCGGGAGATCAGTTGCCCGGTCTTTAGAACTCCTGGATGCCCGGCCAGCATAGAGGAATGACCCCATTTCAAGATCCGTCTTCGAAGAGCAGGGCGCACATAGGTCTTACCGGGAGGCAATCTTTGAAGAGTGGATGTGGCGACTGGCACTAGGCGATCGAGAGGTATAATGTGGCGAGGAGAGTCCTCTTGTCCCATGACGTCAGATGCTCGGGAGAGAGCATCGGCTTTCACGTTCTTCTCAGCCGGACGGAAATGGATAACGAAGTTGAAACGTGAAAAGAAAAGCGACCACCTGGCCTGCCGGGGATTGAGACGTTGGGCCGATTGGAGGTAGAGAAGATTCTTGTGGTCCGTGTAGATATTTACCAGATGCCTAGCCCCCTCAAGGAGATGACGCCATTCCTCCAGTGCCAACTTAATCGCCAAGAGTTCTCGGTCGCCAATAGTATAGTTCCTCTCGGCAGGGGAAAAAATCTTTGAGAAGAACCCACAGGTTTGGGTTTTGCCTGATGCGTCCTTTTGCGAGAGGACGGCTCCAGCGCCTACTGAAGATGCGTCGACCTCAAGTGAAAACGGCTTGGTGGCATCCGGGCGAACTAGCACAGGAGCAGAAGCAAAGGCTGACTTTAGGCTAGTGAAGGCTTGCTCGGCCTTAGGTGGCCAATGCCTGGGATCCGCCTTCTTCTTAGTGAGAGCCACGATGGGTGCGACCAGGGTAGAGAAGTGTGGGATGAACTGCCGATAGTAGTTGGCAAATCCTAGGAGGCGTTGGATAGCTCTGAGTCCCACAGGACGTGGCCACTGGTGAACAGCTGAGAGCTTGGCCGGATCCATTTGTAGACCCTGGTCGGAGACGATATACCCAAGAAACGGAAGACTGTGCTGATGGAAAACGCACTTCTCTAGCTTGGCGTACAGATGATTGGCCCGTAGTCTTCGTAGGACCTGACGTACTTGTGTCACGTGAGTCTGCTGGTCAGGGGAGAATACCAAAATGTCGTCAAGATAGACAATGACGCAGACATAGAGGAGGTCTCGGAAGATGTCGTTAACGAATTCCTGGAAAACCGCTGGGGATTTGCATAGGCCGAATGGCATGACCAGGTATTTGTAGTGCCCATCTCTGGTGTTAAAAGCGGTCTTCCATTCGTCTCCTTCACGAATACGGATTAAATTGTACGCTCCCCTAAGGTCCAGCTTAGAGAAGATCTTGGCTCCACGGAGACGGTCGAATAGTTCAGGAATAAGTGGAAGAGGATAACGGTTCTTGACTGTCACCTTATTTAGGCCCCTGTAGTCTATGCATGGGCGAAGAGAACTGTCCTTCTGCACAAAGAAGAACCCTGCGCCAGCAGGGGACGTGGATTTGCGAATAAAACCCTTCTGTAGGTTCTCCCGGATGTAGGAAGACATGGCCTCAGTCTCGGGCACGGAGAGAGGGTACACCCGACCTCGTGGAGGAGAAGTTCCAGGAAGGAGGTCTATGGGACAATCATATGTCCGGTGAGGGGGTAGAGAGTCCGCCTCTTTGGCAGAAAAGACGTCAGCCAAGTCTTGTCATTCTGCCGGTAGGCCGGGTAGAGGCTTGACTGAGTCAGGTGACGCCACAGAGCACTTGGGCTGAGGAAGCTTCAGACACCGGTTAGGACAGTCCAGACCCCAACTGAGAATCTCCCCGGTTCTCCAGTCTAGCTTAGGGGTATGTAATTGCAGCCAAGGTAGACCCAGCAGGATGTCGGAAGAGGAATGGCGCAAGATGTAGAAGGAGATCTTCTCCTGATGTAAAGCGCCCACCTGGAGGACTAGTGGTGCAGTCTGGTAGAGCACAGCTTCAGCAAGAGTCTCGCCCTTGACTGAGGAGATAGACAGAGATCGGGCTAGCTGGATCACGGGTAGCCACCATCTTTGGACCAAGGTAGCTGCAATGAAACTGCCCGCAGACCCGGAGTCGATGAAGGCAGTAGTCTGGTGAATTTGTCCTGAGGGTGTCTGGATGGAAACTGGCATAGACAATCTTGGAGAGGTGGCATTCACACCTAGGGAGGTCTCTCCTACCGGACCTAGGTGCGAGCGTTTCCCGGACACTGGGGATGTTGGGGACATTTCTGCCGGAAGTGATCAGAGCCACCGCAATAGAGACAGAAATTCAGCTCTAGTCGGCGAGCCCTCTCATGAGGAGTCAGGCGAACTCGTTCTACTTGCATTGGAACCTCAGGAGTCGACTGGGGTACAGGAGCAACAGGATTCTGGAAAACCAGTGCTAGGCAGTGATGGCGACGGGGCAGGCTTAGTCGCTGTTCTTGCCGGACCTCCTCCTCGGAAAATCGGTTGTCGACTCTGGTAGCCAATAGGATTAGATCGTTCAGAGATGTAGGGAGGTCGCGGGCGGAGAGCACGTCTTTTACCCGACTGGATAGGCCCTTCTTGAAGGTGGCTATTAGAGCGGCCTCATTCCAGTCTAATTCAGCTGCCAGGGTGCGGAACTGGATGGCGTAGTCACCAACAGAGGAGCTCCTTTGAGAGAGGTTGAGGAGAGCAGTCTCAGCTGAAGAAGCACGGGCAGGTTCCTCAAAGACGGAGCAAAACTCGGCCAGGAAGGTTCGGAGATTGGCAGCAACAGGATCATCTCGGTCCCACAGCGGCGTGGCCCAAGCCAAAGCTCTACCCTCCAATAGGCTGATGATGAAAGCCACTTTAGAGCGCTCGGTGGGAAACTGACTATTTAAGAGTTCAATATGCATGGTGCATTGAGTCAGGAATCCCCTGCACAACTTGGGATCGCCTCCATATTTACTCGGGAGAGCCAGTCGAAGTCTCAAAGAGGCTGCAGGAGGTGGTGAGCGCTGAGCTGTAGTATGCTGCTGTAAGGCGGCAGTCAGTTGCTGGATCTGCTGCGACTGTTGCTGGATTTGTTGAGCCTGTTGAGCGACCACTCTGGCTACGTCACGGAGATCAGGCACCTCACCGGGATTCATGGTTGGAGCCTACTGTAACGCCTGGAGTAGTGGATCCACTGAACCGTCACTAGCGATGGCACTAACCTCACCAGGGAGCGGAGTCTAAGGGGCCGCTGGTTGTCAACAGAGCCCGCCGCAAGGCGGGATGGACTTGCTGCGGCAGGCGACGCCCAGGTCGCTACCCCTGGCTTGGTTGCTGGCAGGCGAGGCGTGGCAGGAGCAGTAGGCAGGAGATAGTGCAGGCAGAGGTCTGTAGGCGTGATCGCAGGTGGTGGACAGGACTCAGGAACAATGGGAAGGCAGCGAGCAGGGACTAGGGACAAGGACTGCGGACAGGAACAAGGAACAAGGACTAAGGTCAGGAAAAACAGGGAGCTGGGCCAAACGCTATGGGAAGCATGCAGAGGCTCCAACACCTGTAGTGGGGCAGGGCTGGAATTTATAGGGAGTGATTAGTGCAAGTTCCAATTAGGGGCGGACTGGCCCTTTAAATCTGAGACAGCAGGCGCGCGCGCCCTAGGAGGCGGGGACACACGCGCCGGCCGGCACAGACGGAGACAGGAGCGGGGCGAGGTAAGGCGCCCCCCGGGGCCAAACAGGTAGCAGCGCCGGGTCCCTGCACAAGGACCCCGGCGGCTGCATGGGGCAGAGAGGACGCGGCGGCGGCCCGGAGCACGGGCCGCGGCCGCGGCCGTGACGTTGTACGTACACTTAGCTTGAGAAAGGTTCCATGAGGGGACCGAAACATTGCTTACTTTTTTCCTGCATTAATGATGGCTTAAGTTTTTATTTTCTTCTATAGCCTGGTCCAATCTTTTGTTGAAACTAACATTTATGGGCCATGATTATGACCCTGGATGTTCTGGTACCAAGTATTTCTGTCGTGATGTTCTCTTGTGTTTTACTACAGTATATGTTATCAAAGTTAAAAGAGGAGAGTCATGTTAAAAAAGCCAGGGCCCATCCATCATTCAGTGACCACCCGGGTGCTAGTCCAGGAGTCCACATAAAGCAGATGTCAGGACCAGTCACACCAAACACAACGAGACAGTGAGCCCTGAGCACAGCCCCTCCCACTGTCCCTACCTAATTGCCACAATCTGCCCTAAAATGGCAGCGGACAACTTGGCGGCGATCCCTGGCCTGGATACGTGAAACAATAGACAAGACAAAACGAACAAACACAATAAGAAAGGTCAGCAATCCGGGTCACAACAGTCTGGCAGCAAAGGTACAAAATCAGGATCCAAAAGAGTAGTCAAATAACAGGCAATGTGGTCGGGGGCAGGCGGCAAGCAAGCGAGGTCAAAAGATACTAAGCAGAATTCAGAAGAAGCACAGAAACAGAACCACAAGCAGGCAGAGACTAAGTCAATAACCGGCAAGGCACAGGCAGAAGCTGAAATCTTAAATAGGAGACCAGGAACCAAGTCCAGAAGATGATAGGAGGGACCAGCTGTCAATCACTGAGGCAAAGGCAGGTTAACTGTTACATGACCAGAGCAAACTTAGAAGCACAGACACGGGTGGGGCACGGAAAACAATTAGCAGACCAGAAGGAATAAGACACAGTTCAGACAGGGTAAAAACAAAGGCAAACACAACACAGAATAAATGGAATATTATGGCCAAAATCGCAGTCTCGGTCGTACCTTACGCACTGAGGACTGCGCCAAAGTTCCATTCATGACAGCAGACCAGCACAGACTTGTGTGCCATTATGGCAATAGTGCCTTTATTAAGCATTGTTTGATAAAGGCACTATTGTGTAAACATTGCACAAGTAGCATGGGAATAAGGGGTAAAAGCACATATAAGGGAGAAGGAAAAGCATGTATGGTGGCAGGTTATATAGGGAAGGAGGGAGGAGGGAAGGGCACCATTTTGAAGCACACCAACTCAACACTTTTTTCCTATGTGTCAATTCCATGTTCGTCGCAGCAGCTGAAGTGTGTGTGTGGGTAAGAGGTGTTTAGGGGCTGAGGAGAACACATGTATAGTTTGGCCATCCGTCACCCCTGCTTATCAGTTGTTCAGCTAGGTCACTGCACCTCTGCCTATAGACAGTGAATGGTGCAGAAAGCCCCGTGCCGTCTACTGTGTCATGGTGGCATAGGTTACTGTAGCTTAGCTCCCATTTAATTCAGTAGGAGCTGAGCTGCAGTAAACTGTGCCACCATGTGGAGAGGCCATCAGTGTAAGAAACTCAGAAAACCCCTAACATACTTCAAATAGATAATATTGTATTATAACATAATAGATTAATATGGAGTGAAATAGTGTTTATGATTCTAAATAAGGGGAAATAAAGTTTATGAATCTGGTGACTTTACAGGTGAAAATCGATTGAAATGGTTCATAAGACATAATAGCCACATTTTTCTTCCTTATATCAACCTACTGTCATGGCAAAAAGTTTTGAGAATGACACAAATATTATGTTTTCACATGATCTTCTGCCCTCTGGTTTTTATGTGTGTTTGTCAGATGTTTTTATCATATACAGAAATATAATTGCAATCATATTATGAGTAACAAAAGCTTATATTGACAGTTAGAATAAGTTCATGCGGCAAGTCAATATTTGCAGTGTTGACTAGAGATGAGTGAACCTCTAGCATGCTCGAGTCTATCCGAACCCGAACTTTCGGCATTTGATTAGCGGTGGCTACTGAACTTTGATAAAGCCCTAAGGCTATGTGGAAATCATGGAGATAGTCATTGGCTGTATCCATGTTTTCTAGACAACCTTAGAGCTTTATCCAAGTTCAGCAGCCCCAGCTAATCAAATACCGAACATTCGAGTTCGGATCGACTCGAACCCGAACCCAGTTCGCTCATCTCTAGTGTTAACCCTTCTTTTTCAGCACCTCTGCAATTCTCCCTGGCATGCTCTCAATCAACTTCTGGACCAAATCCTGACTGATAGCAGTCCATTCTTACACAATCAATGCTTGCATTTTGTCAGAATTTGTTTGTTTTTGTTTGTCCACCCGTCTGATGATTGACCACAAGTTCTCAATGGGATTAAGATCTGGGGAGTTTCCAGGGCATGTACCCAAAATCTCTATGTTTTGTTCCCTGAGCAATTTAGTTATCACCTTTGCTTTATGGCAAGGTGCTCCATCATGCTGGAAAAGGCATTGTTGATCACCAAACTTCTCTGGTACCATTCTTTATTCTTGGCTGTTTTTTTTAGGGAAGACTGTGAGAGAGCCGATTCCCTTGGCTGAGAAGCAACCCCACACATGAATGGTTTCAGGATGCTTTACAGTTGGCATGAGACAAGACTGGTGGTAGCGCTCACCTCGTCTTCTTCGAATAAGCTGTCTTCCAGATGTCCCAAACAATCGAAAAGGGGATTCATCAGAGAAAATGACTTTACCCCAGTCCTCAGCAGTCCACTCCCTGTAGCTATTGATGAATATCAGTCTGTCCCTGATGTTTTTTCTGGAGAGAAGCAGCTTCTTTGCTGCCCTGCTTGAGACCAGGCCTTGCTCCAAGAGTCTCCGCCTCACAGTGCGTGCAGATGCAATTACACCTGCCTGCTGCCATTCCTGAGCAAGTTCTGCACTGCTGGTAGCCCGATCCCGCAGCTAAAACACTTTTAAGAGACGGTCCTGGCGCTTGCTGGGATGGTTAGGCCATTTTTGTGCAGTGCAGTGATGACTGCACGTGTTTCTTTAGAGATAACCATGGTTAACAGAGGAGAAACAATGATGCCAAGCACCAGCCTCCAGTGTGTCCAGTGGTGTCATTCTTACTTAATCATGACAGATTGATCAGACATATCTTTAAATGTACTTTTATTAGAAAAAAATTCCTATTCAGAGTTCCCCTTTAATTTCACAGGAGTGTAATAAGGAATGACTGCAGATTGAATGACCTGAACAATTCTAATCAAAGTGATCCATAATGCTTTTAATTCAGGTCATTAGACCGCATGGGCACAAAAATAGCCTTTATTACTTGAGTGTATAAAAGGCTTTTGGTAAAAGCTTCCATGATCTAATGCTTCTAATTTGTTGGTTTTTATTTGTTACCTTTTTTTTATCTGGCAGTAGCAAGTAGTCCACTTTACAGTGAAGCGATTGACCATTGCAATTACTACTCTCATTTTTTAGGGACCTTGGATTGATCTCCTGGGCACCCTTGGAACAAATCCAAAGAAAATACAAAATGACAAAACTTTTTTTTCCTAGTGTATCAAATTTGTCTAGTATATCATATAATTTGATTTTGTATATAGCAAGGCAAATACTTCACTCTATATATTATATGCCAAAGGACAACATGCATGAGCAATTATTCCTCTTGCAGTACATAAGGCTTCCTAACCGCAAACTAGAACATTCAAGCATCTTAGTACATTAATAATGCAATTTACTCTGTGATCTGACCTTAAAGGGGTAGTCCACCCAAAAAATTTTTCTTTCAAATCAACTGCTGCCATGAAGTGCCAGAGATTTGTAATTTACTTCTATTAAAAAATCTCAAGCCTTCCAGTACTTATCAGCTGCTGTATGCCCAACAGGAAGTTGTATTATTTCCAGTCTGGAGAGCAGGAGAGGTTTTCTATGGGGATTTGCTCCTGCTTTGGACAGTTCCTGACATGGACAGAGGAGGCAACAGAGAGCACTGGGTCAGACAGGAAAGAAAACACCACTTTCTGCTGGACACACAGCAGCTGATAAGTACTGGAAGACTTAAGATTTTTTAATAGAAGTGAATTACAAATCTCTGGCACTTTATGGCACCAGTTGATTTGAAAGAAAATTTTTTTTGGTGGACTACCCCTTTAAGGCAATTCATATCTGTGAAACCACAGCTAACTTTTACTGTCTTTGATTGTTCTAGAGCATATTATTGTACATCGTTATTAATAAAGACCCTTCACTACTTTTGGCTTAATGTTGACAGTTAAAGGGTTTGGCCACTTTATAGTAAAATAGTTAAGCGTACAGTATTAGTAACTGTACTCACTGCACTTACTGACAGCAGCTCCCTGTTTGCCTCATAGAGCTAAAATCAGACCCCCCTCCTCATGACTGGGCTGGCCTGTTCTGTGGTGAGACTGTCCATAAGATGGTGGACTTGAAGGAGCATGTGACCATGCCCCGGTGTCCACCACTGAGCCTGTATATGTCTATGGAGGACACAGGGGGAGGGGCATGGTCACATGCTCCTCCATGTCAGCCATCTTATGGACAGACTCACCACAGAGCAGCACAGCCTGGAGGAGGGAAGTCTGATTTTAGCTCTATGAGGTACATAGGGAACTGCTGTCAGTATATACAGTGAGTACACTTTCTAATACTATACACTGAACTATTTTACTATAAAGTGGCCAACCCCTTTAAATATTCAGTATAAAAAGGTTTTATTGCTTATAATATTGATAAGTTATCCGTTAGGTAGGCCGTTGATGAATTATAATAGCAATCATATTATCAGGCATTTGATAATTAGAACAAATTAAGTACCACAAGGGCTCCAGTGAGTACCTTGGACCTTCTATTGTTTACTCATGAAGGGTGGTTGCTTTATCTACGGTAGTGTTGCAGCTCAGTCCTTTTCAGGTGCTATTCTCTAGTATCATGGGTTCTGACTAGAGATGAGTGCAACTCGAGCATGCTTGAGTCCGATAGTTTGGCTTTTGAATACTGGTGGTCAGCCGCCAATATTATAATGCCTAACGACTGGACTTGAGCGTGCTGGAGTTGCACTCATCTCTAGTTCTGGCCTACCGGGGTTAAACGTTAAGGGACTATCCTAAGAATAAACAATTATTATCTCTCTTCTGTAGCCAATCATATGTTTGGTGCATTAAAAAAATGCATCAAACTGCATTGAAAACTGAATGCGTTATTCTGGTGTTATGGTAGTATTGATTAGGAATATAAATTTAGCAGTATATAAATAGACTAGGTATTTCTCTCAGCAGGTGACAAGACATAAATGCTATCCTGCAGAGCAAGCTCCACTGCGTCCATGCTTTGTTGTGCTTGAGTTGACAGAGCTTGACAGACAAGACTTGTATACTACCAAAAAGAGAAAGTTTGACAATGAAGAGAGAAACATCCATACTCCTTCTTCTTGAACAATACAGTAACATTTTATTGTGCCTGATATCAACTTAGACCTCCCAAATCATCAAGTGTGTAAATTAAACTTTTAATATGTTGCTGCTCTGGTGCAAAACACAACAAATAGGCTATTCTTATCTTTCTGTGCTCTCCCGATGTCCCCAGCTGAATGATCCTGCCTCCATTTCTGAGACAGACTCATCTTGGCAATGACACCCTGTCCAGCCAATCACTGGTCATGGTGCTGTCCCATCTCAGTCTTGCACATAAGTTAAATCGGTAAACGACTGTTTACACGGAACAATCTACAAATTTTTTGCGAATGACCAACGACGATTTGAGAACATTGTTAAAGATCAAAATGAACGATTTCTCGCTCGTCGCTTGATCGTTCGCTGCGTTTACACGTACAATTATCGTTCGAATTTGATCGTTATCGTGCAAATTCGCACGATAATCATTCCGTGTAAACGCAGCATAACGCTTGGTGCTCGAATGAAATTAACAGTTTTCTCCCCACATGTTTGGTGGCTTTAATCAGCCAATGAACACAAACTGAAAGGTCATGCTACACAATCGAAGAGCATATAAAGGCTAATTAGCCATACTGAATTCCATCTTTATTGGTGTGTGTGAATAGGGGCTTGTCATCCCATTACATAATCCAATGAATAAGGGCACACCACCACATCCATAATAGCTCAATTCTTTATCCTGAGTTGCATATGACACAATACATACATCACCACTGTGTGCGAAGAATATGCTTGTCATGTGGCGGAAAAAGTCTTTAAAGTCCTTTGCCCTGTTCCAGGGCTATGAAATGTTATGTTCAGGCTCACATTAGCTGCACTCAAGGAAAACATTGCATGGGAAACATCAACGCTCCCTTTCTCAAGCATGTCGTGACATCACCCACCACCAACATAAAAGCTTAGGAAGTCTTGCGAGTCTTCCGTGGCTAATAGTAAAACTATAGGAACATAAAATGAGATGTTATACAATCTTAACAATAGTGCATAACAGGTAGTAATTATATTGCACCTAATTTTATTGCACTTTACACATTATTGCACTGATTTATATTTTATTGCACCACATATATTATATAAGTTTAACCGAACGTATTGCACATATTTAGTGTCCCATGTGTATCTGAATGAAACAAAGTTGTTACAAAAATACCCCAAAATTACAGGTTTCATTAAACCCTCTTGGATTTAATGTATCAAGAGTCTGAATGGGTGAACATCATGCAGCTATAAGAAGTGGAAATTGATGTTCTCCATGCAATGCTTTCTATGAGTGCAGCTGGTTGCTTTATGTGAGCCTGAACATAATGCATAAGGTTGCATCAGGTGACTTGGGTGTATATAGACTCAGGTCTCCAGATTCTCAAATCACTTGCAGTCTGTCAGTTGATAAGGAGAGCTGTAGGGCTTAGATTATATAGTTAGGTAGGTGAAAAGCTTTCAAACATACCCAACAGTCCTTTTAAGGACTAGTAGTAGTAGTTAGTAAGTGTGACAGAACAAGCCAATTCCATACAATATACCAATACTGGAAGGAATAGTATAGTGGTATATAGGTAGAAGTTGTCAGTTACAGTATATACACATTCCACAACTTTAGTAAAGTCCTATTTAGGACTAGAAAAAGAAAATAATCTGCCATGCAGTATAATACCAGTGTTATCCAGTCTAAGCAGTGGCACAGAGCGAAAATCTTGGGGTGGGTGAGTATATGCTGCTGTATACTGTGCTACACTTTTTTTGCTGATAGTAGTATATGCCCTAATATATAAAACTTAGATATTTTCTGACTAGTGTTATCCCATTCTGGAAAACAAGGCACAAAAAATAATCTGCCATACAGTATAGTACCAGTATTTTACAGTCTAACCAATGTTCTAGTGTAACAGTGTAGTGGTGGAAATTAGGTAGGCAGAGCTGTATGCTCTTTTTGCTGACTCACTATACTCACTACTGTCCAAAACTTGAAAACTCTGCCATACAGTATAGTACCAGTGTTATACAGTCCAAACAGTGTCCTACTGTGAAAGTGTAGTAGTGTTGGCTGATTACACCCCACTGTATACTGTGCTACGCTGTTGTACTGTAAGGCTATGTTCACACTTAGTAAAATAACGGCCGTTGTTTTCACCGGTCAGACTTTTGCGACCAAAACTACGGCCGTAGAATTATTAGTAATTTAGGGAGCTGGAATTCTTTAATTAATCCATGCATGCTTCCCCTGCTGTCCCAGTTCCATTTCTGTGGTGTTTCCAAAACTTTCTGAGGTTTTCAGGTGCACCAGACACCCTACCTTCTGCCAAATAGGAGGCATTTGAAAAAATACTGGAGTCTCTCATTGACTCTAATGGGGTTTGTTACTCAAATTGAGCACTTAAGCATAGGAACAAACTCAACTTGAGTAACAAGCATTCAAGTTCACCTCTAATTTATAGTTATATAGTTATACCATACAACTATAATACCAAATATATTAATGAAAATGTTCATTACGGCCACTTTGCTCTACTGTGAGTGGCTTTAAAGGGCAACTCCGGCGGTTTTTTTTTTTAAGCTTATTTAACACACAATACAAAGTTATATAACTTTGTAATGTGTCTAAATAACCTATCTGGCTCTGATCCCCCCCTTTCCGACCCCTGATCCCCCCCCCCCCCAGAAGTTAAATAAAATATACATACCCGATTACGACTGCTAAAGTGAATGGGACATGAAAAGGCTGCTGATACACTTGCGCACAGCTTGCTCAGCCCTGATTGATGGAGTCACGGGCGGGGGGGGGGGATACAAGTGCCGATCATCACCGGAGGGATGGTGAGTATGAGTGTGTGTATGTGTGTGTGTGTCTGTGTTTGTTTTTTTTCTGTCCCACCGGAGTTGTCTTTTAATTGAGCACATTACTACATTAAAAACACAGCCCTATTTTTCACTCAAAATTACAGCTGTATTTTGCTTTTATTTTACTGTGTCTGAATGTGCAGGAAACTTTTAGGCTAGGTACCCATTAAATAAGGAAAATTTATGGGGGTTTTTTTTTTAACCCATCCATCAGTTATATATATATATATATACATTCCTATTGCACATACCCCGTGAAGTAGGAATGTACATATACGTTCCTGACTGTGAGGGGTTTACTGATATGGGCGGGACCACTGCAGTGAGAGAGGTCCCGCACACATCAGTGTGTCCGGGGCCGGAGGTAATGAGAGGAAGCTGCAATCCCACAGCTGCGTCTCCTTAACCCCTTAAACGGTGTGATCTATAGCGATTGCGACAAGCTACTGTCACCGAGTGATCGAGACCCAAACCCGATCGCTTGTGCCAAGGAGCAGGGGTATGTTACTTACCTCCGTCCTATCGGATCGGCCATCTATGAATATTGATCATTTTAATAAATTATATATAGAAAAAAATGATTAAAAAGCGATCAAAATTTTTCTGTTACACCAATATATTAATAAAAACTAGAGATCATGGCTCAAAAAATGACACTCCAACCAGCCCTGTAGGTGGAAAAATAAAAGCACTATGGCTCTTAGAAGGCGGGAAGGAACCTTGCATTAATTTGACCTGGACATCCGTACATCAAAGGGCTCTGTCTTAAAGGGGTTAATAATGTGCTATGTTAAAGTCTAAGGAAAAATTAAGCACTTTTTTAGATTAAAAATATGGCTGTAAGTTAAACCTATTTTACGGTTTTATTTTCCTTTTATTTTACTGTGTGTGAACATAGCCTAGATGTTGATTTTTGTCTTTAATATCTTGAGCCATCCCTTGGAGATGATATACTATATAGTACACCATATTTAAGTAATTATGGAATATTTTCAATCTTCTCTGGAGTATATTATACTAAGGTAAACATCTGTTGAGGGTCAGGAGCTGCTACTTTAATTATTATTTGCTCTGGTTAATGAGCTATGTCTGCTTTTGTAGCTAAGTAAACAGAAGCGGTTATTGGCAGCACTGAAAGTGGTTTACCAAATACATACTGTAGTAACACTTCACAATGAATGTCACCCAAAATCTTCAAGGTAATAGCCAGTGAATTAAACATTCATATAAAAGGGGGAAAAAAGATTTATATAGCAAAATATTCTAATTACAAAATAGATGAAAAAAGTAATTGTGTCTCCAGATCACCTGGGTTCTCAAAAGTAGGGGATCAGCTAAAAATGGTAGTTCTACAACACTATAGCTTCTCCGCCACGGCCAGTGATTGTCTGAGTGGCCTCTCAGCTAAGACAGGCCGCTCTGAAGCTACAGCGCACAGGACCCGGGGAGAAGAGGAGCAGGAGGAGCCCTGGACCAAGGATAGGTAATGTATACAAGTTTAGCAAGGGCTGCAGCCCTTGTTGAACGATTATCGGGCCGTGTTATAGGCCCTCGTTTACATTTATTATCGGGCCCCTATCGGCCCCTATTGTTTTCCATTCTTTTATAGAAACTCTTTAATACAATGATAAAAAAATACTATATTTTGCAATAAATAACACAAAAATGTACAAGCACACATTTTACCATAAACCACCAAACAAAAAGTTTTTTTTTTCAAATGGTGAGTGTCTAAAGGAGTCCTAATAGGATTAAATGTTTTGTACTTAATAAAGAATAAAAAAGTATAACATGTATTAGGTATCAGTGACTTTTCAAAGATTATCATAGGTATCAAAGATTTTCTTTTTGTCCGTGGTATACAAATATAGAAGGATGACACACTAGTGTACGGTTGAGATTCCCTTATGGTATAACATACTTCATATAGCTAAGTCAGAATCAGTTTATGTGAAAAGCTAGAGATCATTTATTGCTGTAAGCAATTTTATTTCAGTCACGCGTTATGCATATTTCATATATATCCAGTACAAATGGTGGATCTGGCAACATGTTTGATTATAAAGAGAAGCACAAATCTCACTTACTGCCACAAGATAATGGAAATTCCAAGCACATCTATAAGTTGTAATTATGCAGATAGCAGTAAAATGCTGTTACTAAGGCAGTCCGTTATAATACACCAAAGAGCCAAATGGTTTGCCGCAGATTTGTGGAATTTCTGTGGATAATAGTTTTTACATTTGTATCTTTTATTCTTGCAATCAGTTTTTTAACTGCAACAGTGTAATGTTAATTCCTGGATTCTGTTGCCTTATCTTTTATTCCTGCTACCGAGGAGCACTAAACTAGAGTACTAAAATTCTGGAATGATCTTTATTGGAGTTCAGTATTTTACAATGCTTGAGTGCTTGATTAGAGTAATGAACCCCATTTAAGTCAATGGGAGACTCATTTTTTTAGATCCACCCATTTGGCAGAGGGGAGGGTATCTGGTGTACCTGAAAATCTCAAAGAGTGATAGAAACACCATGGAAATGGAACTGGCACAGGGGAAGCATGCATGCATTAAAGACTCCCAGAACCCCGAATTCTACCACAGATTGATAATATTGCACACCCATCTAAAGATAAAGTCCAATTTAAAGTGGGGGAAAACACTTCTTAAAAGCTAGCCCATCTCTCACCTTATTTCCAGCCAACAGGGCTGGCGTTAGGGGGGGGCAAGCAGGGCAAATGCCCAGGGCCCCCATCCCCCAGGGGCCCCCTACCGCAGTTCCAGTAGGAGAGGAGAGCACAGACAGCATCCTGCAGCATGCTGCTGCTATCAGGGGTCACACAGAGGCTGCAGGACGCTGGGCTCCGTGTCTGCTCCCCCTCCCTCCAGCTCTTCTTACTGCACGTGACTTCCTCCTCTGGTGTGGAGCTGTCGGGACGATGCAGGAGAGGGCTGCAGGGGGAGGATGACAGCCTGCTGCTGCAAAGAACATGAGGGGGATTCACCACTACACCCAGCATGCTAGAGGGAGTAAGTATACTGTATATGTAGTGTGTAATGTGTATGAATGTAAGTGTATAATAGATGAATGTAGTGTGTGTTACATGGCATTTGTATAGTGTATGGACTGGATGGTTTGAATCTGAATAATGTGTTTTCATGGATGTGTGAGTGTGTGTGTGTATGTATGTATGTATGTATGTATGTATATATATATATATATATATATATATATATATATATATATATATATTGGTGTGTGTGTGTGTATAAGCACTGCTGACTCCCAGTGTTGAGGTAAATACACTGTACAGTATATAGGAGCTGCAGCCATTCTCTGGCCTCCTCAGTCCTATGTACAGTAATTGCTGCAGGTGACCACTGAGGCCCGTGATTGGCTGCAGCTCCTATGTATATAAGGCAATACATTGTATTTTATTGAGAAAAAAAATAAGGTGGTATTCAGTCCTTAGGTGGTGGTCACTGTATGGTGGTAATATTGGTCTGTATATAGTGTCATTATGCAGTGGCCACTCTTTGGCATTAATATTGGTCTGTATATAGTGTATATATAGTCATTACTGCCATACATTGACTACCACATAATGACACTATATACAGACCAATATTACCGCCATACAGTGACCACCACATAATGCCTCTATATACACTATATACAGACCAATATTACCGCCATACAGTGACCACCACATAATGACTCTATATACACTATATACAGACCAATAGTACAGCCATAGACTGATCGCCACATAATATTGGTCTGGATACAGAGTCATTATGCAGTGATCAATCTATGGCGGTAATATTGGTCTGTATATAGTGTTTATATAGAGTTATTATGTCGTGGTCAGTCTATGGCGGTAATATTGGTCTGTATATAGCGTATATATAGAGTCATTACTGCCATAGATTGACTGCCACATAATGACTCTATATATACACTATATACAGACCAATAGTACAGCCATAGAGTGACAGCCACATAATATTGGTCTGCATATAGTGTATATAGAGTCATTCATTATACAGTGGTCAGTCTATAGCGGTAATATTGGTCTGTATATAGTGTATATAGAGTCATTATACAGTGGTCAGTCTATAGCGGTAATATTGGTCTGTATATAGTGTATATAGAGTCATTATGTGGTGGTCACTATGGCGGTAATATTGGTCTGTATATAGTGTATATAGAGTCATTATGGGGCGGTCACTTTATGGTGGTAATATTGTCCTATATATAGTATGTTTTCTTCAATAACGGTATGGAGGTAATATTTGGTCCTGATTATAGTGATTTTTTTATTTTATTTTTTTAAAGCAATTCATATAAATAGTTCTTGTGTTTACACCACTAGTGGCAGTCCTGACATGTAGCGGCAGTCCCAGAATGTAGCGGCAGTCCTGATATGTAGCGGCAGTCCTGATATGTAGCCGCAGTTCCAGAATGTAGCACCAGTCCTGGCATGTAGGGGCAGTCCTGACATGTAGGGGCAGTCTTGACATGTAGCTGCAGTCCCAGAATGTAGTGGCAGTCCTGGCATGTAGCGGCAGTCCCAGAATGTAGCGGAAGTCCTGGCATGTAGGGGCAGTCCCGGCATGTAGCGGCAGTCCCAGAATGTAGGGGCAGTCCTGACATGTAGCGGCAGTCCCAGAATGTAGCGGCAGTCCTGACATGTAGCGGCAGTCCCAGAATGTAGCGGCAGTCCTGACATGTAGAGGCAGTCCTGGCATGTAGCGGCAGTCCCGGCATTAAGCGGCAGTCACGGCATGTAGCGGCAGTCCCGACATGTAGCGGCAGTCCTGACATGTAGGGGCAGTCCCGGTATGTAGCGGCAGTCCTGACATGTAGCGGCAGTCCTGGCATATAGCGGCAGTCCCGGCATGTAGGGGCAGTCCTGGCATGTAACCTTCTGAACTGAGTAAGGGCCCTAATACATGGAGCGAAAATTGTCCGAATCAGGACGCTATCGCTCTGTGAGGACACCGGGGAACATGATCAGGTAGTATATATAACAGACACGGCCTGAGGACACCGGGGAACGTGATCAGGTAGTATATATCTTTATTGTTTACTATATACAGCAAGGATTGCACACACATCACTAATGATATACTGTATATATACACATAGGGGGAGATTTATCAAACATGGTGTAAAGTGAAACTGGCTCAGTTGCCCCTAGCAACCAATCAGATTCCACCTTTCATTACTCAGATTCTAAGTAGGTGGAATCTGATTGGTTGCTAGGGGCAACTGAGCCAATTCTTCTTTACACCAGTTTGATATATCTCCTCCATAGCTTTTGCTGCATCATAAAAGAGCCATGTAGTAGGCTCTCTAAGCGAGCTCCATTCTACCAGATTGGCGCTCACTTCTGCGGAATATCAGGCCGTGTAATACGGCCTTAAAAGTGGCCGTACACTTCCAATAACTGCTGGCTGAACAATCCTTCAGCTGACAATTATCTGTCCCATCCGGTCCCGTCCTCCCCATACACAGAAATTTGGCACATCTGAGTGTTCCTGTTTTCTCTATGAGAGGGGAAAGCCATAGTCATACGGATCTGATGGTGACTTATCTCTCTGAGAACAAAGAGGTTGGGCGTTGATTTTCCAGCAAGCTCGACCCCCTATGTCCACTGATATCATATGTCAGAGGACTGTCCAGAGAGCCCCATACACCTTACACTGATGGCCGAACCCACCAGGAGCAACAGGTACCACCAACAAAAGAGTAAAATGTATGGGGACCTTAAATTGTTGCTAAAATGTTTCAGCATTTGGGGCCCCACCTTCAACTTTGCCCAGGGCCACATCTAGTCTAAAACCGGCCCTGCCAGCCAATCTCTGACCACCATAGATACCGTAGATAAGAGGGAACTCAAACTATACCCCCCTCGGTAACTGTCATTGCCTGTGTGTAATAGTTAGACCCATCCTGTTTAAATTATGTAGAATCGACTTGTAGACCCATCACCAAGTGCAAGGGCTGCCAAAATGTTAAGAAAAGAGGCAATCCTATATACCCTTCTTTACACATAAAGGAGGGCCTAATGCACACACTTTTACAATTTTTGTGTGAGAGCCTGGGGTGACCCTCCTTATAATTTGAGGGAGACATTGGTATGACCCGTAGTTGCTCATTAAGAAGCACAACCTTCATTGCAGCTATTTAGGTGCTTCGCTGACATGCCAACGCATGCTAGTTTTGGTCAGCCTGATAGTGGTGGCTCCCCTGCTGATCTACGCACAGCACAGTTTGCAAAAGACAAATTGTTTCTCTTTCGCACTTGCTTCATAATAATGGCAGAAAGCAGGAAGACCTCCCCTCCCGCGAGAAGGTGCTTCAGGGAACGCTTGCAGGACCACTTGGTATGGCCCGCCTTCGACCTCTGTCCACACCACTGCCTCTTAAAGCCGTTGATGCAGATCCCTCCCCTCTGAAACACAGGGTCCAGTCAGCTCACTAGTCAGACCAGTCGCTTGGTTGTCCACCCCTTCCTCACTACCCTGAGGCAGTGGAAGTTGAAGGCTTGGGGCATTGGTAAACTATCTCCTCCTGTGCCTCCTAATGATTATTTCAGACTGTGTGGTAGAAAAATGACTGGCCACTTTATCCGCCATCCACATTAACACCTGCTCGCACTGCTGTGCATTCAGTAGTTTCATACTGTGCGTCCTTGCTAACTGTGAGCGGTGACCAGGGATCCTGCATAAGACATGTTCTTGTTCTCTCTATGTTTCAGCATGCCATCCTTGTCCCTTCCTACTTGTCTTGCCCATGTTTTGTGTTATCAGCAGATTACACACAGTATACAAGAGCGTATACTTAGTCAGCACCACTAGACTGTTGCACTATGACACTGGTTAGACTATGTCTAATAGTGGTACTATACTATATGATAGATGCTTTTTTGAGGGGTTTGTTTTCCAGAAAAGGATAACTCTTTTTCAATTTTATGGTAGCAGTGTGTATAATACTGTCAGCAAAAAAGTGTAGCACACTATACAGTGGTGTATACTTAGTAAACACCACTAGACTGTATAATACTGGTACTATGTTTGTCTTCCAGAAAGGGATAACACTAGTCAGAAAAAGAACTGTTTTCAACTTTGTCTGATAACATGTGAAAAGTTATTTTTTAGTGACAGGTACTCTTTAATGGATATCTTATAGATGTTCTTGCTATAAAAAAACAAAAAAAAAAAAACACAGCTCCCTTTCCCCCCTCTCTGTCTTTTCTTTTCCTCTACATCATACGGCCACTAAAATATCCAATTGTAAAGTAGTGAACAATAGCAGAACTTTGAAGGCACACTACCTAGATAAGATGTCCCAAATCATTTAGGTACTGGTGTTTGCTCCTTTCTTTGCTCCATTTGTTTCCTACAAACGCACAAAACAAAAACTAGCGGTTCAGCAGATATAGAGATTGACAGATTATATGGATTTTCAAACTCTTTCATTTGCCCTTAAATCCAAACAGAAACACTGGAACATTAAATCCAGAGGAAACCAGAGGCTTGCATTTTTTCAATGAGAAGAGTATTAGAAATCCTCTCCAGCTGAGCAGTCCCATTGTTATATAAGTCTGCGCTCACTGGAGCGTACCCTTGTTAGTATACTGAAACTGTGGATTAGGTAAATGTGATTTGAAGAATGTCGCTAATGAAGCAAATCATCAGGAACGGGGAAAAGAGAGAAATATTTAAGTGCTTACAATGTTGGCTGATAAACAATCTATAAGTAGAAAGCAATTTCATGTATGGTAATGCAAATGAGGTTTTAATGATTAAGAAGGAAGAAGACTGGTAATGTATAAATTACTGCACTAGAACACATACTGTTTGCTGAAGTATTTTTTCTTACATGCAGAACAGAGGCATTACACTCCAGGTGCAACTATTTAACATTTATATTAATAAAATTTCTTTCACTAAAGTTAAACAATGACCTTATAAAATAGACAAACAGCTTAAACTCACACAGCTTATGTATACGATGTGACATAAATAGGACAGGCAGTCAGAGCATACATCTTCTTTCAGGTATTCAGCCATTCCTTTAGTGAAGTCTGGGTTGAAGTAATATTACCACCTTACTTAACACGATTCACAGTAATCATATAATGAAGGTAATTGATGAGAGTCATAACTAGAATGAGGTACATTTCTGGATTGGAGGAACCACTGTTTTACACTCATGTTCAGGTATATAGCTGTATTGTTTGAAACCATAGCGCTCTCATAAAACATTAAATACAATCTACATGCTTGATATCGCACAAATGAAGCGACTCTTAGGGCTGTTGACAAGTCTCATTTTTGGCAGGAGGTCTTTTTCCACTCAGGCAAATGAAATCAGTACAGTGGATTTGATTCTCAACTCAAATGAAATGCATTCACCATGAACTATAGTCAATCAGCTCCTAGAATACAGTGAAAACTGTGTTAACTGGGCCCTTACAGGATTAACATAAATCCTGTCCCTATGCAAATAATTCTGAAAGGCTTTTCAAAGGTGATCCTTGGAGATAAACCAATGCATCATCTATGGCTCTGCTTAACCTCAGAGATCAGCACTAGGTCGTACCTGCTTTTATTATATTGTATATGGGAGAAAGGGTTAGCAACACAGACTGCAAAGTTATTTAAAGTGAATGTACCATCACTTTTCTTTATACCTTAGCCACTCGCCACTGGCTTGGAGATCCTAGAGGCACGTTCCTTTTTTTTTAAACGCTGCCCAGGTTCTGTGCTCTGTGCCATTCTTTTCCCGAGCATGGCCCAGAGCATTGTGGGCAGGCCTGGCACCCCCCAGTGTGAAAAAAACCTCCCCTCTGTGATGCAGCTCTATTAGAATTAATGTAGTTGTGTCACAGAGGGTAGGGGATATGATCACACTGGGGGACGCCAGGCCTACCAGCGCTGAGTGTGGGAACTAGGCGGCGTTTTAAAATAAGGACCGCACAACAGGGTTCCACCTTGCCAGCTAAGGTAAAAAAAAGTGATGTACCTGATTTTACATTTGCTTTTAAACAATACTGTAATTATCTACTCTCACCCCCCCCCCCCCCCCCAAAACCGCAGGTACCATCCATTTGCTAAGCTGAAGTCCTTCTCAGTTGTGTTCCAAAATGCACCTGGTGCCTTGGTTTGGCAAAAATACAATGTTTAATCCACAGCAGTCAGTATCTGAGCTAATGAGGTGTGGCATAGAGCTGGGCACTAGTCCTGCTATGCTTCTCCACCCTTCATCTGTAACAACCCCAGCAAGTAGTTCACCTTTTCATCACCTGCTCGCGCATGCATCGTAGCATCTGAAGTGTTACAGATGACAAGGAGGATGGAGAAAAAGGAAGAAGAGGCGTAGCAGACCTAGGGCATGGACACCCTAGGCCATACCTTATTGACTAAGCTATTGCTGTGGATTAAAGATCATTTTTTTGCCAAAGCATTGGGCGTATTTTGGGACACACAACCGGGAAGGACTTCAGTTTAGCAGAAGGATGGTACCTGGGGGGGAGGGGGGGGGGGTAGCTGAATACAGTATTACTCAGTATCACTTTAACACAAACATTTAAAAAAGCAACGGTAATGATGACAGACTCAGCTATGACTATTCTTTTGGGGGTCTGGATCTGTCATACAGTATCTTCATCTGCCTTGTAGTAGGCTCCATCACATGCAATATTACTTAAGGTCCTTATACATTAAACAAGCGCCGATCACTCATTTGTAGTGCCTTTACACAGAGCACAAGTAATCACTGTATCGTTTGTGCGACCATTCGAATACATTGCTTTCAGCAGCACACAGAGAGATTTGCAGCCAATAGTGATAAATTTTACAGCCACACAAAAGATGCAACCAGCCGGCAAGTGGATGTTTTCCATGTGTTTTCATAACATACAATGATGTCACGCTCCCATAGGAAATAGATGCAATGCTGAGCAACTATGTTATTAAAAACAGTTGTCAGGTAGGGGGGTCTGAGATGACAGGTGCAGTCCTAAAACTGACACCCGCCCCAGCTGTCCCTCCCTACTTGCCTCGACAGCCCTAAATGGCAGCGGACAACTGGGCAGCGTTCCCTAACCTGATCCAAGTGGAAACACAAAACAGAGGCAAGACTTACACACAAAAAGGGAATAGTCAGAGATCCTAGTCGGTAACAGCCGGTCAATATAAGTACAAAGTCAAGATGCAAAGAATAGTCAAGGTACAAGCCAAAAGTCAGGTAATCAGGAGTACAAGTCAGAGTAAATCGCTTGGTCCAGAAACACTAGATAACTAGGCTCTTCCACAGTATCATGAGACATTTCATGGTACTTATGGAGCCTGTAGTCCCAGCCCCAGATCCAGGTCCAGCCCAAAGCAGAGATAGGAAGAAAACATGAGAAGCAGTCTGGCTGCTATAGAGTCCTAACAACAGTAGTTCAGAGCAGACGGCCCAGTATCCAGCAATGGCCGTGGACAAGATAGATAAGTATACATTATTGACATGTCCTCAGCATCCCTGTGCAGCACTGTGCATGATAGTCATTTCCCTTATGCCCATCTATTTAGAATTTTGCGGTAGAATAGGCCTCGGAACGCTGATCCAGCTTTATAGGGCAGCACAAGCTGTAAACCTGCTTTGATTGCCATAAGTGCCTAACAAATGCCTGTTAGGCAACAATGCTTTGGTATACTGTAATATAAAATACAAAACTGCTGTGAAAAAGACTGGTTGGGTCTAAATGCTCACCCCTGTAAGTGTGTTTTTATGAGGAACCTGAAATAAAGAAATATTGGTTTTAAAAGGAGCTTGTTACTGAAAAGTCATTTCTTCTTTGGATTCTGTGATTTACCAGGCTTGTCCTCAAGCAGCTCCTTTGCACGGCCCAGGAAACCACAGTAATCGAGACAAAAAGATCATCAGAGTAATTTAGTATGTTTATGGTTGAGCGTTTATGAACTTTGTTGCCAATAAAATAGGAACAGTCTTAACCCCTTCAGGACCAAGCTAATTTTGGCCTTAAGGCCCGGGGCCCATTTCACAAATCTGACCTGTCTCACTTAATTCTTCAAAAATTTTAAGAACTTATCCAAGTGATTGTGAGACATGTAGTACCTTATGATAGTGGTATATTTTGGCCAATTCATTCAACAGTTTACTTTGGGGGGGAAAAAAAAATCAAAATTTTTATGAATTTTTAGTGATTGTTGGGAGTCTCATTACCAAGACCCCACTGATCAGACCCCCACATGTCAGTATGACATGTCATAAGCTAAAGCTAGCCTGGAGAAGACTCCACGTGTATCGTCACCCTCTGGTGACTTCGTGATGGTTGTGTAGAGGCTTCCAGTGGCTGCAGAAGCTGTCTGTTCATGCATATCCTGAGGGCTGCAGACTGTTAGTAAATGTTAGACTTTGTAGTATTTGAAGCTAGGAGTTTGGTCCTTTCTGTGCATCCTCAGGCCCCTCAGTAAGTAGTATTTCTCATATAGCTACCCCTCCTGCGGGTAGTCTCCCTGGTAGGTAGGCATCACCTATGTAGGACATCCCACCCTAGTAAGTAGAGTCCTCCAAGAACCTACACCTACACCTGTAGGTACTTTCTATAATAGTAAGCCCCCCGAGTACAGTATGTGGTAACCGTCATGTGGGGAACCCCTGTAGGTAATACCCCTGTCCAATAGGTATTACACCCTTGTAAGTTGAGCCCCCCCCCCAATAGAGAGCATCCCCTACACCGCAATTTAGGCACCCCCTGTAGTTAATCCCCACTGGTTGTCACCCCATCTCTGTAATTTAAAAGAGAGGGGGAAAAAACACCTAAACTCCCCTTGTTGCGCAATGCAGTCCACCAGTGCATTATCTCCCTCCCTACTCTGCACACACGTGACATCACTCATGCAACAGGGAGCAGGGGGAAAGAGTGGTCTCTTGTGGCCGAAGGCATAATGTTGCCTGTGGCCAAAAGAGGGATTGGCAGGGCGGGGAGCCAAAGGCTTGTCTCTCTGTCAATCACAGCACCAATAATTTAAGTGTAAGTGCTCATAAGAAGAGCCTACAGTTATAGGGCCAGTCTGGGGGCCCACCCCAGCTTGAGACACACAGCGTGTCAGTACAGTAGCAATAATATTTAAACATTTTCGGGGCTCCCAGCATCATTATTCACTATTCAAATTTTTGTATATTTCATTTACACTTCTTTACACATACTACCACGGTTCTAATGTGTCTTGCAGTAAACGATTGCATTTTTTCATTCTGATATTTGTATATTCCTTTACACATGCCTTTAAGGATGAAATACACAAAAATTAGAGCAAAAACATGAAATATGTTACTGCAAGACACATAAGGGGGCCCCTGGTTAAATGCTCGAGTCTCCCATTGATTTCAGTGCAGTTCATTACTCAGGTCGAGCACTCGAGCATTGATTGAAAATAGCTCAACTACAGAATATTTCCTAAGTTACTAGACCTTCACTTTCAGGAAGAATAAGCCTGAACAAATTAACTATGTTTCCTATAATCTTTCTATCAGCAACAAATATAGAATCAACTTACGTGTTTTATTTCTTTTATGCAAACTTAAGGTTTCACTTAATAAACCATCATCCATTTAAAATGTTTTTTACATTGTTAACGGTAAAAGACTAGATATAGGAAACATCACAGTGTGTTATCGCAATGGAGATGAGTGGTGTGTGAAACAGATTGAGGTACTGTACCTAGCCATTCATCTGCTCCAGGCAAGCATTGTAGTCCTTGCTTTTATACCAATCCATTAGACGTTAAGGTTAAATCACTATAGCAAAACAATAGCATGTTGTTCGCATCAACTACTTACTTTCTCTTTCTTTGTCTGACACAGAAACACGGTTCTCAAATCATTTGTACCTGGAATAAACTTATGTGATATAGTAAGACAGATTTGTTGGCAGATACCCACAGGGACCTGTTTGGTATTGCACAAACAAGAACAATGATACAAATCATGCGACAAGACAAAATCTAAACACTATGCGCTCACTTAATCTTTCTTTGTTTTTATTAAGGTGGCTATGGCATTATCATTTCTGAAAAACAGATAATTCCAGACAATGTCTGAAAAGGCTTCATTTACAATAGGCAAAGGCGGAGGAAATTACTTTGTTTTTCTAGATATTTACCTAGATTAGTTCCCAAAGCTATGCATAGTTTTATTTGTGGGGGTGGCAGACATTTACATCAGATATTTATCAGGCAAAAAAAAAAAAAAGTTAATTCCTGATCATCAAAAACATCAAACAATCAGCGAAAAAAAAAAAAAAGCAAATGCTCATTTGCAGGCTTGTCGACTCTTTTTAAATCGATATTAAAATCATGTCTTTTCATGTATACGCGTAATGTGTTTCTGACAATGAAAGTAAATAGGTAGACGGGTTTGAATGAACAGCCATAGAAACAATCATTCCTCAAACCCATCCTGATAATTGTAATGTATAGAATGAAAGTAAATGAGTGTCAACCTCCTTCACCTGTGATTCACGCTTATACAGATAGTTCATCTGTTCATGTTGTTGCAATACTACAATTCCCATCATGACTGGACAGCCTCTGGCTGTCCAGCCATGATGGGAATTGTAGTTTTGCAACAGATTGGTTCCCCATCCCTGATGTAAAGGGACCCTTAGGTAAAACTGCATTCATGCCTGTATATATATGGAGGCTTTCTTGGCTCCTTTTTGGTCATGTGAATTTCCCATTTACTTGAATATAATGGGGATCTGTGAGCTGCAATTCAAGTTCTGAACTGCTGATACTGTTAAATAGTAAAGTCAAGGAGACACGTGTTATCTCTCATATATGTGTCTGTACTTCTAGAATGTAGAAAACCAATTCAATATGTATTACCTCCTTGCTATCCCTCCATCCCTATCCAAGTTTGATTGACAGTCTGCTGGAAGCTGTATCTAACAATTTCAGCAGTTTGGAATGTGAATTGAAGCTGACAGGTTCCCTTTAATTTCATGCCTGTGAGAATGAATGGTTTCACATAATTTATGTTAATAGATTCACCGTTGACTATTACAGTACAAATGTATTTGCATTGGCAACCACAAGACTGTATGATTTAAAGCAAATGTTAAAGCCATTTCTGACAAGATGGCTGCCCCCATAATAATGAACTAAAATAAAATTTAAGAAATTACAGTCAGAAAATAGAAACTGATTAGAAAAAAAGAAAATGTTTTAATATTGGCTTTGATAAATAAAAAATAATAAGATAAAATATTAGTAATACATTCACTTAAATACAAGGATTTAAGGAAGTTGTGCGGGAGTTACATGTACTATTGTACTATGTTGTATTGATATGGATGAAGACTTTGTAATATATATATATATATATATATATATATATATATATATCCTTTCTGTCCCTATAAGAGCCGCTGTAAACAGAGGCATGCTCATAACAGTCAGCCAGGAACAGTTCCATAGTGTACATAGATTTCCATGAAAGCAGCTCCCCACTCCCCCAGGCACAAGGCTGCTTACATAGTTTATAAAATAGCTCCCTGCTGTGCTCATCAGACATTGCAGAGGACTGAATTATTTGTTCATCTACTTCCAATTTTCACAGCAGATAAGAGACATCTTTCTAACAAACATATGTTGCAAAGTAACAGTATGCATTTAGAACGCCTTTAATTTGTAATCTGTAAACTATGGTCCTCATGTACACAAAAAAAAAGTTGAGCACTTGCCCATAGAAACCAAAGGAGAATGCTTTTCATCAAGTTATATTATACTGACCCAGTAGTAAACAGTCAGGATGTGAATCATGACTTGGCTTTTTTTGACTTACAATGTGTTTCTGACCCTGTCACCATGATTTGATAATAGTAGAAAGTAGTTAAGATCCAGCATAAAGGTCATTCTGCTCTTCTCATGATTGACTGCAGTGCCAGTCCAGACCATCAGATATTTTCTCCAAGGAAATCCAAACATAGCTAGAGGTCCAGAGTATAAATTTGCTGCTTTTATTTTTTTCTACAATATTTCAAATATTCAAATCTGCATGACTGATAAGGGCAGAATTTTTTAAAAAAATACATTGCACACTAAGGCAAGTATATACCCTGGATCTGTGGCTATATTGGGATGTCTTTGCCTTATTTGATAATGATTATACACAACAGTCCCACTAGTATCATACTAGCTTAGACTGGGTTCACACTACGTTTTTGCAATCCGTTTTCGCAAAAAAAAAACAATGCATTTGTGTGCATCCGTTTTAATCCGTTTTTCCTTTGACTTCCATTATAAGGCTATGTTCACACTGCGTATGAATCCGTCCGTAGTGCGAACCGCGAATATACGCACATAGTTTTGAGGTTGATGCGTTCGCTTGAAAGTATACGATATACGTCCGCACAATGCACACTACATATGAGCTTATGGCCGGATGGTATACGGCGCCGTGAAAAATGAACAAGACCATTGTTTGAGGACGGAAATGTTGAAATTTACGGCCGTGGATTTCCATGCGGTCCCGTACAAAGTACTTATTTCAGCCAAATTGAACTTGATTTTTCAATCCAAAAGGTTCTGTGTGGTTTACGGGGCTGGGCGAAGATTTCCAAGTAAATGACCTGCCTCAGATCGCTTCGAAACAAGCTAGGGAAGCATAACTGTACTGCGGGCGTATGTTTGCCGTTCGTACGCATCCGGCCGCATGTCTATTTTTCCCACGCCCGTAGTTTCAGCCACACATTTACGGCGACGTACGATCTACGGACGGATTCAGACGCAGTGTGAACATAGCCTAAAAAGGGATCAAAATGCATACACAGAAATGTACTTGACCTTATTTCTGAGTAAGTTAAAAACCCCCCAAAAAGGATGCATTTTGATCAGGGTTTTTTTTTTTTTAAATGGAAGTCAATGGAAAAATGGTTTAAAATGAATGCACACAAATGTATCAGTTTTTCCATCCATTTTTCTTGTAAAAAAAAGGGATCAAAACGCATACAAAATACGCATACACAAAAACGTACTTCACCTTATGTCTGTGTACGTTAAAAAAAAGGATGCATTTTGATCTTTTTTTTTTTTTTAATGGAAGTCAATGGAAAAAAAGCGGTTAAAAATTAATGCACACAAATGTAAAAAAAAAATTCAGAAACGTAGCGTGAACCCAGCCTTATACTAGTTATCAACCGCTATCATGGTCATACAGTAAACTGTCAATAATAATAATACCTTGGAACCCACAATAAAATAGAATACCTGAAAAAAACAAATGGGCATTTTGCTCCCTTAAAAATATACATTTTTACAAAGTTTTATCAAATTGTAAAGATAATTTGTATTGTAATCACATACAGTATCTATAGTATGTGATTACAACTGTACAGTAGTACACTATGAACTGTAAATGTCTTCACCATGTGCACTATATTGATTGTATTAGTCTGTATTGCACTCATGAATATGTCTCATAGTAAGAAGTAAAGATATGTGGCACTCACCACATGCCTCTTGTGAACAATATAAACTTCTTAATTCCATAATACTTGGTAAAAGAATAGCAGGTCTAGGAGAGGACACTAGAGAATTATCAGCAGCAACAACCGTTTTGTGCATCTCAGCACTTCATCCGGCAGCCAAACACTTTGGGGGAGATTTATTAAACTGGTGTAAGGTAGAATTGTCTTAGTTGCCCCTAGCAACCAATCAGATTCCACCTTTCATTTTTCAAAGAATCGGTGAAAATTGGAAAGTGGGATCTGATTGGTTTCTAGGGGCAACTGAGCCAGTTCAACTTTACAGCAGTTTGATAAATCTCCCCCTATGTTTTTAATCTGTATGCCATGTAACCCTTGGAATAAGGCCATATGGAACATTGCTGCTTCTGCACTAGCACCTCAACTAGATAGAGCAGGGTCCTGTTTGTGATATATAGATCTGTGGCACTATGAAACAGTAATCTTCTCCATGATCTACACGTTGTGTGTTGGCTTTTTCCTTGCATTTTCATGATCGAGAATGTCACTTTTGATGTCACTTTTAAGCTATATTTATTAATAAAAATGTATTTTTAAGACAGCGATATGCCCATGTGTTTTTTTTTTAATTCTCTGATTTGATAATGGCAATGATAATCAGAGCCAATGGTTGGAGTACAAAGCCTCTGAGAGTAGGCTAAGACTATTTTTTTTTTTAAATAATGTACAAGTAAGTCCTGACAGATGGCATAGAACTGCATCCATTTTTACCATCCGTTTTTGCATCCCCCCCCCCATGTAACGGATACATTAAATGAACAGCATTGGCGCAGTGTGGCCCTAGCCTTAGATGCCTGGACATCCTCTTATGCAGTGTTCTGAATAACTAAGCATCAGTCACAATGTAGATTGTTTAACCTAGCAAGGGTCACATGAAAAAGTAACTTAAATATTCTATTTTCTATTCATCATTTAAGCTGGGATTTATTAAATATCAGTGACATCATTTGAGGTTATCTTAAAGTTACCAGGTTTTTTTTGTAAAACCTGCATTGAAAAAAACACTACTCAATCAGATTTGCTTTGTAAAGTCATTGGCAAATATCCAGGTTTAACACTGGTAATACTGCACAATACAGCAGGAGCCAAGGTCACCATTTTATTTTTATACCATGACAAGTCCTAAAAGCTGCTTCTCTGTCATAAATAGTGGCTCCTGCAGACAAGAGTTCCGGTTCACAAACATTTTCTACATTTTACCGCAGCGCACACTAACCCATCTTAACCGCTCTGGGACTATAAGACGCTTACAAATTAATTCAGCATTCTATGTAAAAATTCTTGACCTACCACTATGCAATGGATGGAAAAAGTAATATTTCTAAAAGACAGTCACATTTCTGACCTCTGGAACAGAATATATTACAGTTTCCCTTCAACATTTTATGGTGTATAAAGTGGCAATCAATGAAGCGTCTTAAGATAATACACCATACCTACTTCAGAGCTCTGTAGGAACCTTTGGATGTCACTAGAACATCTCTAATTGACCAGGAATGTAAAAGTCTCACTAAAAACTAGTCCATAACCTTTTTGGCAGATACATTTGAAGCGTAACTTAACTTTAATTTACATCTTTCCATAAATCAACGATAGAAACGATAGAAACGATAAGAAACTTAAGTAAGAAAGAAAGAAACCGAGTATAGGGAAGATAGAGAGAACCCACCCCGCAGATAATGGACCTGGAAATATCACCCCATCCCTTTCAGATCTTATGCATAGAAACGTTCTCTCTTACCATTGTTATTCGTATTGGCACAGTGGCAATGATGTGAAGACAAGGATCCACACCTTCAAATAAGATATCCAAAGTTTATTTCTTGTCCAAAAAACACATAACAAAGATTAAAAAACATGCTGACGTGTTTCAGAATAGCCTATCTCGAAATGTGGCGGCGTGTTTTTTTAAACTTTGTTATGTGTTTTATGTGTTGTGGTGTGTGGCCCAGCCTTATCTCCACATGCTCCTGCCTTACCTTGGGAAACCCTCACACAGAACAAGGCTACTTTGCACATGGTGAGCTGACTCTGTTTCTCTACTCACAGTGGCAATGACCATGTAGTAATTATAACATAATAGTAAGTCATGGCGTGCTTACTATCCAAGCCCCTTTTGGTACTGTTATGTCAAGGTGTGGTAAGAGGTTAATTTCTTAATGTTGCAGCCAATTTTAGTTTTCTACTCTTCTTTTTTTTTATGTGGGACAGGTTGTAATTTTGAATAGAATCTTTTATGATTTTACAATATATAATGTATTGTGGTACACCTGGGAGAACAGAAGGATAGATAAATGTTTTGTTCCCACTACAAATTGTAGATCGGTTATATTAAAAATATAAAATTTTTAAATAAGAGCAGTTTTAAGTGTGTCACAAGTGCAAAGCAAAAAAATAAAATAATTAACAGGCTGTGTATAGCAACTTGTAAGCACAGTCTAATCTCCCTACTCTTTATACCTTAGTATGCCCTAGTAAGTGGAGCAATTGCTCTGAAAGGTGTATAACACTGTAAACCACAAAGGTAGGTCTAGGTAAACTATACCCAAATTAATATAAAAATAGTGGTTTCAAGCTCCTATGAAAAATCCGTATGTGCCTTTGTATAAAATTAAAGTTTGAATGATAGCTATTTTACCATGTCCCTTTTGTTCTGACAAATCTCATTCTGCTAATTGTCTCATAGGCTACACATAGTACATAAATGTGCATTGCTATTCTAGAGAGTTTGTTGGACTTACCAAAGTAAGGGATACAACAATTGTTTTAGTAAAGGTAGCCCTGCTGAATAGTCATTATTAAAATTTCATTCTAATATTACTATCCTAGCCATTCTTCAGATTGGACACAACTGCATTCTAGATGGTTCACTTGCCAAAAAATCCCCCTGTGTAATGGAGAAATAGAGCTGATGGCTGAATTTACTAGTGTTTGTGCAGCTCTGGCAGCATGATTATCGAGCAGTGTAATAAGCTCTGATAGGAGATTGGTTCTTGTATATGACCTGGCTCGGACCATCTAGTACTGTAGTAACACTGTACTGATATTCTCAGAACTGAATATGCATTTGTTTATAAAAACTAACAATTCACAAAAGTATCGAAGCCAAGTAGCGCCACTGCCTCATAGGTGGTGCTGCATGAAGTAAAGATGGAGCCTAAAAACCATCCATAAAACACAGAGAAATTGCTATAAAATAACACCCATGTACTGAGTATATTCAAAGACCAAACTTCAGCGCAACTCACCCTCCACTGATATGGGGGCGTACACCAATGTAGCACTGTTGCTCTGAGATGTATCTAAAAGAAACAATAAATGCTAATGTTCATGCAAGGACACAATACGTATATAGGAAAGTCTCATGTATCAATATGAGTGGCTTATGATTGCTAATCCATCTGCAAGTCCCCTAGAAAGATAGCTAAAGGGCCCTCGCCAGCACGCGGAGTAAAAATATGGTCCTACCTGGGTTGATTGGAGCTCAGTTGCAGTCAAACAGGATGACAGAGATGCTCCACGGCGAACATAGTCTAATATATGATTTTGGTTCTGTTGCGGGGATCTAAGCTGTGTCTTGGATCCTCCGGTAGTAAAACGTTTTTCTGATAGAGCGGTATCAGGTGTCATTGCTAAAAAAAACACTCGTGCGGAGTACTCAATGTGGGCTCACTCCGGCCGGCAGCATGCAACCACTTTCTTTCGCCCAAAAAATCCCTGTGATGCCACAAGTGACCGGATGACCAAAAACAACTCCAACGCGTTTCCGAAATACTCCAATTTCCTTCGTCCCTGAGGAAGCATATTTTTCTAGGAGACTTGCAGATGGATTAGCGATCATACGCCACTCATATTGATACATGAGACTTTCCTATATACATATTGGGGGACATTTATCATTTGCACCTTTTTTTGCGAATATTTTTAGCACTGTGCACTGGCTTATATGTTTGCAGGCTAGTAAGGTATTTATGAACATTCACATGTTGGTTCATAAATCACCTGCTATAGCTTCCCTGGCGCTGTGCATTTTACTGCAGGTATTCATGAATTGACCCTGGTTAAAAAAGTTCCGCTACCCTGGGACTGGAGTACAGATGCGAACGAAAATGCGAAAATTTCAAAATTCTCACATGATAAATCCCGGCTGAGAATATTCTTACGGATAACCACGCCCACAAATGTCAAGAAGGCAAAAAACTGGAGTAAGCTGTCATATTCACACATACACCGAGCTACACTGTTTAGTAAATCTGACGAAGGGCTGTGCACATCACACTTACGCCAAAAAATACTAAGGAGCACAAGGTACACTGCTTGATACATGTCCCCCATTGTGTTCTTGCATGAACATTAGCATTTAGTTTCTTTTAGATACATCTCTAAGCAACAGTGCTACATTGGTGTACGCCCCATATCAGTGGAGGGTGAGTTGCGCTGAAGTTTGGTCTTTGAATATACTCAGTACATGGGTGTTATTTTATAGCAATTTCTCTGTGTTTATAAAAACTGAAATATAATCTGTCACTTAATTTTATCCAAAAGTTTATAAATTTACTGATATTACTTTCTAAATATTGTGCTGTCCACAATGTAGGTGTTTAGTTTACATGTCTATAAGGAAGCAGTCAGTAAGCTTCCTCCGACTTTCAGGCTTGGCTTTACTAATCTATATTCACTGTTTCTCCCTGGCAATTCATCCATCATGATGGTGTATGCTCAAGAGAGAAGAAATGTCCACTGTTATGAAACCAGGGCTCAGTATTTTTATTAAATTGATGGTGCTTATCTTTTCCATCTCAGCTAAAACTTCTTGTTACACGGCTGATTTCTCAACAATACAAAACAGCATTCATCAGAAAAAAGGATGGTGCCTGCAGGTTTAGGCATTGTGCTGAATCCTACAAATGGCCTATTTTACTAGCAGTGAGAAAAACATATGATGTTACTGGCTGAGAAAGGATATTTATTCACATGAAACACTGACAACTATTGGTTTTAGCAGGATATAACTATTCTCTAACACAACCTTCTAAATTGTGTAACTAATAAACGTGCAATATATACCATATATGCGTTTCTAATTTGATTCTTGGCTAGGTATTTCAGCAAAAAAAATTAACTAGATGCAAAACAACAATTTTAATATAGATGTCCTTTACAATTATCGAAAATATAGGCAGTCAACCTTAACTTCTTAAGGATCGGGCCTGAAATGGCCTTAAGGACCAGCCCAATTGTCACTTTTGCGTTTTAATTTTTTCCTCCTCGCCGTCTAAGACCCATAACAGGGCCATGTGAAGGCTTGTTTTTTTGAGGAACAGATATACTTTGTAATGGCTTCTTTCAATCTGCCATAAAATAAATGATGGAACCCCTAAAATATCATTTATGGGGTGAACTTGGGTCAAAAAATGTGATTCCACAAATTTTGGGGGGCTTCCATGTTTACGTAATGCACTTTACAGTAAGGCTGCATTCACACTACGTATATTTCAGTCAGTATATGTATATTTCAGTCAGTATATTTCAGTCAGTATTGCAACCAAAACCAGGAGTGGATTAAAAACACAGTAAGGATCTGTTCACACAATGGTGAAATTGAGTGGATGGCCGCCATATAATGGTAAATATTTGCTGTTATTTTAGAACAATGGCTGTTATATTGAAATAATGGCCGTTATTTACTGTTATATGGCGGCCATCCACTCAATTTCACCATTGTGTGGACAGAGCCTTTCTGTGTTTTTAATCCACTACTGGTTTTGGTTGCAATACTGACTGAAATATACTGACTGAAATGTACGTAGTGTGAACCCAGTAAAACTGTATCAGTCAGTCTGAACATAGCAATATGTATGTTTACTAGGTTTTCTAACGTTTTACTATTTTTATTACCAGTAAAACTTTTTTTTTTTTTTTTAGCAAATAGGAATATTTAAAATGGCCCTGTTATAACTCCTATAGCAAATTATTTTTTTACTTACGGGGTCGTATGGGGTGTCAAACCTATTGATAGCTTTTTATTAATTTTTTAATACATAAAATGTCATTAACAATCTCAGCATTTTTTTAACGCTTTTTGTTCACGTTGTTCACTGAGTGGGAATGGTATTCTTTTATTTTACTAGATCGGACAATTACGCACGCTACAGTATATAATATGTTAATTAATGTTATTATTTTTATGTATTTTATGTATAAAATGGAAGGGGGGTGATTTTCACTTTTATTAAGGGAGGGGCTTTGGGGCATTTTTTAAAACTTTTATAAATTTTTTTTACACTTTTTTTTACACTGATCACTGCTATGCAATAGCATAGCAGGGATGTTATCTGCGATCTTCTAATAGAGCATGCTAATGATTTCTTGTGATGACTTGATTAATTGCCACATGCTTCACTGCATTTATACCGAAACGTCGCGCACTGGTGTGCATTAAACCCACATTCTTTTGGAAATGCTGTCTCCATGCTTATTTACTTTGGATTGTCTCCAGACCTGGGTCCGATTTGGTGAGGCGTGCACCCACCCTCATTGATTATTTTGTGCTGTTGCAATAGACTTTGTCGCGGCGGCCCGCCATTGAGGGTGAGGGCCTGGCTGCAGATAGCAGTCGGTCCTCACCAGCTATGGAGCAAGCTCAGCTCGTTAGCCCGCTCCATAGCCTGGGACTCCGGCAGGGCGTACATTTATGCCCTCTTGCATTAAGGAACAGGCTGCAGGGGCGTAAATGTACGCCCATGGTCATTGGGGTTAAAGGAGTTGGCCACCTTTACCATATTTGTTTCAAAAGGGGTGCAGTTTATGTAGCAGATCATCTACTAATAGAGGGAGCTTTCCCTGTATCCCTTTACCTAGCAATGCAGCCACATGATCCATTCAGTGCCTGTCCCTGTATGCAGCCGGGTGGCCCATCCTTCCTTATATGACTGCTGATGAAAGAGCATGTGACAATACATGTCACTGGGCCTCCTCCATAGCAGTACACTGCACTCAAGCAGACAGTGCATCACTATGGAGGAAGCACAGTGACATGTATCATCCATATACGAACAGATGAGCCATCCGGCTGTATACAGGGATGGACACTAAGCAGAGGCAGAGGTATAATATTAGGCCGGGTTCACACTACGTGAAACACCATCTGTTCTGTGACCCGGCCGGGTCACAGAACGACCGTTGTCAGTGAAGATCATTCCAGCCAGTGCTGAATTGTGCTGAATTGGGATGCAGGCACCTGAATCCCAATTCACCATAGCCAACACGGATCCGCACTCTCCATTGTGTGACCTGTCAGGCTTGTGCAGCCGCTATTCAATGGATAGTGGCCACACAAAACTGACATGTCAGGTAGGGCCGTATTAACAGCTGCTGCTGCCCTAGGCACTAAACTTGAAGATGTCCCATCTTCATGCACCAGTTGGCATCATGAAGAAATGGGAGCGTGGTTTTGGCTACATGCATTTCTCTACATGTAAAAAACATTGTCTGAATCATGTTTTTCATGGTTTTTAACTGCTTAAAACATAAACAAATTTCACCACTGGTTCTGCCCCCCTGCAAGGTGCTTCCATAGGCACCGGACCATGGGTGCCTAGTGATAAATACGGCCCTGCCGCTAGGGATCCTGGCCGGGGTGTATACTATGTGTATACACTCCGGACAGGATTCACTCAGACTGCACTGCACGTAACTTGTTTATTAAACACGGCCGTGATTATTACAAAACTTACATTGTGTGATCATGGCCTTGATCATACAATATAAAGGATAAAGCTTCCTCTATTAGAAAGTGATTTGCTACATAGGCTACACTACATTGATGAAAATCATGTTAAAGGTGGCCACCCTCCTTGCAGGGCTTAATTCACCTGTGAAATGGTGAAACGTCTTATAGACCATATTACAAGACCTCAGCCTCATGTTGTTTTCCTGCAAGTAATGCACTGGTTTAAGGATGGGCATCCTACTTTGCATAACTGACATTATGCTGTGTGCCTAGGGACATCTTTTACTCACAAGAGAAGCATAATTTTAAAATGCTATAAATTCAGGATGTGATACCCAATCCAACAGGGAGATACTAAATGGTTAGAGCTACAATAAATGAAGAGACTATTGCTTAATTAGTGTTTGTGCCCCTAACACTCCTAAGCTGTCCTTCTTTCCAGACCTTTTGCTGTGGTTCATGATTGGCACCCAAGTACTATTTTGCTAGGGGATGACCTGAATTCCATCCATGACATTTTTCTTGACAGATCCACTCTATTTCATTACATATTCTTTTAACCTCATTATTCCTGCTTTGCTGAACAGACTGGACCTAGTGGATGCATGGTGCTGCTGCCATCCTACTGAAAAGGGCTACACTTTTTATTCAATGTCCACATTCATATTGACTATTGGTTGATTTCTTCTCCTTTATTCATTATGTAGACATCTTACTAGCACGCATCTAAGACTCTTCGGTAATCTACAATTACTTTAGACTCGCCTACTTAAAGGTCTCATTTTATCTGCGGTTCCCTTACCCGATCACTGCGCGCGGAGGTGGTTTCTGATAGATGCACAGTGTAGCTGATGTGATGACACTGTGCAGCTATTGGACAATGCATGTGGGTGAAACCACAGGATATGCATCTGTTCCCTCCGCATCTTAGAAGGCTACTACCAAGATGTTGAATCGGTGGAAGTGAGTGCCAGGGACCAGAAAGCTTCAGCCATCTTTTCCTCTTTACACCCCCCTTTAACTATATACAGTAACCCTCCTTTTATAAATTCATCGTTCATTTTTATACACACTTTAAACTCATTTGAGATAATTATGGCAAACATTTTCTCATATTGTAAAGGAATCTGAGTCTTTTTTGTGAATACGCATATATTACATCATAACGTCTTATAAAATGTTATTAATGGGTTATGTAATTATGATGTAATTACAAATATTGATGGAATTTGTAAGCATTTTTTTAAAACTCTTTCTAATAAAGAATTGTATCAATTTGTAGTAGGTGCAAATGTTTTTATGGTTGCTTTTTGTTTAGAGAGATAAAATGTAATTAATTATAACTTAATTGGATATTTACTTGTAGCAAAGAAAATGAAAAATCACCATCTCTCGGAAATTGCAGATAGGGAAAGAAATAGATTACAGTATTTCAAACATAAGCCCAATTTAAATATTCTGGTCACACTTAATCTAGCACATTTCTATATCTTAAAGGGGTATATCTATCGGGATATGCCATACGTTTCCCCATGATGTGGTTCTCACCTCTGGGACCCACACCTGTCATCTGATCGGGGCTCTGCCATTTGCGTAACTCCATTTAAAGTCAATGGGATTAACACAAATTGCATAAATTACTGGATACGGTTGTTTTCGGCTTCCAGACTACCTCTGGTGTGGGTTCAGAGGTGAAACCCACAGCCAAGGGACTCTTATGGCATTAATCATTCTACAGAAGTCCTTACAGTGCCAGCACAGGTATATTGGAATACATTGTAAATGATCTTAGATCCTGTAATTTTCCTCAATGGATTTTTAATGTTGTTGGTAAATCTCCAAGAGACGACAGCTCAAAACAAACATATAAACCAACAGAACATTGAATATAGGAGTCCTTTAATTGGATTAATGCAGACTCTGTGGAGTCTATGGTGGACTCAATGGTAATAATTGGATGCTGTGGTTTCATTAAGTTGTAAAGCCTTAATACCATGAGGTAAGTAGAGCCAATTGCCTAATGTTGGATGCCAGCTGACCCTTCCTGACAGCCCAAACCTACAGGGAAACCGATTTGCAATACACAGATTCAATGTAACCAGCAAGAAGTCCTGCTGCTCGGTGGCATTATTATCTGCTGTGCCAAACCATATTTTCTGTTTAATTTACAATATAGTGAAATTGATCTTCCTAGTGGCTTTGAAAAGTAAGCCACTTCCATCAGACCTAGGCTATGTTCACACAACGCCAAAAAATATAGGAAAGGCGGCTGATTTTAATATTAAAAAAAAAACATCTGTTATTGCCGCAATGTAACTGACTGCAATGGCAATGCATTGAAGTCAATGGAAAGACGGAGTTCCAATGCACACAATGGGGGACATTTATTACGTCCGGCGTTTTTTTATGCCGGACTTATAAATGTCCCCGCATCTCCGGCCCTACGGAGATTTATGTAGAGGTGGACTGCCTCTACATAAATCCCGTGCGCGTCGGTGCGCACAGCCGAAAACCTACGCCACCTGAAAGGTGGAGTAGGTTTTCGGCGTATCTTTTAGTTGAAAAAATGATAAATCGCGCGGACTGAGTCCCCGCCCCCCGTTCCGCCCCCTCCACACCCCTCCCCGCCCCCCTGTCGTACCTGGCGTAAAGTGCCGATATGAGAATATTTTATTCGCAAATCAGCCATTTGCGTATAAAATCATTCGCATATCGGCACTTTACGCCGAAATTAAACAGTACGCCGGATGATACATGTCCCCCAATGTGCTGAATAATGGACCTTTTTACCGCGGACGTCAAAATAATGAACATGATCATTATTTTTGGACATCTTTTGCAAACAGCGGACGGTTTTTATTAGTAGTTCAGTTTTTCTTTTGTCACTGTTCTTTCTCCATTTTTACTATTAAATTCAATGGACTTTTCAATTAAGCCACACCCAAAGGCCAATTAGTAACCCAAACTACAATAATGTACCAACAGCCATCATTGCACTAAGAGGAGGCCAGGCAGCTAAATGACGTCCATTATTTTAGAATCAAAATGACAGATGTCTTTAAACAGAGCTGAAAAAGCGTTGTGTGAACATAACCCTACTCTGCACTGAGCAAACTGGATCTAAATTGCTGTAATAACCTGGCCTTATATAGTGGATAAACAAGATTGTGTTTGCTCATTGTTCTATGTGCATTTGAGAGACCCCCACAAGTCACCAAGGATAGGAAGGGTGGTTTGTACATGCTGCTTTTGTCTATGGGGATCTATTGAACTGTATTACATGTTGTTGTGTTATACTGGTCTTTGTCCATTTTCCTCTGCTTGCTTTAGAGGGCGAGACATTTGAGGTGTGTAACTTTGTTCTCCCTGATGGACTTGTCCATGCTCTGATGGGTAGGATTAATACTTAATTTTATAGAAGCAGATTGATTTGCCACTTCTTTGAAGGCATCTAACTGGAGCAATTTATAAATATGACTAGTTCCCAGCTAACACTGAACCTAAATAAAAGATATAAACTCTCTGATGTATGAAAACTAGACGCATTTATATCCTCTGCAAAATACAATACCCAAGTTTAAGGTAGGATGAGCTGATAAGGAGCATGGGGATTCTAATAAAGTAAAAATAAAAAGTTTTAAAAGGGAATACCGGAAGCTAGGAGACTAAATATTGAAAGATGGCTTAGTTCATCTTATATTGCATGTATATCAGGTGGTATTTGATCAACTAAGCAGGTAGTTCTAAGCCAACAGTTAGAGAAGTTTAAGTAGCAGTGCAACATAGTAATATCTAATCAATACTGTATTTAGCCAAACCAAGTGGTATTGAAGCAGATTAACAGATTCTAAAAAAATACATAAAATTGATATTGTGCCTCTTTGGATATTCACATTTTTTATATCCTAAATGCAGATCAATTCAGAGTCTTTGTTGGCCTATGTACACAGGGCATCTAGTGATAGCTTGGTTGTTCTGATAAATAATTTAGCTATACCAGCAATAACATATGTAGAAGAGAAAAGGCCAAATGACTAAAACGTCCATGAAACTTTGAGCAATGCGCAGTCCTTGACTTGCAAACAATACAATTTCTCTGGACAGAAGTCCTGCACTAATTCCCATTAGTAAAGGGAAGCATGCAAATTACAGATGGTGCCCATAGCAGCCTCATGGTCTGACTCTATGGACTCTATTGTATATACACATGTGATAAAAATTTTCAGTGTTAAAACAAGGGAACATCATAATTTCAGGCCCCTTCATAGAGAAATATATATACACAATTTATACTAATCATTTTTTATCCTAAATATAAATACTAGACAACGAGCGAATTTACAGTACAAATAAAGCAAATCGCTTTGTTAGCTCGGCAATCATCTCATCAGCCTGATGCCTTTGAAGTCTTATCGGCTTCCGTGCAGCTCAACTCCAGGTGCCTGGAAAAGCTGGATCCAGTCCTGGAAAACTAATAAGCCGATTGCCGAGCTAATGAAGCTTTGTTTGAACTGTAAATTCGCTCATCTCTGATAACTAATGCTCTGGAATTAAGGATGCTTTATAAATAAATAAATAATAACTACTATGATATAAATTATCATAAAATATAATGATAAACATGTGCTCTAAACATTATCCCAA
The DNA here is from genome assembly GCF_027789765.1 of Dendropsophus ebraccatus. Lineage (NCBI taxonomy): Eukaryota > Metazoa > Chordata > Amphibia > Anura > Hylidae > Dendropsophus > Dendropsophus ebraccatus. Next base: position 121,670,291 of record NC_091454.1, read on the forward strand.
TATAACAATAATAGAATATAATTTTAAGTACCTTTTATGTTTTACATTAGTCTGGTCAGATGCTGAATGTAATAATAATCAGCAATGAGAACAAAAGTCTATTGTCTAGTCACAAAGAATATTTCTATAATGTTTCTACTATAATTTTGCAGTTCTCTATTGTACCCCAGCCTAATCATAGAAAAAATGACTAGATGTTTAGTGGTTTATAAAATCTATCAATTATAAAATTGTATCAACATGGAAAAACCTCCCAACATTTTAGAATGAAAGTCAGCTTGGTAATGCCAAGTACAAAACCAATTAGTTTTCTGGCTTTACATAAGAGGTCTTGGTAGACAATGCTTTAAAATAAAACTTGCATTCTTCCTAGCTGTATTTAAATATTTATAATGCTATAATGAGAGTCAGAAGGGTGAATAGTCAGTGTGATATGCTATGTTAGGGAAATGTAATTTAGTTCTCTCTTACATATGCTACAATGACAGTTTTTAATTATAGCATTACATTTGGCACTTACAATTAATTACATGTGCTTAAAATACAGTGTGTGGTATCCAAGATTTACAATTCCAGGTTTAGTCTGTATAATCTACAATTATGACCCTTAATCATGGAAAAATCACTCATTTAAAGAAAATTAATTTAGCATCTTAAAAGAATATGGGTGAACACAAGAGGTCACTCGATATACCCTAAATGTGGGGCAGATGGTAATTTCACTGTTTGAGAGAATGGGGTTCCTAATATTGTGGTTGCATGAAGGAAGAGACAAATCTGAAGACATGTCATAAATTTAAGTAGTTGGAAAAGAAAATGTAAAGGATCACTAAAACAGTAGACTTCTAGGACCTATTACATAGGTCTAGAATTGATGGAAGGTGAGAACATTCTTCTTTTTTTTTTTTAGTCTTATGTTTATAAAATAAATATGCAGAATTGAATAATTTAACATAAATTCCCCTAATGAACCAATCATCTAAACATGAAAAAACATCTACATCATAAACCTGCTACTGTCAGGTTGGTGCTCGCTTCTCTCTCATTTCTCTACTGCTGCACTGTGCTGAGATCAGCAGAAGGGGCCATTTGAGCAATCCTTAGATCATTCAGACGGCCCATTGAAGTCAGCAGCAGTCTGGTGCCGCCGCTACTTTGACATGGGCGTGAAGCACTACAGATCCTTCCAAGAACAAAAGTGAAAATCTATCACACCTGACCCTTCTCTCCAAAGACATCATCTGTTAGTGGACAGTAAGTTGGCTTGCTCTATACCTTATTCGGAGTTCATCTGACTTTAGAATAAAGTGTAAGGGCATCTTTAAGGGAAACTGACAGCAGTTATACGCATCACTGAAGGTATGTATGTGATGTTTGTGTGATAGGTATCTGGAAACTGGCACCACATGCAAATCTATGCTGTCAGTTTCCCATTAAGAGCCTTATTAGACAGCATGAGCCATGTTGTAAACAAGCACCAACCACATAAATTGGTGATTGCTTACAGAACCTATTATACAGCTTGGTAATTATGTGGGAAATGCTGCACAAATCATCTCTGTGACAGATAACCAATAATTTTTAAGCTGCTTAAAATGACGTGATTAGTTGACAAATGATCACTGTACATCAGTACAGGGCATTTTTGGCCTGTAGGATCCCTAGCCAATACATTAAAGTGTCTCCGTCGTTGAGCTTTGACTCTCTATACTGGCTGGAACTTCATGTGTTAAGTCTCTTTTTTTCAACCAGCACAAGACTAAAAATCTGCCTTCAGGAGACTGGAACTGGGTTTCTGGTAAGTATAGCTTAAAAGTATGATAACAAACAAGAAAATAATGAATTTAAAGTGACACTGTCACCTCCTTTGTGCATTCTGACATCTCTTGTTCTTGACATCTCTTGTTCATGGTGCTTGTTCAAGTAAAAAGTCATCTTTTATCAACTGCAGATTGTGTTAAGTGGGCGGACCTTGCGGCATTAGTGCCACTTAGCCCCGCCCACAACACCACAGCTGGCCCCGCCCCCCTCGCCGACTGGAACAGGCCGGCCGAAAGGTCTAGACTCCACCCCCTTTACTTCGGGCAACCAATGGGTGTCAAGGGGGCGGGGCCAACAGTGCTGTTGTGGGCGTTGCTAAGTGGCGCTACTGCCACGAGGCCACGCCCACTTAATACAATCTGCAGTTGATAAAAGATGACTTTTTACTTGAACAAGCACTATGATGTATGATATAAAATAAGGTATGAAAACTGCTAAATTTACCCTTTACACCTGTGTAGAGATGTCAGAATGCCCAAAGGGGGTGACAGTGTCACTTTAAATTGCAAACTTACTTTATATCGCATCCCCTGTTGATTAAGATTTTGAACGTTATAACGACAGTGATGCTTTAAAGGAACAATGGCTGGAGAAGTGATAGCAAAACAAAAGGTTCTATGTAGCAATTGTATGTTATAACAAGTGTCAGATGGCTCAGCTCCCTTTTTTCTTACTCATAGCTAACACATATTTACATCATTATTTTGCACCAAACATGTGGAACATCGTTAATAAATTTGAGGCACTTAACAACTCCTTCTAGTGGAGCCACCATTTTCTATAAATATGTTGTCACACTAGGCCTAAGAGTGTATACAACACAAAAATAATCTGTACTCCGCTTTTCTAAAAGAATATACAACAGAATTCATGTGTGCTTTACTTAGTAAATCAGAGTTCCATTAATAATAAAGTGAATGTACTGTACCATCAGAGGTACTGAAAAGTTTTGGCTTTCAGTACCTGCTCGGCACCGGTGCAGGGATACCAGTGGTGCACACCTTTTTTCAAAATGCAGCTGGGCTCCCGCGCTCTGCGACAATTTCCCCTTAAGCACTGGCTCGGTCCAGAGCACTGGGGGCAGACTCAGCACCCCCCGGTGTGACAATAACCCCTCCCCTCAGTAATGCGTCTCCATTAGAATCTAGCATGTCACCGAAGAGAAGGGTCATGGTTACCTGGGGGGTGCTGGGCCTGCCCCCAGTGCTCCGAGCTGGGCAAGTGCTCAAGCAGAAAATGGCGCAAATTGTGGTAACCCCGCAGCATTTTGAAAAAAGGTTAGCACCATCGGGATCTCTGCGCAACGCCCAGCAGGTACTGCTGCAGTACCTGTGATAGTACATTCACTTTAAAAACAAACTTGTATGCAAAGTATAAAGAATACGTGAAATATACTATTATCACTACAAAAAACACGACCAGTAGAAGATCAAGGGAAAAACCTGTGCAGATAATCACCAAAGCTTGGCAAGGGTAAACATTTACAGTAGTTAAATTATCAAGTAGATCTTTGTTTGCAAGCCCATGAATCTTTATGAGATAAGTGCACTACAAAAAGGCATTGGCCATTCCAATCTTTCAGAGTTTTGGAAAGTAAAAATATGAAAAAGTTTCCATAACAACTATACTGGTAAAACTCACCAAATGATGATCATGAACTATGTTCTGGTTGGGATACATTTCAGTGAAGGTTTATAAAGCAGAAAATAGACAACAATTTACCAGCAAGTTTCAATTGTGGAAAGATCGATCCAAGAATCTAAAGAAAAAAACACAACAAGCCCGTCTTCCCAAGTGATAAAGGAACCTGCACTGATGCCATTTTCACATTCAAAATCATTGCTCACATATAAAGCTTAAGGCTATGTGCACACATCGTAAGAGACTGGCAGTTCCGTGACCGTCCGGGAACGGCCGATCTCTGAAAAGATCATCACGCCCAGTACGGCCCGATGATCTTTTGGGCCACAGAGTTCTCAGAACCATCATCAGAAGTCCCCACAGCACACTATGGAGCGAGTGGCTGGAGCCGCTTGCTTCATAGTGTGCACTGACATGGTTTTCTGCGGCCGCTATTTAATGAATAGCGGCTGCAGAAAACTGACATGTCAGTTGTTTGCGGCGCCGCTATGGATCCCGGCCGAAGCGTATATTATGAGTATACCCTCCGGCCGGGATCCCATAGGCAGCAATGGCACGTATGATCTTTCGGGCCGCAGAGTTCTGATGTATAGATCACATCAAGTAAACAATTTTCTATTTCTTATAAATGCTTTGTTATACTGTACTGGTTATAAACAACACTACACTAATGACTGCCATTTCAAGTCAATTTAGGTGTAAGTTGGCAGAAGGTCAAAGTCTGATTACCATTAAAGGAAAACTGTCAGAAGGTTAGAAAAATCTTACCTGCTGATATGTCCCTTTTGTGGATGGGGCACAGAGTATAAGGGTAAGTCTCTTACCCTCATCCTCGGCGCTGTTACCATTCAGTCAGTAGTTTTATCATTAGGCCAATCAGGAGGTTTGGAGCACTGGTGGTGGGACAACCGCCCCCAGAGTATTGAATATTAATATGAACGTCTGGGGGCAGGCCAAATTGGTGCTTTGGGGGCGATAATTCTGCTAGGCTCCTCTCTGAACTATCCTACTCGCCGCAGGACAAATAGGTACATCCTTATGAGGGAAGGGGTTAAGCAACACCATCAATATTTAACAAAAGATTGTATTAACCATTTAGGAATTACAGACATTTTTACATAGACCCTTCATGTTAATAGAAATAAAGTAATTTGACAGTTGACTGATAAGGAGTTTTACAGTATGGTGCGGTATGGTATCTTACTATTTTATTAAACATTTAGGGAACAAAAGGTCTAGAGTTTTCATTTGGTGACAGTTTATAGAACTCTCAATATATGGTCCAAAATGGTATCAATGCGAATAAAAGAAGCCATTATTGTTAGGCTGAAAAACAACAGTAAGAACAAATTTATCACATAGATAACAGAGACTTTAGGAGTGTCAAAATCAAGAAATCGGTATAGCCTTAAAGGAGTTTTTCAGACGGGCTGAAGGGTAAATAATAAAGAAATACACATACCTGGCCCAATCCCCTGGTGCTTTTTTCCTGAGTGTGCAGTCCCTGCTGTGGTCCTCTTCTTCTCAGTCCCTGTGACATGCCAAGCAGACTACCTGCTCTGCCAATTACTGTGCTGAGCAGTTACTGTCTGTACAGAATGTCCCAGGAAACATAAGGATGAAGAACGCGGTTGGGACTGGATGCTCACCCATTTAAAGGGGTACTCCGAGCAAAATTTATTTTTAATATGTTAGTAAAAAAGAAAAGTTATACAAATCCCTAATATACACTAATTATGGGAAATGCACATATGGTGCTATTTTCCCTCAACTTAGTAGATCAGGCAGGCTCACTTCCTGTAAAAAAAGGTGACGTCACGTCTCAAGTGCCGGGTCCAGCAGGGGGGGCATGTATGCAGATGTATCAGTGCCTTCTCCCTCTCTGTGCTGACAACCCTTTGCGGAGGCCCCTCCCCCAACTAGCTCACCCCGCCGTCCGGTTCCAGCATGGTCAGCGCCCCCCCAACTACTTCTGAGCCCACCCAGCCGCCCCATCCTGTGCAGGAGCGCTCACCCGCCGCTCGTTCCTGGCAGGGTGAGCGCTCCTGCACCTTCCCATCCAGCTGCCCGTGCTCTGAGCCGCCTGGTCCCTTGCAGAAGCGCTCACCCGCCGTTCGCTCCCTGCAGGGGGAGCGCTCCTGTACCTCCCCATGTAGTCGCCCGGTCCCTTGCAGGAGCGCTCACCCGCCGCCCGGTCGCGGTGCTGTGAGTGTTCCTGCACCTTCTCCATATGCATAAACCTGTCCCCTCTCAGATACCCACAGCGCAGGAGCAGGACCGAGCGCAGGACAGAGGCTGTCCTCGCTTTGCCTCAGAGCTCACCCGGACGCACGGTCCTGCTCCTGCGCTGTGGGTATCTGAGAGGGGACAGGTTTATGTATATGGAGAAGGTGCAGGAACGCTCACAGCACCGCAACCGGGCGGCGGGTGAGCGCTCCTGCAAGGGACCGGGTGACTTAGAGCAGGGGCAGCTGGATGGGGAGGTACAGGAGCGCTCACCCGCCGGGAGTGAATGGCGGGTGAGCGCTCCTGCAAGGGACCGGGCAGCTCAGAGCACGGGCAGCTGGATGGGGAGGTGCAGTAGCGCTCACCCTGCCAGGAACGAGCAGCGGGTGAGCGTTCCTGCACAGGATGGGGCGGCTGGGTGGGCTCAGAGGTAGTTGGGGGAGCGCTGACCACGCTGGAACTGAATGGCGGGGTGAGCTAGTTGGGGGGAGGGGCCTCCGCAAAGGGTTGTCAGCACAGAAAGGAAGAAGGCAGAAGGGAGAAGGCACTGATACATCTGCATACATGCGCCCTCTGCTGGACCCGGCACTTGAGAGGTGACGTCACCTTTTTTTACAGGACGTGAGCCTGCCTGATCTACTAAGTTAAGGGAAAAAAGCACCATATGTGCATTTCCCATAATTAGTGTATATTAGGGATTTGTATAACTTTTCTTTTTTAATAACATATTAAAAATAAATTTTGCTCGGAGTACCCCTTTAAATGGGTAGGCTTACACTACTATACTATTATATGGGACAGACTCATATGGGATGAATGCTGTATAAAGGATTACCAATTTTGATATTTTTGATCATTTTCACATATTGACGCATATTGGCCCAGCATCTAACTTGGGGTCTACACGTATACTTAGGGACTGTAAGTTGCCACAGAGCAATTAATCTACAGGTTTAAACCATAAAGAACCTTGAAAACCAATGAACTATGCATGATATTATGTTACTATATATGTGTATTTACATCACTACTATTAAATATATGTTGGGTTCAGCTATGGCTTCCTCTATCTTTAATTTCCCTTGTATTGTATGACATTAGGAAAGTAGACCATGGAGCCATTTATAGATCAGTAATCATTTTGGTGTCTCCTTAAGGAAAAAATTGCCAAGTGTGAACACAGCATAAGCATCAAACTAATAAGTAATGATATAATAAATAAAGGAAATGTGACGGCCATACAATCTTATCATTCTTGATGAGATGTGCAGATAAGAGTGGGAATTTGCTATACTGCTGATCGATCTTGCAATTGCTAGAAAAATTATTTAAACACAACCGAAAAAGTAATTCTTTAAGTCTGGTTAAAATAAAGAAAGCAAAACGAGGTTATGTAAATGAGCTAATCACATATACACATGAGCTCATTAGCGACAGATTAAGTGTTTAGAAAGCTTCACAAATCCGAGGCTCACATTTAACAATGTATCATAGTTCCTATGGTGATAAAAGATGGCTTTATAGTGTAACCTACTTTTCCAATTCTCCAAAAGCAAGGTGGCAGTCCTAGCTAGGACCAGAAACAGGTAACCAGAGCATGCTTGTTTACTGAAACTGAAAATTGAGGAAATAGTTGCAAATTTTTGCACAAAGCTCACTTCTAAACGTTTGTGTCATTTTTTGAGAGGGTTATGCAGTGCCCGCTACATTCACAAAGGGGGTGGGTCTTCACAGCAAAGGGGACAGGGCTACCACAGCTCAGCTCAAATTCACAAAAAGTTACACCTGTAACTGGCATAAATTATGGTGGAAATCTCTTTCTTTCCCTTGTGTAGAATGGTTTTGTTTAATGGAGTGGATGGTGGTGGCAGCAGCAGCAGGTTGGTGTCAGGAGATGCTAAAAGAGCTATCAGCTCCTGAGGTTAGAATGGTGTCTGTGCTATAATGGCTATAGAATACATGATGCATCACAGGGGAGAGTTCACTAGGCAGAGTAAGGCCTTACTCAAATGTTCTGTAAATTTCTCCATAATTGCAGACTACATTACGGGCAAATTTAAGGCCCATTATTTTCTATTGGGCTATTCACAGTATCCGTAGTTTCATGGATCTGCAATCTGTGCTGGAAAAAATAGGACATGTCCTTTCCTTGTACAGGCAGTAATTGCGGATTCTCTCATAGTGTCCTTAATTTTTACAGAAGAAACATTTATAATATTTGCAAAAATAATGAATACTTTAATTTGACTATAATCTTTCCATTTTTTGCGGAAATTATAGAACAAATGCAGTATGGAAAAATTTTCTGTGAACCTGTGAATAAGGCTTCAGTAGGGAAAAACAAGGAAAACGATAGTTGATGTGGTTATGACCATGGTTGAAGCGGTAGGGTTATTTCAATTTTATGGACGTTGTGGAATGTCATATCCACGAGGTACAGTACACGTTAAATGTCTGACAAATGTGGTTTCTACCACTGAGACACACGGAATCTCTACAATGAGGACTTGCCTGCTCCACTGAGCCTGGCACTGCTGGCTGGAGGTGGTCAGGATTTTAAAAATAGCCAAGTGGACAGTTTTATGCTGTTTATTTAACACTGTAAACATTAATGGGAGCTACAGAAACAGTGTGACCTACTATGTTTATGGAACTTATGTTAATGCCTATAGGAGTTAAATTGTGTAAGTGTAAAACAGTCCATTTAGCTGGTTTCACAACCCCACTGGATGGGGTTAAGGGTTACCCTTTTTCTGGAGATTAGTGTGGTTCTCAGAATGAAACTTGACTCTATCAGACATTAATGCGAGGAGCTGTGCCAATCTCTCTTGCGGGTAACATTCTGCTTTCAGCCACAAGAGGTCGCTCCCAGGGCTCCGCTGTAACACAAGTGATGTCACTCATGTGCTCACAGAGCAGGAAGAGGAAGAAGTTGCCAAAGAACAGAGGTGCAAGCCAGATGAGTATGTTTTTTGTTTTGTTTTGTTTCACTTAAGGGGTGTGCCATCTGAGGCTGGGGCAATATGCCTAACTAGTAGGGTTGCTAGCTAACTAGAGATATGGTAAACATGGGAATGCTAATTAGCAAGTGATATCCTACAATAGCTTTTAGACTAATGTACCAACGTTCCTGTGTTAAGTTTTTGATTTGCCCAACTTTGCTTGAAAATTGCCCAGCTCTCTTGCAATTCTGCTCAGGAGTGGCTGAGGCTTACAGGGGGCCTGCTGATAGTTTCCCTGTTAGCTTACATTATCACATATCTGGCAAGCTTTTAGTAGAATTGTGTCCCCCAACACTTGGTAGACAGTGCAGTATGCCTGATTTATTGAATTGGCATAGGTTTTAAACTGTACATGTATATTCTGTGTTGACAGGTGAAAGCATTACATGGCTCTGAGGATGTGAGTTGGAATTCCAAAGGGAACGGCATAGCAACTGAAGGCATCACACTTATCCTTGATGGTTTAGCTCAGTAAGCTGTAACTCACACTGTAACTGGGGATAATACACCAAAAAACAATGTTCAGGGATGAAATTAGAGTGGATGCAGCAGCTCTCAGGAGGCCTCTTGGCTTTAGTCTATCTTGCCCCAGATTTGTGGAAATTGTTCTGGTCTTTCAAACATACACTGTTTGCACAATTTTTAAGCAAGTTGTATTTTCAAGGATTTGTTTCATTATTATGCCACGTTCACACAATGTATAATTTGATTAAACAACGACTGTTATTTAATCACCGTGGCCGTTTACTTACTATGGAATTTCATGCGGCCACACTAAAAACTGACATGTCAGTTTTGTATGGATGCTATTCATTGAATAGCGTCCGCACAAAACTGACAGTGCAGACAATGTAAAGTGCAGCTCCAGCCACACTTTACATTTTATGCTATGGGTAATTGGAATACGGGCACACTGAATCTGCCCACATTCCAATTGCTGCCCATACCGGCCGAGGTGAACTTCGCTGACAGCGGCCGTTCAGTGACATGGCCGTCTCACAGAAGAGCCGCTGTCATACCTTGCGTGAACCTGGCCTAAGAAAACTACAGTGCTTTCAGTCAATCCAAAGTGTTAATAAATCTCAATATTTAAACCTGAATATTTAAGAAAGTAAAATTTAGCTTTCTTAAGAGAATATCTATGTGCATAATTATTGGGCAACTACTGGGCTATGTTCACACACAGTACATACACACAGAACATAGCCTAACTGGCATGAACTAGACCTAGGAGGATGATCCGATTTACTTACTTACTATGAATACTGTACCTCATTTACAGATGTGTGTTTTCCTATATCTTTCACTCTATCTGCAACATGTCTTTACTCATTTCTTATACTTTACTGCAAGTGACGTAAAGCACAAATGGACATTGACTATAGAGTATAAAATTGCCAAAGTATCAGCTATAATATCTTTCAATTAGTTGCCAAGTATTGTTCATTAAAAATGCATGGTGTTTTATTTCCATTGTTACGTGGACCAACACACAGACTAAACATTTACACAGTTATCGATGTGTTTACATGGTTTACTTTTAAAACCATTCACAAGTGTAGCAGTCATTTTTTTATGAAGCTGTCTTTGTGTTATTTATAGCACATTTACAGGAACAGCATCTTACCTGCCTGCGACATCTCATTTATGCGTGCGGTTGTTAAGTACTCTGCTCCTATGATTTGCTGTTAAGTTCTAATTTGGATTTGTGCCATTTCGAGTGTTCTAAAAAGCCTTCCCAGTGATTAAATAAGTGGAGCTATAAAAGAAGTGTGCTGTTGACGTTTCATGACCCCCAAGCTCTACAAATATGCATATTACCGGTACTGATCATACAGATGAATTCATCTCGACCTTGGACTAGACACAATGTTAATTGTTATAATCACACATAAGAAGGGAGCATTGGTCCTTGTTCAGTCTATTGGCCATGTAAGCACCACCAAAAGATGCTGAGTAGTAAAATGTGTACACCATTGCAGATAGAAGTCATATATTATTTTTACTATATGAAGATTTTGTCAGCCTCAGGCCAAGAATTTTGTATTCATTGCAGATTTTTCCCATTGTCTTCAATAGGGAAAACAAAACCTGCAAATAATCCACTGCGTTGCTGCAGAAATGTTGGAAAATCTGCAAATGCAGATTTGATTTTCAGTTTAATTTCCATAATTTACACCAAACACTGCAACAGAAAATCTACACCAAAATCTATTATTTGGTGTTAACTGTCCACTTTTGTTGCTTTTCACATAAAAATGCAAAGCATTTTACTAAGGGTGGGTGTACTCTTGGGTTAATAAATACTGTACAATTTGACTTAATAAATACAAAACTACAAGAGTAATAAAATTGACATTATAGAATATAGTTTACATTTTCAAGTTTCTTTATTTTATATTAAGTGAGTATATTTTTGGTTAATAATATGATATAAAACAATATACCACTTCAACGTCTTACTTTTACATTGTGTGCTATTCCATTTTATCATAGATGAGGATACAATGGTCATGCCCTTTGCACTCCCCAGTACGGGTTGTGTGGCGCAGAAGGTACTGAACCTGGTGTGAACAGGGGTCTGTTTTGATCTGTTCAGCCACACCTGCCTTGCCTCTCAGCCTCTGGCAATGATAGGGTTACTCTGTTCTCTGCTAGCTGATTCCAGCAGCTGAGCAGTCTTGTGTGTTCCTTGACAGGCAGGTGACTCTGCCAGTGAGGGTCTTTCTGGATCTGAGCGCCGGTCCAATGGGGATCTGGACCGGGCTCCTGGTCCTCATGACATAAGTAGTCAGCATGGCCAGCAGTAGTTGCTGGCTATTAGTTTAACCACTAGGCTTAGCATTCCTGTTTGTTCCTCTGTACTTTAATCTGACCTCTGCTTATATCCACTATATCCTGTTTGCCACCTGCCCCAACCTTTGGCTTGTTCCCATTTACCCGACTTGTCTGCCGACCTTGTACTTCTGCCTGCCTTTACTGACCAGAATTGTTGACCTTGGTTTTATTGTGTTTGTTTGTCGCAGTTCTGTGTTTTCACCCTATTGAGTATAAGGACTGCCACCGTGGTTGTCCGCAGTCGCCTAGGACTGTCTTGTGGTAGGCAGGGACAGTGGGCGGGTCAGCTTAGGGCTCACTGTCCGTGTCTTTGCTGACTGCCTCTTGCCTTACCTGACAGGTCATGCTCCCAATGTAGGAATGCAAATGATCATAAGCAAGATGACATGTTGGACAAACAGAATAATGATTGTACAGGTGATGTAAAATATTCATGGTGTTAACTTTTAACATATGGTTTCTGACCTGGAGGACTTGCTCTAAGTCAAGCAGCTCAGTGACCCCATTGTTATTTTCTAAATAATAATTATTAGCTTAAAGTTTGAGAAGCCACCAGGGACCACCCAAAAAACTTGAAAGTTTGCAAATTCATCAAACCCTTTAAAATTATGATTTTCCAAAGTGCAATTCACTGTTATATGCTGCAGATGTCAAGTCTGATAAATTGATTCTGTAATCTCTACTCATAACTAACAAAACTGTGGTTTTGAAATTTTGCAAATTTAAAGCCAAAGAAGTATATTTAAATATTTGAAAATGTAACAATAAAATAACACAATTGAGTTATCTATGCAATACTGACCTATATAACCAACAATACTGGCCAGTATAACCATTATTACAGACTCATTTCATGGGGTGGTTGTATTAAACCATTGACATCTTGGTATAGTAGCTCTCTTATCTTGTAAATACATGTGTCTAAGTACTGACCATGGAATTTTACAAGTCAAGCAGTATAAAGCAGAGCTTGACAGCGGAATGTGTTCTAAGCTGCCACATTGCTAGTGAGGGCAAAGGTTCGGTTTACCGTCTCTGAGCTCCAATATGTAACCAAATAGGTAGCAAAGGCTCCGCTAACCACCACATGGAAATTTTAGGCTATGTTCGCACACTTATATCAATATGCCCTATATATACACACTTTGTTGCCCTCATGCACAAAGATACACATCAACAATCAGGGATCAAACTGGAACAAAAGGAAATGTGCAGGACAAGTATTGTCACAAATATATATTTTGTTTAATGTATCAAATACATATGTAAAATCACATGTATTACACCAAGTAATAGAGACAGGCGTTGCATGGCAGAGTGGACAAAAAAATTAATGGTAGTAAATAATACAAGTGATTGGCAATACTGGAAAAGAGTAGATGGTGAGAAAAATGAAATATGCTAACAAGGGTAACACCTAAACTACCAAAGGATATGCCCCAGAGCCTAAATATATGAAATTATTGCCCATCGCCCACTGCCCGCAATAGAAAAAAAAAAAACTAAAGTGCAAACAAGATTTCAGCAAAAGGGCTAGTGCATGTTTATTTCACCTACTCACCCTACGCGTATCTCGTGTGGCTTGGCAAAGGTAATGAGTAAGGAGGAAAGCCTGTCCCAAACAATAGGAAGTGTCCCCCACAGGTGAAGCTGTTATGAGATCCATATGGAGAGAAAATCCAGCCCCTGTATCCTACTGTATGTACCAGCACCATGGTTTTAATTACCAATATAAGAAAGTTGCTTTTCCTATATGATCCAGTTCACACTAATGTTCCAAAAACTTGTTGTTAGGAATGTGACTTTGCTCTCCTCGGTCCGTGCCAGGCAGCCGAGGAAGCGCTGAGTTTCTGTTTTTGTTTTTTCACTGTCTGAATTGTTTCTGAAATTTCCAGCCTTACTCGCCTTGCCTGTCAGACTTCTGGCAGTGCAGGGGTTTGCTCAGCTGAGCTTGGTGCTGGGATCAGAGCTGGTCCAATCATCTGCTGGACCCAGTCTCTGATTCTGGGTAAATAGCAGCAGACTCCTCTTTTTCCCTGCTGACTATTACAGTTTACTAGCCTGCTCAGCTCTCTGTTCTCTGTGTTTCTGACCTCTATCGCCTACCTCGACTTTGCTTATTGCTGCTAGCCCTGACCTTTTGCATCGTACCCCGACTATCCACCTGCTTATAGTTTTTGTACTACACCGCCCGACTGTTGCTGATCTGGTTTGTCTGACTTCTCTTATTGTGTTTGCTTGTCTGTCAGCGTTTTGTGTTCCACATATCAAGAGAAGGGAACGCCTTTGTGGTTGTCCGCTGTCGTTTAGGGCCGTTGAGGCAAGTAGGCAGGGACAGTGGGCGGGACTAGTCAGGGCTCACTGTCCTTGTTTGTGTATGCTATTTTGCCTCTCCTGACACTTGTTATGGGACACTGCCTCCACACTGTAAACCCTAATATTGTATATGCCTGTGTTAGTACTATTTTGTTGACATTAGTTCTAAGATAAATTAAATCTTTTACACCCTGGCCACCTATCAAGTGAAAGGCACTGCTAAATAGATATCAATAAAAGCATTCAGAACATACCTTTGTTGCCTTTATGCAGCTGTGAATAGTGTCAAAGAGGAGGGGCCTATAAGTTCCTGGGCTTTAGCACCAATGTGCCTCACTGTGTTTTATGCACAATACTCATTGCTGATTATACAAGGGATATATATAGTGCACATTAAGACATAGCAGTCCGAGGGCCCAGCGAATAATGGGTCACACCTTTTTGACACTTTAAATTTGTTATTTTATGAAGATAAAGACAAAGGCAAAAAAGGATGTTCTCAATGCTTTTTCTGATATCTATCCAGCAATGTCACCAGCTTGGTAGGTGGTCAGGGGATGATAGTGTCACTTTAACTATTTTAGTTATAGGACATTTAGTACATAGACATATCTAAATCACAAGAAAAACCTGCTTTTGCCAATAGTAACAAGTAGAAAAATAGATTTAGCAATGGAGCCTTCATTTTAATTCCAGTAAGCCTCTCATGGAAAGGCAATTTCTGCTTTACAGTCATCAAAACAAAGTAACTGCATTTTATCTAAAATTTACGGGTTTTTATATTGTTGCTCGTATCTTTAGCTTTTGGGTTAGATTGTTTTGCCATTTATTTCATGGATGATAAAAAGAAAATATTACAGCAAACAATCACCATATCAATAAAGTTTCATCCATCAAATAACTACAGTATAAGTGCTAGTCTGGATTTGTACTCAGTTCTTTTCTTTTGAAGACTCCAGAATTTCTATTTATAATCTGCAAAGTCAGTTTTTTTCAGTGCAATTTTATTTCTTCATAGGAAGTTATTATCCACATAGCAATGATCTAAACTGTAAAGCAGAGTACATCATCAAAATGGCTAAGAGAACCAATCACATGATGCTTGCCAGTATTACACCCCATTTCTGCTTACTGCTGTGGTGGCACAAAGACACGGCTGTCTACAATGATAAATTGCAGAATGTCTTGTTCAGTCAAACTTTTATATTAAAAGTCAGATATGATGGACCTTAGGAGAAACAAGCTAATCCTCAGGTCCTTGGCGCACTCATGAATTACTAAAACATTGCACTTTGTGTAGACATATAAGAAGTGTTAAAGGGGTACTCCAGCGAAAAGCTTTTTCCCAGTAATTGAAACAAATACAAAGTTAAATAACTTTGTAATATGCATTATGCATTAATCACCTATCTGCCCTTTACCCTATCTCCCCCCCCCCTCAATCCACCACCAGGAAGTGGAGTAAACTCATTCTTACCTAATGACTGTTGACCCCAGGCTTTTCTGTGGCAGCCATTTTGTGACAATGACATCATCAAGAGGGAGATGGGTCTAAGCCCTATTAGGCCAGCCTCCCTTTGTCAGATGACTCAGGTTGCTCAGCTCTTATTGGCTGAGCAAGATGTAAGCCATCTACCAGTTTTACAGGGCCAGTTAGACATCACAGGAGACAAAGTGCATCATGGGAAAGCTTTCGTAAAGCTTTACACACTTTTTTATGTGGATTTTTATACTTGTAAACGAAGAATAAAGGTATGAGATCTTATGGGATCAAGTGCCTTTTAGTGCCACATCTCCATCTAGCATGTGCCAGTCCTAACTTATTGCTGATTTAATACACATACTGTAGGGATAAGTGGTCTAATCTGCATGCTTCCTCTAGTAATTTTACAATTGTTGCTAGAACTAGGCTTGGTGGAATGATGCATGCCACAAGCTGTTTCACTGTGTCAGAATCATTCAGATTGCCCCTGCTCATATCTAATGCAACCGCCCAAGGTCTCTTTAGGGTGTAGGTTCCATCACAGCCAAATGGACAAGGTTTGCTTGCTTCTCTATGAATGCAGTCATATTCGTTCACAAGCATGGTGTGCTGGAGAACTGCTATACTTAGCTGTATTGATCTGCATGAATGGTTTGTTCTTTTACCGTGTATATCACCTCTTAAAACACTCCCCAGGGGAAACGTCCTGCTCTCACCTCTTCATTTTCTCATGTAAAATATGCTCTCAACAATAAGTAGCAGACAGATGAAATGGCTTCAATCATCTTTGCACCATTTACTCTGCTATCTCATTGCTCTGCCGGTTTTTTACATTTATTTATTTAAAACAAAGGAAAATATGTAGAGCAGAAATGAATGCAAGTTGTATCACCAAATCTACAGTCATCGCTAATGATAGGTTTTACATTGTTAATAGCAGAGATCTGTAATTATAGAGATAGACAGGATATGAACGATCATGAATGATGATGTCTTGGATATTTTAACAGAATTTGAAATTGCACCTCCTTTTTTTTTTTTTTTTTTTTTACAAATTCAGAATACTGTCTCTCCAGGCAAACAACTGTTGCCAGTTTATGTAGATTTTGTATGTTTGAGTCAAAGTAATATGGGTTCCCCAGAGTGAAGTAAAGAGCAAGGAAAATAAAAGTTGATTTTCATACATTCCTTTTTTATTTTTAATAAAATAAATAACCCCCATCTAGATTTTTAGAGATGGCATCTGGACCACAGATTTATCTTGTATAAGCAGAAAAATAAGTAAAGTCAGCCCACCCAAAAACTGTACGAAACTCCACAGTCAGGATTACACTATTCCCTTAAACAGATCCTTGGTGCTGGTCCACTACATCAGTTGGAAATGGCATATTGAGAAGGACAAAACTGTGTAGGTGCACATTAAAAATTATTACTTTACTGATGTACAAAAGATAAAAATCCAAAACACCATGAGCAAAAAGGAACAAAAATCAACGTGTTTCAATGCATGTCAGTGGGAGGGGCCTGAAACATAAATTTTTGTGCCTATTTGCAATAAAGTAATGGTTTTATCCAGTGATTGTGGACCTACCGTGTTTTCTTATTCTTAAGATTTATCTTATTATTATGGGAGTGTATTATGCACAATTTTGAAATTACCGATACCACAGTCCTTTTTTTGAACTGTGGATTTTTCATAATGTATTTTGTAATTTTCCATTTTACTATTATATTATACAGTAATCCTGAAATGTTGCTGTACTCATTTTGACCACTGGGCCAAATATTAAGATGATACTTCCTGTTCTGTACAGATCACTTTTCAGCAGTGTCTTCCATATCATTACATACAAGATTAGGCAATGGTAATATACAGTTTTTTATTGGATGGCCGCCATTTAACACAAATAAAAGGCTGTTATTTTAAAACAATGGCCATTGTTATATGGTGTCTAAAGATAAAGCAAATAATGTCTGTTGTTGCAAAATAATGTCTGTTATTTGCCCTTGCTTTTACATTGTGGAAACATAGCCTTACAGTGAAAGGTGACACCAATATCTGGACAAGACATCCACAATAAGTATGTGTGTATGGACGTCTGTTTTTATATAGACTCTAATGTAGCAAATTATTAGTTTTAAAAAATTGCTGTATTTCTTCCTTATTTTATGTCGGTATTTTTACGGCCCTAGAAATTAGGAAAAAGACTTGTTTTTCCAATTGTGCTCCATTGGTCTATTGGTGAATATAGTTTCTATGTGTACAGGTGCCAGTAGCCATAATTGAATTTAAATCTCTACAACAGATTAATCCTATTATAAATTCAATCTATCTCGTCATCTCTTTGCTTTAATGTAATTGTATATAAACTATCAAACTATTTTATTGGCTTCATAAAAACATATTAAGGGTGCCTTCACACCTACTGACTCGCAGCTTTAATAACGCTGCAAGTCGGCTAGGTCCTGGCAGATCACTGTCAGTACATACACGCAACGGTCTGAACGACCGCTGCGTGTATGTAAATCTGCCGGCTGCTTAACCCCTTCTGATGCCGGCCAGCCGCCTCCCGCTCAGCTCTGTATACATTACCTCCTCGCTCCACGGGGTCCCGGCGTCCTGCTCTCCCGCCCGGCCAACCAGTGGCTGCGGCAGGGCAAAACACTGATTGGCCGGGCGCGAGAGCAGGACGCCGGGACCCCGTGGAGTGAGGAGGTAATGTATACAGAGCTGAGCGGGAGGCGGGAGGTGGCCGGCATCAGAAGGGGTTAAGCAGCCGGCAGATTTACATACACGCAGCGGTTGTTCAGACCGCTGCGTGTATGTACTGACAGTGATCTGCCAGGACCTAGCCGACTTGGAGCGTTATTAACGCTGCGAGTCGGTAGGTGTGAAGGCACCCTAAAGAGAAAAGCAAATAGTTATCCTATGAGGGTGAAGGGTAATGCTATGAAATGACTGGGAACCATCTTCTTTTAGAAAATGACCTAGCATCTTTCCATTGCCACCTGACATATTAGGCGTAATGTCTAGTGATTGTGAATCTGCTACTCATGCGTTTAAATCAAGTCATATGAGTGGGAGGGCAGCAGCTCTAAATAATATACAGTGCAAATAGTTCTATATTCCCACTTTTACATGACTGCACTGCAATTTATCAGCAAGTCATTTGCTGAGATATATAACATGTGGGGAAATGGTTTATTGCAGTTATTATATTGAACTGCCAAAGGCTACAATGTTCTTTTCTGATCGGATATTTCTAGAATATAAGATCTTTGCACGCTAATGTTATACTTTCTAATTTAACTAGGAAAGTTTAGTCAACTGCTATATTGTCCACGTCAAATTGAATTATAAAATGATGAGGTTTTATTACTTGTGCCATAAAGGTTATGATGTGTGATATTTTACCCAACCCTCTGCCTACTTAAGATATAATGACAGCAAGTTTATTCTTAAAGGCCAAAGTAATTCAGTGACTCATGGTAAGGTATGACATCCAATTGATAAATGACAGATTCTGGTTTCAATAACGTAACATGTTGCATCCCAGATATTTCTAATACGGACATAAGTACAGTATTGGACATGATGACTTATTAATGGTTACTTCAAAAAAAAAAAAAAAAAAAAAAACTACCATCAAGATTACTGAAATCAAGGAGTTTAAAGGGGACCTGTCATCAGCTTTTTGCTGACTAAAGCCTTCTTATCCTGAATAGATTGAAATTTTTGTCCCAGTGCTGAAATATAAGCTTTTTAGTTTTTTTTCATGCAAACTGGGAGATATTGTCCCCCTGTGCCATAAAAGTCTAGCAGTGTTCACAGAGTAGGCCTTTACCTGTAGGCATATGGGCGTTAGAGGAGAATAGGATTAATGGTGCAGGGTTTCTGCAGCCCAGAGGAACGCACAATGGGCTTTACATCCTGATTTGCATAATATTTTAGGCTATGTTCTCACATAGTATTTTTGCTCAATACGATGCAACCAAAACCAGGAGTTGATAGAAAACACAGAAAGGCTATTGTCACACATTGGGGAAACTGAATGGATGGCTGCCATTTAATGGCAAATAATTGCTGTTATTATAAAACAATGGCCACTGTTTTGAAATAATAGCCGTTATTTGCCATTAAAGGGGAACTCCAGGTAGAGACTAAAAAAAATGAAACCTGCAGAAGCATAACGCATTACTTACCTTTCTATCCCAATTTTGAAACTTCCAGAAATCCATTTGTTGGGGGGGGGGGGGAAATCCATTTGTTTGTGTTTTTGTTCTTCCTGGTTTGGCATTTCCCAGAATGCAATGCTTTCCCTCATGTGATCATCACAGCCCCCACCCATTACAATCAGTAAAATTAGTGCAGCAGCTGCTTCTGGCCGGTTAGAGGTGGTGAATCACTCAGGGGATGGGGGGGATCCAGCCAAGCCTCCTGTGAGATCACTCCCTGCCCCCTGTATGCATCATCAGCAAACACACACGATGTGAGACAGAGGCATGTAAGATTTGTCTCCTGGGGGGGGGGGGGGATAGCAGCAGGAGCAGGAGACAATGTGAATTGGCACAGAGGACATTTTTTTTTCACTTCCTGGATTTCTATCAGCTACCAGTGTGGCAGTACTGTACAGATATAGTAATACATTGTATAGGAACATCTATATAACTTTTAATGTACTTTTAATAGAAAACAAGTTTTTCTTATCTGAAGTTCCCTTTAAATTATGCCCATCCACTCAATTTCAACAGTGTGTGAATATAGCCTTTCTGTCCACTCCTGGTTTTGGTAGCAAAATACTGAGCAAAAATACTGTGTGGGAACATAGCCTTAAAGCTAATCTCAGCACTGGAGCTAAGGATTGAATCTCCTGATTCATGGTAAGAAGCCCAGTGGTACACTGCTTATACTTAAGTCAACAAAATGCTGCTGACAGATTGCAAGCAGCTCCCAGGATTGCTTTTCCTTCTGCCTTGACAACTGTCACAATGGTACCGGTGGAAACAGGAAGCCAGATCCTACAATTGCTGCGCTGCACTTCATCATTCTGAAGCTTTTAGGCTATGTTCACACAACATTTGTTTTCGGCTTTATTTTCATACAACCATCATTTTAGGGCCAAACTATAGCCTCATTTTAAGAATTATGGCTGTATTGATCAAAATATGGCTGCATTGTGGCTTCAAAAGACAGCCGAAAGAAGACATTGTGTGAACACAGTCTTACATTGAGATTTCTACAGTATTACTTGCTCAAATGGGAAGGGAAGCTATCAATATGATATATTACATATGAAGCTATGTTCTTTTTGCAGTTCCTGTTTCAAAAAATTCAGACAATTACTGTTTCAGGCAATTCCTCTGAGGATGACATGTCACTGAGACCAGGAAGCAGTGGTAAGTGGCAAGGTTTACGGGAATCAGAATGGCAGCTGCAAGGGATCAGGGCAGGGAAGTGTAGCTTTCTTTTTACTTTTATGTCAGTTGTAAAAATTTTTAATGGGGCTGGACAATCCTTTTAATAACGGAAACTTTTTTGTCCCCTGTATTGTCAGGGATTTGGATCCCAGTGGATATGTTCTTTGGAAGTTAGTTTGTGAACTGTAAATCAGGTGAGATATAACACCCAATCTCCTGTAATCTTGGATGGGTCTCCTCTCATACAGAGGTGAATAATACCTTGCACTGGTGCATTATAATGCTACATAATGTCATGAAAATGCAATTATTTCATCTTCTGATTTATAGAAATGTTCCTGGAACAGAAACCTTTTCTGCTTTTAAACCCTGAATCCATAATGTACTGTGTTCTCCATTAATGATCTCTAAACGTATTGTACTGCAAGGTATGTAACTGTTAATTCATGCACTTTGCACTTCTTAACTGGAAAATGATAGCTTCCTGCTGCTGCAAAAATACTTCACTTTTAAATGGTTGTAACCTGGGCACCTATGCCAGAGACAAGCTGCTTTGATGCCTTCCCAGAGGATTTTTCCACTGCTGTTGTAATTCTTCTCTCCTCTTCTTGAGGAGTCATAATCAGACCTTAGAACTTATTAGTTAGTCCATCATGATAGCAGCTTTCCTATCTGAGATCCAGTGTGTGTGGTTAGTAGAATCAATGCATAATCCTTGCAGACATGCAGCATACTGGTAACAGTACGCCAACTTACAACTTCAATCGTGGTCTGCACTGAGACAGGTTCATCAGTAAAACTGCAAACATGAAGCCGCCATTGTCCTATCTTTAACCTTCACTCCTCCTCAGCACAATGTCTCGCTTTTTTTTCTCCTAATAGATTTCCTCGTGTTTGCATTTTCTATGATTTAATGACACAGACTTGTAAAGGATCCAGCTTGTTATGTTATTCATATCGGCTTCTAGTTTGCTCTGATATTCATTGTGCTAGAGAGCTTAATGAAGTGATGTATATACATGGGGCGGATTATTATGCCTGTGCTCTTGGGTCGGCATAAAATATGCTGTCAGTGTCTTGTGGTTTATCTGTCCAGAAAATATTTTGGAACTGGAGAGTGTAATTCCTCGACATTATGTTATAACTGGAATTGCTCCTAATATCAGTGTGAGTGATCAGTCCTCCTCAAGAGCTGCCAAGGGACAGTCCAAATTAACAGCGGCTTTTCTAGTAGCAGACTGAACACCGATTTATTGATGCTGTACACAGACTATATGCTGCTATATAACATAGACTATAATATGCTGATGTATTCTCTGGGAAACCATTGGGAATTGTGAAAGTGTAAGGTAATAGTATTATATAAGGAAATGTATGCAGTTGTCTGACACTCTCTATTAATTTTTGAAAAGGGGAACATAATTGTAAATCTGTTTACCAGTGCTGCACAATCTTTGCCTTACTGATAGGCCGCCCTCCAGATGCAGCATTTCACACATCTGTATGATCAATTTCAATAATGATATCACAGCAGAGAATTCCTATTCAAGTAAACTGGTAGTGCTTAAAGTGTTTCTGTTGTATAACTTTTAAAATCTAAATCAACAGTAGATGTGATATAATGCAAGTTTGCAATATACATTAATTATTTTTGTTGTTATCCTGCTGTAAAACAAAGCTAAACATACCAGAAATCCAGGTCCAGTCTCCTGAAGGCAAATTTCCTGACTTGTGCTGACTGAAAAAAACAGACTAAGTACATGAATTATGGCCAGTGCAGAGAGTCACGGCTCAATGTGACCATCAGTCACATGACTGCCTTCTCAAGCGCTCAAATAGCCTGGGATACACAGGACTTCCTGTTTTCTGACTCTTTGAGAAAAATTTGTCAGTAAACAGGAGTTGCAGTGTTCTCCATGATAACTAAAAAAAATGAATGTATATGGCAAACTTGCTTTATATCACTTTTGGTTTACATTTTGAAAGTTATAACAACAGGTACACTTTAAAATCATTGCAGTTATTTGGAACAAAAGAAAGCGGTTATACTTGAAGTTCCTAGATCCCAATATAAGGCTATGTTCACACTACGTATGAGTCCGGCTGTAGTTCATACGCAGCCGTACATGTGCGGCTGAAAGTACGGCCGTGGGAAAAATAGACATGTGGCCGGATTGCAAACATGCGGGCGAACTGCAAACATACGCCCGTAGTACAGTTATGCTTCCCTAGCTTGTTTCGAAGCGATCTGAAACAGGTCATTTACTTGGAAATCTTCGCCCAGTCCAATAAAACACAGAACCTTTTGGATCTAAAAATCACGTTCAACACAGAAAGGATCTGTTCACACAATGTTGAAATTGAGTGGATGGCCGCCATATAACAGTAAATAACTGCCATTATTTCAATATAACAGCCGTTGTTTTAAGATAACAGCAAATATTTGCCATTAAATGACGGCCATCCACTCAATTTCAACATTATGTGAACAGATCCTTTCTGTGTTTTTAATCCACTCCTGGTTTTGGTTGCAATATGAGGACCACAATACTGACTGAAATATACGTAGTGTGAACCCAGCCTTAAACTGTAACATAGCCAACAACATTACATGCATTCTATGTGCTTGTATATAAAGAGGTGACAGGGAAACCACTGGTTCAAAGGACATGTATGATGCCCACAGTAATATCACAGTATGAGGGTAATGAACATGGTGATGTCACAACAAAGGAAAAACTAACAGTGATGTTAAAGTGCAGGGATAATACATTAAAGGGGTTATCCAGTGCAACAAAAACATGGCCAGTTTCTTTCAGAAAAAGCTCCATTTACTTCAATGGAACTGAACAGCAAAACCTCGCCCAAACTGGAGACAAGAGTGGGGCTGTCTCTGGAAGAAAGTGGCCATGTTTTTGTAGTGCTGGATAACCCCTTTAATTGACAATATGTATGCACAGGCATCCTAAAAAAAAAAGTAAACTCGGGTTTTGCAGGCTATAACTATAGTACAGTTTGGTAGTACTTCCACCTAAAAATGGCTCTAAATATTTGAGCTTCATCCCTGATTGTAATCCATTTCAATCCCATCTACCATGCATAAAGTAAAAATATAACGTTATGCTCTATAAAAGGGTTCATTAAAATTTTTCATAGTAGTGTGACTGTTGTTTTACAGGTCTCCTCTTATAGCTGCTGCCATGTAAACTGCAAGAAAGATGCCTTGATTAGGACAGGATTCTTAGATGCCTTTAAAATTACAGCCTATATTAAAACACCAGATGTTTTATCACATGGTAAGGCGTTTCAAGTAAATTCACAAGACGCAAGGTCTGAAAGCTAAAAAAAATCCATGAGCAAATGTGTGTAGTGTTTTTTTTCATACTCTTCAACAAAAATCCTTCACATGATGAACATATCCTTGTAAAAAGGAAAACGTCACTACCACTGAAGAAATGCAGCAAAAATACTAAAAAAAAACACAAAAAAATCATGAATCATGAAGCAAAAAAACTACAAAAAAAACAATTTTTTTCCATATATATATATATATATATATATATATATATATATATATATATATATTAATGCTATAAGAAAAGAAGCCTTCAAGTGTCACTGTTGTTCAAAATCAACAGTACATTTTTTTATTTATTTATCATGAAAAACACAGCACTTCCAGTGTTTAGACTTATTTTCAGAGTCTAAACTTTGAGGTAATTTGTGAACTCACAGAGAAGACTTGTGGGCATCCACTGGCTCCCCAAAAGAGAGATTTTTTTGGACCTTTTTAAATTTAGAAAAAGAATGAAAACCTGCTAAGGCAGTGTGCTTTTAAACAAGTCCTTAATTACCATCCATTAGGTACCATCCATTTCTCCATTACCATAAGAGATGAGCGAACCTCGAGCATGCTCGAGTCCATCCGAACCCGAACGTTCGGCATTTGATTAGCTGGGGCTGCTGAAGTTGGATAAAGCTCTAAGGTTGTCTGGAAAACATGGATACAGCCAATGACTATATCCATGACTTCCATATAGGGCTTTATTCAACTTCAACAGCCACCGCTAATCAAATGCCGAAAGTTGGGGTTCGGATGGACTCGAGCATGCTCGAGGTTCGCTCATCTCGAATGCCAACCAATGACCATGTTCTTCAACAAATGAAACACGATCTATGGTTGGACCAACTAGAGGCAGAGCCAGTACATGAAAAGAGAGCAAAAGCGTTTTTTGTAAAACTCCTGGATTAAGCCATTATCTTTTAGTTAGGTGTTAGTATTTCTGGTGAGTGGATGTGAACCTCATTTCTGCGAGGTGGTGGGTGGGTGGCGTGATTGGGGGGGAATTGTTATTATGTTGTATTTATGGTCTGTATATAAAAAATGTAAAATGCCAAATAAACATATGTTTGCACAAAAACAAAATAAAACAGCTAGTTCTTAGATACGCTTCTAGGTGACCTAACAGAGTTATAAAGGGATTTTAGAGCTCCTATTTTTTAAAATCAGATTTTTTTTTAATATAATGATTTTTTAATACAAGGACAAAATATTCCAAATAAGGAGTGGGGCATGATCACAATCTTGAAATATGTTAAAGGGTTAAATTAGGTTCATGAATTAAGTGTTTTTAATTAAACATATGAACAAATTGGCGAAAAGTAAATTTAGTTGCATAGAATATTAGAAGCAATGTGGGAAAATATTATAGATAAAGTCAATGTGTGATATAAAGCAATTACAACATTCAACTTTACAGTTAAACATGGTGGTGGTAGTGGGATTGGGGGGATGCTTTAACGTCTAAGGGTATAAGCAAATAGACATTTTAGAAGGCAGTCTGAAATATGCACTATACACAAAAATTATGTTGAAAATTTCAACCATATGTCTGTAAGTAAAAGCAAGTCTGCCTCTGAATGGATGATCAGAAACAAAATTGAACATTTCTTTTGTACTGACTGGAATACAAAGTAGTTCATACATGAAATCCTGATATACGCCACAGAAAAGGTACAGATTTTTGCACGAACCACTCAGTTTGCACAAAAATCAGAGCCTTTTCCTGTGTAAGCCCCGCTCACCCGATGTGCCGGCAGGAGGCATGGCAAGACGTACAGGAGGCATGTCCTCCTCCCGCACCTGATTTATCATGGCAGAAATCTACAAATTCTCCAGAACAGGTGTAAATTTCTGTGCCCTCCGTGCGGCAGACAAGGGTCCCACAGATTTACTATTCATAAATGTCCCCCAATGTGTTTAGTGTACCTATAGCTGCAAAGTGTAGTGACATCTATCTACCTATCTAGTAATATATATTTTAGAAAGTGGGTATATTAGATCTCACCTCACACAGAGGCCATAAAAATCATTATTAATGTAGATAAGAAATCTGTAGTTTTCTGAATTAACTATTTATTAGACCATGGAGGTCATGTAAAAAATGTAGTAACGCCACATAAAATCCCAGCTAATCTGTAATGTGAATTTCAATAAAGATGGCTATGGATGCAAAGATGTTGTATAATTCAAGCACAAATGGTCTATTACTGTTCATTAATAGAGATGAGCGTGGCTCTAGCTTGCTTGAGTCTGATCGTTCTGCATTTGAATACCGGCGGCTAAAGAACATGATAAAAAACATGGATATAGCCATAGACCATAGGCTGTATCCATGTTTTCCTGGACTCCCTAGAGCTGTATCCAAGTTCTTCAGCCAATGGCTGAAAAATGCCATATGATCGGATATTAGGGGCAGCTGCTGCAGAATCAAGGCATGGCGGCCTTGTGACTAAAAGATGTGCCAACACACATCCACAAAAAGTGGAAATTATGAACTATATGTATATATATATATATATATATATATATATATATACATATATATATATATATATTGCTGTCAGCTCCTACTAAACCAACTTTACATTTAATAATATTTCATTGAACATACATACAGTATACATCTGACTGGTTAATGTAGAACTAATATTTTGTACAAAAGTTCACGTTTTAGGTTGCCAGCAACTTTGAAATATAACAGGTGGTAATAAAGCTTATTAGAGGAATTTCACATACAGGACAGAATTTTGGTTTTATGACTACTACTAAGTGGTTATCTTTGCACAATATTATGCAATGCCAACCATGTATTCTGCTGTTTTAGCATATATTCTATTTTTTTACAACCTTGTCTGTGCCCTGATAGTTTTCACTAAATAAAAACCTAGAACAGAAGAACATATAACAGTGTTGCAATCTTGGCACACAATAATGGCATATCAGCCTTAGTAGATCTGGGGAAAGTGATTTAAATACTGGGTGGCAGTTTTTCATATGGTTTGTTTTTTTAATCCTAAGCCAGCAGAGGATTCAAAATTGATTATCCTATTGAAAATCCTAATGCTGGGTTTACACAGAGCGATAATTTGCCCGATCGTATGATTAACGGTTTCGAAGTAATGATTTTTTTTAATAACGATCAGCGTTTAGACGGGAAGAATATATCATACGGAAAAATCCTTTTGCGATTGCTTAAGCCTATCTCGCACATAGGTTAAATCGGTGAACGACTGTTTACACGGAACGATCTGAAAATTTTTTGCGAACAACAATTTAAGAACATGTTGTAAGATCAAAATAAACAATTTCTAGCTCGTTGTTTGATCGTTCGCTGTGTTTACACATACGATTATCATTCGAATTCGATCGTTATCGTGCAAATTCGCAAGATAATCGTTCCGTGTAAACCCAGCATTATTCATATATTGGCTGCTGCACGCAGGTGTGGTTTTGCACACATGCAACAATCATAATATAGTACCTCCCTACCATCTCATCCTGCCCTTCTCATGTCAGGTATCAGACTGAGACTGAATTAATGTCTGCACAGAATAATACTCAATAAAAAATGGCCACCTAAAAATATCAAAAATACAGAACCCATGTTTGACAAAAACGTTTTTTTTTTTTTGCAAACTGTGGCTTTTCTCTCCCATAGAGTTCAATGGAATTTCTTCTGTTAATCTCAACAACATCAAGGGCAAAAATAGCCAATCACACCTAAAGTAAAAAAAAAAAAAAAAAAAAGCCTTAAAAAAGGCCAAGATAATCTTTGGCAATTTTTCTGGAGGCTGAAAAATTGCCACAAAACAGCTGTGTCTGTGGCACCATTACATTTTTTTGTGCATTTAAAAACGCCAGAAAATAAATCTACATGAAACAGGCCTTAAAGCGACTCTGTACGCACAATTTGTCCCCCCAAAACCACTTGTACCTTCAGATAGCTGCTTTTAATCCAAGATCTGTCCTGGGGTCCGTTCAGCAGGGGATGCAGTTATTGTCCTAAAAACAACTTTTAATCTTGCAGCACTGTGTCTAACGGCCGGGGCTTACATTTGTATATGCATTAGGCTGGCACCAACCTCTCTGTCCTTCCTCCCCACCCTCCTCATCATTAGGAATGATCCAGGAACATTTACTGCTGTTTGAGCTTTGCACAGGTATATTAACGATCCAGCCCATGTTCATTATACACACAGGTGGGGAATAGGAAGCAATCTGCCTGGAGCATTCCTAATGATGAGGAGGGTGGGGAGGAAGGACAGAGAGTATGTGCCAGCCTAATGCATATACAAATGTAAGCCCCGGCCGTTAGACACTGCGCTGCCGGATTAAAAGTTGTTTTTATGACAATAACTGCACCACCTGCCGAACAGACCCCAGGACAGATCTTGGATTAAAAGCAGCTA
Source organism: Dendropsophus ebraccatus (assembly GCF_027789765.1). NCBI lineage: Eukaryota > Metazoa > Chordata > Amphibia > Anura > Hylidae > Dendropsophus > Dendropsophus ebraccatus. Next base: position 121,698,788 of record NC_091454.1, read on the forward strand.
TCTGAAGGTACAAGTGGTTGGGGGGGGGGGGGGGTCAGATTGTGGGTACAGAGCCGCTTTAAAGGCTAAATTAGGTTTATGCTGCCCTATCTGAGGTCAGCAAAAAAGTGGCCATAGGGACTCTGATTAAAGGTACTACATTATGTGATATTCATGTGTATTTATACACACACACACACACACACACACACACAATGGGCCACATGTATCATCCGGCGAATGGATGATTTTCGGCGGAAAGTGCCGATTTGCGTCTTTTTTTAAGCAAAAATGGCGGATTTGCGAATAAAAAATTCGCAAATCGTCACTTTCCGCCGAGTACGCCAGGGGGCGGAAAGGGGGCGGAAAAGGGGCGGAGAGTGGGCGGAACGGAAGGCGCGGAGTCCGCGCCATTTATCATCCGTTCCGCCAAAATGTACGCCGAAAACCTACTCCAGTCCTCAGCTGGCGTAGGTTTTCGGCGGTGCGCACCGGCGCGCACGGGATTTATGTAGAGGCAGTCCGCCTCTACATAAATCTCCGTAGCGCCGGAGCTGCGGGGGCATTTTTACGTCCGGCGTAAAAAACGCCGGACTTAATAAATGCCTCCCAATGTGTATTTCCTAGGTAGCCCCCACTTGTACATGCCTTTGAAATGCAGATGCCAGTGATTTTGCTGCTGGAAGTGCCCCTCCTGTGAGGGAGATTTTGTACCACTTTTCAATTTCAGCATGTTGGGGGAAATGTAGATAAAACACACACAAACCTTACACCTATAAAAATCTCCCTGAATGTTAAATGACTGCACTTATAGAAGCAGCACAAGTAAACATGAGCTGACAGCATTTGATTAAAACATGTCCCTGCACCTGTTCTCAGTCAAATAAATATAGAAAGTATAAAATGACAGCATTTTCCGAGACAGTTTAAGGATGTAAAATGACACAGTTATTAAAATGTCACTTACTGGTAAAAATGCGTAAGAAGAATTTTGTCAAAGGAAATTAGGAAGAGAATTAATAAATAACTGCATTTCTTTCAATAACAGTCTTCCAAAATACCACTTTATTAACTAATAAAAAATAGAGAGACAGTGTGGACTTGTACAGAACCAACACCCTGACACTCATATTCAGGATGACTATAACTCAACGGATAATCAGATCTGGCAATCCCCTACTCACATTTCAGTTCCCCAACTGCTCGACATGCTGATGGAAGGGGAATAGTGACTGCTAGGAGCTTCCATGATGAGCTTGATGAGCTGTGGGTAAGTCACAATGTATCTGCAATTCTCCAATTGTTTTAACATATCAGGAAAAGGAAGACAACAACAGACAACCAATTTATATAGAAAAAAAATATATATACACTACCGTTCAAAAGTTTGGGGTCACATTGAAATGTCCTTATTTTTGAAGGAAAAGCACTGTACTTTTCAATGAAGATAACCTTAAACTAGTCCTAACTTTAAACAAATACACTCTATACATTGCTAATGTGGTAAATAACTATTCTAGCTGCAAATGTCTGTTTTTTGGTGCAATATCTACATAGGTGTATAGAGGCCCATTTCCAGCAACTATCACTCCAGTGTTCTAATGGTACAATGTGTTTGCTCATTGGCTCAGAAGGCTAATTGATGATTAGAAAACCCTTGTGCAATCATGTTCACACATCTGAAAACAGTCTAGCTCGTTACAGAAGCTACAAAACTGACCTTCCTTTGAGCAGATTGTGTTTCTGGAGCATCACATTTGTGGGGTCAATTAAACGCCAGAAAAAGAGAACTTTCATCTGAAACTCGACAGTCTATTCTTGTTCTTAGAAATGGAGGCTATTCCATGCAGTAGCGGATTATAATATGGGCGGTTTGGGCGGCCGCCCGGGGCCCGAGGCTCCGGGGGGGCCCACGCCATGCCGCCCACATTATAGTCTGCCACTGTTAACTGTTCCCCGGCTGATGTGCGGCTGCTGGGGGTGTCCCGTCCTAGTCCCAATAGCGCGCGCATCAGAGAGCTCCTCGTGCGCCTGTGGCTGTGACTTCCGGCGCACGGGGAGTTCTCTGATGCGCGCGCTGCCGGGGATAGGACGGGATACCCCTGGCAGCCGCACATCAGCCGGAGGCTGCAGAAGGAGAGAGGCTCGACGGGGGAACGGACGGCAAGTGAGTTGTGTTGTTTTTTTGTTGTGTTATCTGCTGGGGGGGTACCATCTATAGAGGGGGGGGGGAAAGGGGACCAGCTATAAGGGGGGGGAGGGGGACCAGCTATAAGGGGGGGAGGGGGACAAGCTATAAGGGGGGGGAAGGGGGACCAGCTATAAGGGGAGGGGGACCAGCTATAAGAGGGGGGGGAAGGGGGACCAGCTATAAGGGGAGGGGGACCAGCTATAAGGGGGGGAGGGGGACCAGCTATAAGGGGGGAGAGAGGGGGGACCAGCTATAAGGGGGGAGAGGGGGGACCAGCTATAAGGGGGGGAAGAGGGGGGACCAGCTATAAGGGGGAAGACCAGCTATAAGGGGGGAAAGGGGGACTAGCTATAAGGGGCCGGGAGAAAGGGACCAGCTATAAGGGGGGGAAGAGGCGGGTCCAGCTATAAGGGGGGATGGGGGACCAGCTATAAGGGGGGGAAGGGGGACCAGCTATAAGGGGGGAAAGGGGGACCAGCTATAAGGGGGGAAAGGGGGACCAGCTATAAGAAGGAAAGAGGGGGACCATCTATAAGGGGGGAAGAGGGAAGAGGGGGACCATCTATAAGGGGGGAAGAGCGGGACCATCTATAAGGGAGGGGGACCATCTCCTATAGGATTAGCACCCTCCTCTCCTGACATCCTCTGTGCTGCTGTGACCTCCCCTATAAGATCAGCACCCTCCTCTCCTGACATCTTCTGTGCTGCTGGGACGCTGTGACCTCCCCTATAAGATCAGCACCCTCCTCTCCTGACATCTTCTGTGCTCCTGGAACCCTGCGACCTCTCCTATAAGATCAGCACCCTCCTCTCCTGACATTCTCTGTGCTGCTGTGACCTTCCCTATAAGATCAGCACCCTCCTCTCCTGAAATCCTCTGTGCTGCTGTGACCTCCCCTATAAGATCCGCACCCTCCACTCCTGACATCCTCTGTGCAGCAAGGGACCAAACATTATGTTTATTGGGGCCAGCAGGGAGGGGAGGCAGGCAGTGTTTATTGGGGACAGCATTTGGGGGGGGGGGCAGTAGTGGATTATAATGTGGGCGGATTGACCGGGGGGGGGGGCCCAGGTTGGGTGGACAGCCCGGGGCCCAGGGTACATTTAATCCGCCACTGATTCCATGCGAGAAATTGCTAAGAAATTTAAGATTTCCTACAACGGTGTGTACTACTCCCTTCAGAGGACAGCACAAACAGGCTCTAACCAGTATAGAAAAAGAAGTGGGAGGCCGCGTTGCACAACTAAGCAAGAAGATAAGCACATTAGAGTCTCTAGTTTTAGAAACAGACGCCTCACAGGTCCCCAATTGGCATCTTCATTAAATAGTACCCGCAAAACACCAGTGTCAACATCTACAGTGAAGAGGCGGCTGCAGGATTTTGGGCTTCAGGGCAGAGTGGCAAAGAAAAAGCCATATCTGAGACTGGCCAATAAAAGAAAAAGATTAAGATGGGCAAAAGAACACAGACATTGGACAGAGGAAGACTGGAAAAAAGTGTTGTGGACGGATGAATTCAAGTTTGAGGTGTTTGGATCACAAAGAAGAATGTTTGTGAGACGCAGAACAAATGAAAAGATGCTGGAAGAATGCCTGACGCCCTCTGTTAAGCATGGTGGAGGTAATGTGATGGTCTGGGGTTGCTTTGGTGCTGGTAAGGTGGGAGATTTGTACAGGGTAAAAGGGATTCTGAATAAGGAAGGCTATCACTCAATTTTGCAATGCCATGCCATACCCAGTGGACAGCGCTTGATTGGAGCCAATTTCATCCTACAACAGGACAATGACCCTAAACACACCTCCAAATTGTGCAAGAACTATTTACAGCAGAAGCAGGCAGCTGGTATTCTATCGGTAATGGAGTGGCCAGCGCAGTCACCAGATCTGAACCCCATTGAGCTGTTGTGGGAGCAGCTTGACCGTATGGTACGCCAGAAGTGCCCATCCAACCAATCCAACTTGTGGGAGCTGCTTCTAGAAGCGTGGGGTGCAATTTCTCCAGCTTACCTCAACAGATTAATAGCTAGAATGCCAAAAGGAGGATTCTTTGACGAAAGCAAAGTTTGATGTAAAAACAATGTTATTTTAAATACAAATCATTATTTCTAACCTTGTCAATGTCTTGACTCTATTTTCTATTCATTTCACAACGTATGGTGGTGAATAAGTGTGACCCCAAACTTTTGAACGGTAGTGTATATTTATATATATTGTTTAGCAGAGACATCTTGTGGACCAGGAGTGATAGTCCTGCCCCCATTGCATCAAACCAGTTAATTTACATATTGATTAAAGTAAAAAGTTAGGGGCACATTTATCAAGCTCTGCGCCTATCACAAACCGGAAAAAAATGTGCACCTTTTTGTGCATGGACCCCCCCCCCCCCCTTGCCCAAAAATTGTGCATTTTTTTGCCAGTTTGCTCCCCGTGCTCCATATGGATGAATAGGGGGCTGGAAGGGGGCAGGGCATGGAGTGCGGGAAGGCGGGTCCGTATTAGTCAAAAAATTTAAAATGTTCTATCTTTTAATAGATCACTGGATTGGACTAGAACTCCATAAAGTGCTGTGGACTTTGGCTTATTTATCAGTGGTTGGCCTTCAGGGTTCAATACTCTGGCGGAATTTGTGGAATCTGTTGGCGCTATACAAATAAATATTATTATTATTATAATTATTATTATTTTATTATTAAAGGTTTGCATATATACAATTACATATTAAACTGCTCAGGCTTAGATTTCAGCATTAAAAATTCAAGACTGCAATACTTATTTTGTATATATAACTTTACAATCCATAGTTCACCCAAAGTTGATTAATATTTGTGAATATCATCACATTGCAACATTACATTGCAATCACATAAAAACAATGTGTAAATTCCTAACATAAAATATACTAAATAAACTAAATTATATATATATATATATATATATATATATATATATATATATATATATATATTTATTTTTTTCCCATTATTATTTTTTTCCCCATTATTTTTTCCTTTTGCAAATACATTGGAATGGCTGATTTGTACTGAACAATCACTTAATTGAAACATTTCCCCTTCTTGGAGCAGGATATTTACTTTAAATGAAGACCTATTTTAAGTATATTCATAGAATGTTGATTCAACACACTGTATCACACTGAAACAATGTCTACAATTAACTTGTCACTCAAGCAGATGCCTGCAGCTATTACAGACCTGAGGAACTTGGAGCTTGGATTAACTATTTTATAGTCTACATAAAATATTTTATACACAAAGACAAACACTTTTAATAGAACAGTAAGGATAAAATAAATACAGTGGTGTCTTGGATTATGAGCATAATTCATTCCAAGACTGTACTTGTAATCCAAATCACTCTTTAACCAAAACAAATTTTCCCATAAGAAGTAATTGAAATGCATAAACCTGAAAAAACAACAACAATTTGTAGATACAGGATGGAACTGCAGATCCTCATAATGTAGCGTAGTACAACAGGCTCGAATAGAGAAGCAGGGCTGCTGTCAGAGGTCTGTGTGGTCACATGAAAGCAATGGGGAAGAGGTGTGTGTTCAGCATGGACCAGTCAGGAAGTGGCAATCACAAAGCTGTGCAGAAGGACAGTGACAGAATTTTTTCTATACAGCAGTGTGAGTGGCTGAGTGTGAGTGCAGGCACAATATAGCAGCAGTGTGTATAGCTAAGTGTGAGTGCAGGCAGATTATAACAGGAATGGAGAGGATGGGAAACACAAGATCTGACAGACTGCAGTAAGGAATGAGCAGGGTATAGGGTAAGCACAGTATAGCAGCACTCTCTGTCCGGGAGAGAGGGGTTACAGCTATGGAGAGATTACCTCCAAGTCCTGTCCCCTGATGCAAGCCCCAGCCTGAGATGGATCTGCTATGATTTTAAAGGTGAGGAAGAGTTCCTGGGTCAGAGTACAGTGCTCTAGACCACCCTGTGCAGACCAGGCCCCCCACTCCCCCTCCCAACCATTACAGAGAGCTCTTAAACCAAAGCAATGCTCTTAAACCAAGTCACAATTTTGAAAAACTGTGAGCTCTTCTTATAAAACGCACTCAATCCAAGTTACTATTAAACCAAGGTACCACTGTACTAGGAAAAATTTGCTTATTTTATACACAGAGACTTTATTCCCACGACGTACTAAAGATCGCATAGAACGGCCATTGTTGTTAAACAGCCGGAAATAATGTTAATAAACATTTGTGATCTTTAGTACGTTGTGGGAACATTGCCAGAATGTGACATACAGGTAGAGACAAGTATTATTTCAATAATAGTAGTTATTATGACTTGTATTACATTATAGTTTCATTTCCACAAAATAAGTTACAGAAGGCTTGAGCTGGATGCATGTCAGCAATAGTCCACTCTGATATATTATAATCTTCAAAGTGATCCATCCAAAATGTAAAGATGGTCATAGATTACTAAATCATGTTTGAAACTAATGTTTGGTAATAATGGCGATTCCCTTTTTTTTTGTGATAATGTTTTATATTCAGTTGTGGTCACTATTGCTGAAGCAACATCAGCGAAAGCATATTGATTCTTCTTCGGAATTAGCTTCTCAGAAACTGAAAGCAAACTGTGATTTAGTTTTGATTGAAATTCAGATGAAATAACACGGGGTCGTCAGTTCCTGAGCAGCTGATTCAAACCAATATGGATGCAAAATAGAAAAAATGGCAGTATCTCAATAAATAATTATACTATTGTTATATATGTGTATATTCATATCAATAATGTTCCATATGGTCATGTATATTTTAATATACGAGCAATACTGGTATGTGCATACAATGGGAATCAACTGACTATATGTATTCTACTTGGAATAACGTTTCCTCTGTTTTGCCAAAATATATTCTGGTATATTTGTGGGACAGAAGAGGCCAAAAAAAGTCACAGATAGGCTACATTTGGCAATTTGTGTCCTATTAGCATGGTATACATTGAAAGGAGTACTCCAGCGGGGGGGGGGGGGGCACTTTTTCGCTGGGATCGGGGAGGAGGTGGCTGAGGGAAAAGACGTCCATTCACCTCCCCGATTCCAGCGGCGGGTCCCGCATCGCGGCGCTCCAGTGCTTGGTTCCCGGACGCTTCCGGGTGTCTGACGCGGGCCCCTGACGTGACGTCTCAGGTCCGCTCAGCCCCTCAGTGACAGAGGCGGGATCTGAGCGGAATTGAAACGGATCCTGCCTCCTTCTCTGAGTGGCTAAGCGGACCTGAGACGTCACGGGGAGGTGAGTGGACGTCTTTTCCCTCAGCCACCTCCTCCCCGGTCCTAGCAAAAAAGTGCCCCCCCACTGAAGTAACCCTTGAAATCCCCTTTCCTAATGATAGATACATAGGTGTGTTACATGGGACATTTCTGATGTGAACACACCCAAAAGTCTAATTTACTATGTAATTTCTCTAACCTCTGATTTACTCACATGTGAGTACATAGGTTCAAACTATGTAAAAACAACAAAAAATAACACTGCTGTTCTTTATTCAACAACGGCCTTTGTCATGATAAACGGACATCGTGTATTTGTATATATATGTGTACTGTGATTTCTTTCCCCAAAACCTGGCATGCTCTGGGTATGACATTTTACAAACATATTTCTTGGAAAAATAAAATAAAAATGCCTGTAAAATACTTGTAAAAAACAAACAAACAAATAAAAACAATGAAAACCATTTAAACTTATGGGTTTTTTTGTTGTTGAAATTATTGAAAGAATTGAACCATGCAGTATTTGTGTCTGTTTTTGCAGAAGATTTTAGTCCCAAAACCAGTAATAGGTGCAAGGGGAGAAGTCTAATTTCAATTCAATTCTTTGAGTAGAGAGCGGCCAGAGCGGAGGTGCGCAAACCATAACGTACACTGGCTGAGTGGTAGCTCCTGATGAGTCATGATGACACAGGGACTGGGAGAAAACTGGATACAGGAGGTTGAAAGTGAGCTTATGGCTATACTGCGCTGTGAGAGCAAGGGAATGGGTTAGTATAACTTCTTTATTATGTTAAAACCTGATTGCCCCTTAGACAAAAAGAACGAGTACCCCCTTAGGTTGTGTCTCTAGCCAATGTACTTACATTGTGCAAGAACCCTGAAACAGCTATTTTAGCTAGTATAAGAGAATTTATTTTCTTTTGGCAGTATGAATTTGCATGCAGAGATTATATACCTATATATAGCAGGGTCTTTACTAGGCAAAACATGACCTCTGTGAAGAGCGTATGGAAAATAAAGGGGGCTCTATAGTAATAGATTCCTCAAACCAATTTGTTATATAATGGTAACTTTTATATTACAATGTATTATTAACTTTCATAATTCCTTTAAGCATTATAAGTAAACTATACTAGGACAGAAGATCCCTTTTGTTCTGCATTTCTTTGAGAACCTTTTCCTATAGCGATCCTTTAGTTTCAGGATTTGCATTAATCTTCAGAAACTTAACATCAAGGTTCTCAGTTTCAGTGCTGGAAGATCTGCTCACAGAATGCATTAATTTAAAACCATAAAGCTTCTCGGAGTAATTTATGCACAGGCTTAATTTACTTTTCATATTATAATCATCACACAACAGGTTTTTCTGCAGATGTTGTTTTAATGTGTCATTCAGAGGAAGTACTGGTGAGTCTGTAGAACACTGAGTAAACTGCTCAGCCGGTTAACATTGCAGTATACACACAGTGTATGTGATCATAATAATATATGGCTATAGCAAAGTGCTTAACCTGACAATCATACAAATTAAATGTGTCTATGAGAGTAGTAATAAACTTAGCTTTTAGAAGCAGACAGAAGCATAAGCATAGTGTATAGCAAGGAAAACACTAACGTATCAATCTACCACAATTAGCCGATTGGCTGGGGTTCATTCGGAGTTTAACACTGTTGTAAATGTAAATCTTGACCAGTTGAAGGTATCTATCATGGATCACTTACAGGTAATATCTCACCAAGGAATTCACTTCACAGAAAATCCACTGATAAGAGCCTCCTGTTCTAATAACTGGTACCAGGAGAAGCATACTTTAAAGTGGGCACTTATACGCTAATATAACTTGACATATTTATGTAAGAAATATAGAGGCATTTAAGTTCTATAAATTGCACAAAAGATTATTCATTCCAGAAATTATGATCCATATGTTTATTTAATAATATGGTCTCATAGTAAATTTCCAGATCATAAATAAAGGTTATGGTCATAAAAAATATAGGAGGTACCGTGCATGCAGGTGAATAAAATAAGCGTTCTCCATACAGACATGATTTGGGAGGACATACCTTTGTCTGTCTGACACGCCTATTAAAGTACAAACAAGCCATGCAGAGGAAAGAACTGCCTGTATAGTTCAAAGACAGGATTGTGCGAATGCACAAATCTCAAGAAGGGTCCCTAAAAATGTTTTTTTGGTTCAAATTGTACAAGAATTCTGGTGCATTTACAACAGTAAATCTGTCCTACTGGCCCAAATGTACACACACTTTCCATGTGCAAATTTAGGGGGAGATTTATCAAACTGGTGTAAAGTAGGATTGTCTGAGTTGCCCCTAGCATAGTTATCACTTTTGTGGCACAGGCTGTTTAATAAATATGTTGCCTCTGAAGACTGCCAATATAGACCAGATATTAGTTTGCATAAACCGCCCCCCGGATTGTGAGCCAGATTCTGGCGCATGCCTTAGGCCCAATACCTTTTTACAGAGGCCACACCTGTCAAGAAAGTGTCTCTAAAGCGTCTAAAATGCATAATAAATATAGAAGAAAGTCCCATGTGCCACTTTTAGAAGAAAAGTTTGGTGCAGACACATTATTATCTGTTTCATTGTTTTAATCTATTGATCATTGATCATTATTGTTAGGTTTTGATACTTATTTAATATCTAATTCTTCACACGACTGACATTTTGTAAGTTTTCATCACTTTCATGGTCAAGAGGGTAAAAGGAATTGTGCACTTAAAAAGTACAGTCCACAAGCTTGACATAAAAATGTAAATGTGGATCACTGGTCGTATAAAAGCAAGCTTCTTCTGGTGCACGGGTTAAACTGTTGCTGTCAGTTCGAATATAATTAGGCCAGTTGATATGCAAAGAATTGCTTTGTCAGGAGATGTCACTGTCATTGAGAACTGTTCTCAGTCTGCATTCAATTGTGTGTCTGAGAGACTGCAAATTTTAATAGCAGGCCAACTTGCACGTGTGAAATTAAATCCCATTAGACAAAACCATTTTAGCATTGTTTCTGACCAGTTGTCAACCAGCAGACAATGCCCATATTCCTGTGATTAGAAATCACTGCAAGAAGAAAGAGGTTTCCGAATAAATGATGTGGAACAAACAATATATGATTTACAGCACAATTACATCTAATGAAGAATGCAACATGCTTTTCTTTGGACTTTCAACTTGTAAGGTGCTTACTATTAATAGAGACAGTAAGGACAAGTCAAGGTCATGCTGCAGCTTTCTTAGGTCCAGTCAAATGAAAAGCGACTTGAAAGGTGAAGAAGTGTAAATGAAACTATTAGAGGAAAAATGAATGTTGCATAATTAGATATATAGTATACTGAATGTGTAAGAGAGCTAGTAAAAAGGTATAGAAATTCATTTTGATTTGCTGCAGTCTTGCAGGGGACAGTAGTCCCTGAATAAAGTCACTGTTGCTTTCTTATTGAAGTCAAAGAAGTAATTTGGATCTTTTAGGGTAGCTTCACACGTACCGGATCCGCAGCGGATTTCACACTTCGAGTTTGCATCGATATCCGCTGCGGATCATGTAGTGTGAAGCTGAATGGGTCCCATACAGGCAGCGGATCCGCTGCCTGTACGGGACCCGGTTCCTTTACCCCCCGCCACTGGCCTCCCACAGCCCTTGCCCCAAGCATACATTACCTGCTCGGTGCCGCGGCTGTGTGTGATGCTTCTGGCTGCTGTGCACTGATTGATGAGAAGCGAAGGGAGACGGGAGCCTCACATGCAGCCGCAGCGCCGAGCAGGTAATGTATGCTCAGGGCTGGGGTTGCGGGCGGCCGGACGGTGGCGGGGGGATTAAAGGGGCCGGGTCCCATACACGCAGCGGATCCGCTGTGTGTATGGGACCCATTCAGCTTCACACCAAGGGATCCACAGTGGATTTCGCTGCAAACTCACAGAGTAAAATACGCTGCGGATCCGGTACGTGTAAAGCTACCCTTAGTAAATAACAAGAAATGAACAGGAATACTATTTTATATCCCCAGAATCTCAAGGTTATTGGACATAGTTCACATGCAACAGATTTATTGTAAGATTTTTGCAACAAAACACATCTGCTGCATGTGAACATACACTTAGGTGGAAGAAAATGATGTGGGAGCACTAAAGGGGCAATAATACTGCCCTTGTGCTGCACAAGGGGGTATTATTAATATTATTATCATTATTACTGTATTTGGATACAAAGGGTGTGCTATGCATTCTGATGAGCATTATCTATTTGCCACTATAATTTTTGGGGTGCTATCTGTGTGGCAATAAATTTGAGACTAGGTATATTCAAGTTGCATGAGCCGCTAGATTCCATTATATTGCACATGTTCATAGTACTGAATTAACAGAATTATACATTTTCCGAATGATACAGGAGGATACACTGCAGAAAGTGATTAGGCTCTGTCAGACACCACATGCAAGGAAATATTCTTCTTTAGAAGCAATTGTGATAAAATCTCCATACACAGTATGACAGAACATGCCACAGTTTAAAGTAATGACTTTTTTTTTCTTTTTGAATTAAATAACAATGCACTAAATACTACTGCCATAAATAACACGTGTTACATGAATTCTCTTCCATCTGGTACCACAGAAACAATGCATTATTTATTACCAGAGCTGTCAGACATCAGGTGACACAAGTAAATTTATATACAAATGCAAAGAAAACATGATGCTTGAACTTATGAAATGTAAGCTTAAGCTACAATAAGCTACCATCCCTAAGAAATTAGTTGCTTTCTTGTCTTTGCTTGAGATAAATATAGTATTTTAGTAAATAATAGGATAAAGTATTGGTGTAAACAAATAGCACATACATTGCTTCTGGAGCCATTCAACCCTTAATAGCTCTTAGTTATGATGGTCCATAGTTGTTCTGTGGGTAGCGAGTCATAAAAATGCTCAAATATGGAATGCCTCACCTAAAGCCTCTTAAATGCATATATGTAATGATATTGTAGAGGTGCAGCAGGAGCTTGGTGGTGATTGACAGTGAACAGTGACAGTAATTAAAAGTGACTGTAACATCTAAGGTATTTGACAGAGGGGAGGAAATCCCTCTGTCATCCCATGATGCAACCATGGGGGCTTTAATGGGTTTTCATGGCCACTGGGACCTAAAGGCCCTATTACACGGAACGATTATCGTCCGCATTCATTTGAATGGCACCTAAAATTGCCCATGGTCGCAGCCCTGGGCCCTATTCCATCGGACGATTATTGTTCAGATTATCATAAAATCATTTGAATCTAAACGATAATCGTTCGTTTGAATAGCAGTTAATGACTAATGACTGAACAAGAAATCGTTGATCGTTCAACAAGACCTGAACCTATTTTTATCGTTGCTCGTTCGCAAATCGTTCGCATTGAATAAGACATTGTTCGGTCGTTCGCAGTAGTGACTAACGCAAATAGCGACGACAAGACGACTGCAAGAACGATCATAAGTAACGATTATCTTTCCATGTAAATGGGTGAACGATTTCAGGACTTTCGTAATAGCGGTCGTTTGGATAGTTTATTGTTAACGATTATGAGAACGATAATCATCGCGTGGAACAGGGCCCTTAGTTTAATTGTCCAAGGCAGCCTTAGTAATCAGTTGATCTTCTATTCTTTGCAACATAAATTGTGTTCACCATTGTACAGTATGTGCACTGTAGGCCTGAGTAGAGAGGAAGATGCCCCATATTTAATTCACTTTTGCATGTATCACGTTCATACACAATTCTCCGGAAAAAGCCATATTAGCTTTCTGCCAGCAGAAGCCAGGCATTATTATTCATCACAACATTAGCTTTGGCTTCTTTTGCACAGTGAGTCTAATACATTTAATAAAATGTATTACTTCCTGAGAAAGCTATTGTTTTTGTAATGATCCCACATCCAGTTATCTGATATAAAAAGTCAATTTCAGCTGTACACTGCCCAGACAGGCCTAAATTTTCCTTGTACAAAACATTCTGCTGTACTGTGGGATCATTTCAGAGGTATATTTAATATTAGATATTTAAAGGGGTTGGCTGGAAATCCTTTTTTAAATATTTAAGTGAAAAAATAAATAAAATTAAAATATATATAATATATATATATATATATATATATATATATATATATATTTATAAGGGTTGGTTGAAAATTCCTTTTTATACATTTATGTGGCCAAGCTAGGCTAAAAATATATAGTATATTGTGACTGGCTGATCAAAAACTTGCTTATGTAAAAACAGAGACTAGGAAGTGCTGAGAAGCCAGTCTGGGGTCTGTTGGAATAGAATGATGGGAAATAGTTGAGTACACAAATTTGTATTTTATTTTAGTCCACAATGGTTACATTTAAACTTAAAAGGGGAACTTCGGCCATGCAAATCTTTTTATATATTACTACCCTTCCGTAGAACATAATGCAACAAAGATGCTATTCTTACCTCTGACTCTTCTCGGCTGTGACAGCCCGTCCAGCTAATCACTAGTCACAGTGATTGGCTTAGCAGCATGTTACTGCCATATAGACAAGCCCTTCATGGTCCCTCTTCCTATAGTAAAGACTTATCATGTGTCCTCCTTATTTCCGTGCAGTGTCCTGTCATCATAATGGATTTGGTGCTAGTGATCTTGCAGATCTCTTATTTACTTGCCATGTTTGTATGGAGTCATAGTTTGTAAAAATTGTCAGTACTCTCTTTGTCCTCTCCTGTGCAGTCTTCTGCTATAAATGCTGGAATCACTGCTGGGCCAGTGACTTAGGAGTGTACACCACATCATTGCTGCAGGGGGGAAAAAAACTAAAAGACTGATGGAACCACTGGACTATTGATGAAGCGGTGGTTGATTTTAAAAGCAAGTTTTGTTTTGTTTTTTATAACATTTCCTGCTGTTAGAAGCAAAGCTGCTTAGATTTGTCAGAGAAAAACAGTGTTCTCTGCAGTTACATTTACTGGTAAATTGCAAGAAAGAAAATGTCCATTTATTGGGAAAACACTGAAAAGAAAACTATCTCTAATAGACTTGTAGAAACCAAAAGCCTAAATTGTTATTGTCAAATCCTTACAACACATTTTATGAGATACGTCTTGTTTAACATCTTCAGAATTCTTCCTTGCAGTAGAAAGCTTTCGTTTGTAATGCCCTTTTTCCAATTCAGTTGCCACTTCAGTTGTGTATTCAAAGCTCTGGGTATAAACGAATACAGCATTAGGCCATGTTCACACAACGTAAGTAAAGTATTAATCCCGGCCGTTATTGCTGATCTGCAACAAAAAGCTTATTCAAATCTGCTGGCCATATGGGTGTGATGGGAAATCAATTAAGCATTGATCTCCATGCACAGTATGGCTGGCATGAGTGAACTGTTAATTATTTCAATTTTAATTGGGTATAGGGACTTGTTTTGGTATTCTGTGCTGTTTGTACTTAATAAAGATGTTTATATTTTTGGACTTAATGGTGTGCTCTATGGGGGAGATTTATCAAACTGGTGTAAAGTAGAATTGGCTCAGTTGCCCCTTAGCAACCAATCAGATTCCACCTTTCATTTTTCAAAGAATCTGTGAGGGATAAAAGGTGGAATCTGATTGGTTGCTAGCGGCAACTGAGCCAATTCTACTTTACACCAGTTTGATAAATCTCCACCTATATGTTTATGGCATACTTCTTTTCTCGTTACTGTATGTGCTTACATTTTTAACGGCTGCCATTATCAAGCAAACGGATGTTTTTCACCTACAAAGACGTTGTGGGAACATAGCCTCAGTGTATTTGTGGATATAGCCTAAAAACTTTTTGCTAACGGTACTGTGTGTCTAAAGAATTAATAGCAACCACAATAAGGTACAGTGGCACATCTCAGAACCCAAAACTTATTTGTGATGAGAACATTACTACACTATTTTCCCCTGTCAGGTACTTATTGTAAGTCACAACCTCTTCTTCGTTCTTTTAACTTGGTCCATGAAATAGCTAAGGTACAGCAGCTATTTTTAGAAACTATAGCTAAAATTCTGTCACAGATATCCCAGAGAAATCAATGCCTACTCTGACCCTATCATCTGTATGAAGCAGCAAAATCAAGAATACATTTTTCCAATCTACTTTTCTAACGTGGAAGGAACAGAGTCTGCAGAGTATAGAAAAATCTGGACATTTTTTCTCATGTATTTCCCTATTTATGTTCCAATACTTACAGCCGAGTAGGACATAAGGGGCGGCACCCCAAGGCACCCCTTGGCAACAAGTTTTCTTTACCTGGAGGGATATCTGGCTATTCTGTTTTTTAAGACTCGCAACTGAGGCTCCATGGACCCTTTTTTTTGCATTTTCTCATGTAAATGGGTTCCACAACCCATACTGCTGTGATAGATGCAGTAGGTGGTTTAACCGTGTCTTGCTGAACTATGCAAGGCCTTCCCTAAAAGAGATGTCTGGATCATGAGAGGATATGGTGCTCTACAACTCTACAGTATACAACTATATACTGATGAGCATTGATAAGCTTTTCCAGATGTTCACACCATAGGCACAAATGCAACCCCATACCATCAGAGATGCAAACTTATGATCTGTAAGCTGATAAAAAGCTGGATGGCCCCTCTTCTCTTGAGGAATACTTTGGTTATATCTTTGTTTTTTGTTTTTTATCTCAGTCCATTGTAGCCCTGAGAAGATGCCTTTTCTAGGTCTTGTTGGCATATGCCTTTTTCTTTGCATAATAGCTTTTAATTTTAGTGGATTGCACAGTGAACTGTGTTCACAAACAAGGATTTCTGCAAGTGTTCTGAGTGCATGCAGCGATCTCCAGTACAGGATCATTCCAGTTTAATGCAGTGCCATCTGAGTGCTGGTAGATGAAGAGCGTCCAATATGGAACATCGGCCTTGTATCGTGTGCACATGGCTTTCTCCAGATTCTCTGAATCTTTCAATGATATTATGTTCTGTGCATGGTGGGATAGTCTTCACATCTGTATGTTGAGGAACATTTATACGAAATTGGTACACAATTTTCAGATTCAGATTTTCAGTTTATCACAGATTCCTCAACCTCTGCCCATCTTTGCTATGGAGAGACTCTGACGCTCTAACATACGTACCACTGTCTTTTCCAGCCTTTTGTCATACATGTAACAACTTTTTGTTGAGATATGTTGCTGCCATTTATATCATGACAAGGTAAAATGTCTCGCTTTCAACATCTAATATGTGGTCTGTGTTCTATTTGAATAAAATATCAGTCTATAAGATTTGCAAATCATTAGATGTGTGTTTTTTTTTAATTAAAAGATAGAAATCAGTTACAGGTTTATGGCAATGAACAGATGAAGTTATATAAGAATAGCATACGTGAACCTAGAACACAATGCTTGTACCATTAGATTTGCTTTTATTTACATTTTACATGGCATCTCAACTTGGAATTAGGGCTGTACACATCTCTGAGCCAAATGAGTGTTTAACCAAAACAGCTGGCCAGCTTTAGATTTCTTTGTTTAGTATATCTACATATTGATTCATTTAGAGGTTTATATTCTCAATGTAACTATTCAAAACTAGCATAACTTGAATATACAAGTTGAAATTAATCAAGTGTAAAAAGTTTTTTCCTTAGTGATCCCATAGCACTGCAGTAATAGGGTAATCCTACCATAGTACGTGACGGCACATATCAAACATATCAAAACTTCTGGTTACCCACTGAATTAATTGGAATGAGATTGTGTTGCTATCTCCTACACAGCGGGCAGCCAGAACCAGCAATGATCAGGAGGAAAGTCAAAGGGTCCATCTTTGGTCTATTACCAATCATATTGTTATAGCACATCCCAGTAATATGTCATAACATCCAACAACAGAATTCTCCTTGAAGGCATTACATAAATAATTTCTATTATATGGATTAATACCTTTTTTAACAGACTAAAAACTGCTTACACATTGTCATATTGGAAGTGTTGTTTTATTTAAAGTTTCTGCTTCATGGTAATAATATCGCCATACACTGCATTGTTTTTTTATGCAAATCTCCACTGCTGAATAATTGAATAAGTTCACCTAGGGCAAAGCTGCATTTTAACAAGGCAAATACTAAAGAAGCACAGCATATATCAGGTTTACATACTATACTGTTAAATATTTTATATTATATTTTGTCTTGAGCATTGATTCTATTTTGGACAACCATCTTACTGTACATGTCCAAATAACATGATAAAAGTAACATAAAAGTGAACCTTCAACCAGAGGCTGCCCGGGACATTTCTTACTAATGTCATTCAGTAGCAGCTTAGGTGTTATGGTTGGAAGAATTATGATTGTGACTGTTGTACTGGTTCCTGCACCTCCAGTAATTGCTCGCCATCAGTTCAATAAAGACATTAGTGAGGTGATGATGGACACACATAAAGGCATCATGATATACTGATCTTTTATCCTTTCAAGGCAAGACTCCTCTGCTTTTACAGATCCTATTATGTACTATTAAATAAACTGCCTGCCTTTCTAAAATAAACTATTATTTAAACTGTCTGACAGCCACAATGCAGGACATAGCGGAGGCCCTTAGTATCAAAATGCTGCATTTAAAAGGTCACAGAATATACAGAAAGATTAACTTGGACACCTTACATTTTCCGAACAGGAACATTTTACCAAGCTTGTGGACTATTGCATTTTTATAGGAGCTGACACATGCTGCATAAAAATAAAGAAAATGAAAAACGACCTTAAAGGGGTACTCCAGAGATTATGTGTACAATAAAATGTATACATTGATTTAATAAAATTATATTACTTTTCAAAATGATATCATATCAGGGCTGTCTAAGGGTCCTATTACACAGGCCAACTACGGGTCGATCATTTTAGTAAACGAGCGCCAATCTGCTATATCGGTGCTCATTTACTGGATCTATTAGATGGCCCAATAATCAATCAGTCAGTAAGGGCTGCATGGACATTGTTAGCAACATCCATGTAGTCCTTGCCCAAACACCTAATACCTTACCTTTCCCCGCTCCCGGTCTTCTCTCCTGTGTTCTGCAGCTTCCCGGTCACGGTGGCAGCCAATCACAGGAGAGAAGACCTGGTGTGGGAAGAGGTAAGGTATCAGATGTTTGGGCAATCATTAGACATCGGCCGCACATCGCTATTACACGTAGCGATGCAAGGTCAGCACCCAACAATTTTAGGTCCGAACCTAAACCAACGATCTGCTGACGGTCAACTATCGTGTAATAGGGCCCTAAGCCCTGTTCTACTCTCCTGCTTTGCTTGGCAACATAGTTCTACTGGTACACTGGTATAGATCCTCCACCCTCCTCTTGCCCGCCCCCCATATTAATAACTGATAGAAATTACACTTACAAATGAACTTGCATATTTATACTCTACAATAAATGTTATCATTATTATGGGACCCCTTTAGTATTTAGGAACAGCAAAATTTATATTTATATATATATACACTCACCGGCCCCTTTATTAGGTACACCTGTCCAACTGCACGTTACCACTTAATTTCTAATCAGCCAATCACATGGCGGCAACTCAGTGCATTTAGGCATGTAGACATGGTCAAGACAATCTCCTGCAGTTCAAACCGAGCATCAGTATGGGGAAGAAAGGTGATTTGAGTGCCTTTGAACGTGGCATGGTGTAACGCCTGGAGTAGTGGATCCACTGGACCGTCACCAGCGATGGCACTAACCTCACCAGGGAGCGGAGTCTAAGGGGCCGCTGGTTTTCACCAGAGCCTGCCGCAAGGCGGGATGGACTTGCTGCGGCAGGCGACCCCCAGATCGCTACCCCTGGCTTGGTTGCTAGTGACGGCAGGCGAGGCGTGGCAGGAGCAGTAGGCAGGAGATGGTGCTGGCAGAGGTCTGTAGGCGTAACCGCAGGTGACAGGCTGAACGCAGGAGCAATGAAGTGACAGGGGAGCAGGAACCAGGAACAAGGACTAGGGACCAGGTAGCGGATAGGAATCAGGAACAACAGGGGGCTGGGCCAAACGCTATGGGAAGCATGTAGAGGCTCCAACACAAGGGACAGGGCATGCTGGGATTTATAGGGAGTGATTGGTGCAACTAACCAATTAAGGGCGGACTGGCCCTTTAAATCTGAGACAGCCGGCGCGCGCGCGTCCCCGCCTCCTAGGGGCCGGCCGGCACAGACGGAGACAGGAGCGGCGGAGAGGTGAGGCGCCCCCAGGGGCCGAACTAGCAGCAGCGCCGGGTCCCTGCACAAGGACCCCGGCGGCTGCATGGGGCAGGAGGAGGTCGCGGCGGCGGCCCCGAACATGGGACGCGGCCGTGACAGTACCCCCCCTTTGGCCTCCCCCTCTTTCTTGCCTGCAGAAGGAGGCATCAGGCAAATCTTGGTATTCCGCCGGTAGGCCGGACAAAGGCTTGGCGGGCTCGGGTGACAACATAGAGTGCTTGGGCTGAGGTGACCTCAGACACTGGTTGGAACAGTCCTGACCCAAACTGAGAATCTTCCCGGTTCTCCAGTCCAGTTTAGGGGCATGTAATTGCAGCCAAGGGAGTCCCAGGAGGATGGTGGAAGAATGGGGCAGGACATAGAAGGAGATCTTTTCCAGATGTAAAGTGCCCACCTGGAGGACTAGAGGTGGGGTCTGGTAGTGCACATGGTCGGTAAGAATCTCGCCCGTGACCGAGGAGATAGTCAGGGGTCTGGCTAGTGGGGTCACGGGTAGCCGCCATCTCTGGACCAATGTAGCTGCAATAAAATTGCCTGCTGACCCAGAATCGAGAAAGGCAGTAGTCTGGTGAGTTTGTCCTGAGGGTGTCTGGATGGAAACTGGCACAGAAAAACTTGGAGAGGTGGCATTCACACTCAGGGAGACCTCTCCCACCGGACCTAGGTGCTGGAGTTTCCCGGACGCTTGAGGACGTTGGGGACATCTCAGCCGAAAGTGATCCGAACCACCGCAGTAAAGGCAGAGATTCAGCTCCAGACGACGAAGTCTTTCATCAGGCGTCAGGTGAGCCCGTTCCACCTGCATAGGAATCTCAGGAGTCGACTGGGACTCCGGAACGTCAGGATTCTGGAAGACCGGTGCCAGCTGGTGATGGCGACGGGACAGGCCTAGTCGCCGTTCATGCCAGACCTCCTCCTCTCTCTCAGAAAAACGAGTATCGACCCTGGTGGCCAGTAGGATGAGTTCGTTCAGGGAGGTAGGTAGGTCTCGGGCGGAAAGCACGTCTCTCACCCGACTGGACAGGCCCCTCTTGAAGGTGGCTATTAGAGCGGCCTCATTCCAGTCTAATTCTGCCGCCAGGGTGCGGAACTGGATGGCGTAGTCACCAACAGAGGAGCTCCCTTGAGAGAGGTTGAGGAGAGCAGTTTCAGCTGAAGAGGCACGGGCAGGTTCCTCAAAGACGGAGCGAAACTCGACTAGGAAGGTTCGGAGATTGGCAGCAACAGGATCATCTCGGTCCCACAGCGGCGTGGCCCAGGCCAGAGCTCTACCCTCCAATAGGCTGATGATGAAAGCCACTTTAGAGCGCTCGGTGGGAAACTGACTACTTAAAAGTTCAATATGCATGGTGCACTGAGTCAGGAATCCTCTGCACAACTTGGAGTCACCAGAGTATTTGCTTGGGAGAGCTAGTCGGAGTGTAGAAAAAGCAGCAGGAGGTGGTGTGCGCTGGGCTGTAGTATGCTGCTGTAAGGCGGCAGTGAGTTGCTGGATCTGCTGCGACTGTCTCTGGATTTGTTGCGCCTGTAGGGCGACCACTCGGGCTACTTCGCGGATATCAGGCACCTCGCCGGGATCCATGGTTGGAGCCTACTGTAACGCCTGGAGTAGTGGATCCACTGGACCGTCACCAGCGATGGCACTAACCTCACCAGGGAGCGGAGTCTAAGGGGCCGCTGGTTTTCACCAGAGCCCGCCGCAAGGCGGGATGGACTTGCTGCGGCAGGCGACCCCCAGGTCACTACCCCTGGCTTGGTTGCTAGTGACGGCAGGCGAGGCGTGGCAGGAGCAGTAGGCAGAAGATGGTGCTGGCAGAGGTCTGTAGGCGTAACCGCAGGTGACAGGCTGAACACAGGAGCAATGAAGTGACAGGGGAGCAGGAACCAGGAACAAGGACTAGGGACCAGGTAGCGGATAGGAATCAGGAACAACAGGGGGCTGGGCCAAACGCTATGGGAAGCATGTAGAGGCTCCAACACAAGGGACAGGGCATGCTGGGATTTATAGGAAGTGATTGGTGCAACTAACCAATTAAGGGCGGACTGGCCCTTTAAATCTGAGACAGCCGGCGCGCGCGCCCTAGGAGGCGGGGACGCGCGCGCCAGCCGGCACAGATGGGGACAGGAGCGGAGGAGAGGTGAGGCGCCCCCAGGGTCCCTGCACAAGGACCCCGGCGGCTGCATGGGGCAGGAGGAGGTCACGGCGGCGGCCCGGAACATGGGACGCCGCCGCGGCCGTGACACATGGTTGTTGGTGCCAGAAGGGCAGGTCTGAGTATTTCAGAAACTGCTGATCTACTGGGATTTTCACGCACAACCATCTCTAGGGTTTACAGAGAATGGTCTGAAAAAGAAAAAACATCCAGTGAGCGGCAGTTCTGTGGGCGGAAATGCCTTGTTGATGCCAGAGGTCAGAGGAGAATGGGCAGACTGGTTCGAGCTGATAGAAAGGCAACAGTGACTCAAATAGCCAACCATTACAACCAAGGTAGGCAGAAGAGCATCTCTGAACGCACAGTTAGTCGAACTTTGAGGCAGATGGGCTACAGCAGCAGAAGACCACACCGGGTGCCACTCCTTTCAGCTAAGAACAGGAAACTGAGGCTACAATTTGCACAAGCTCATCGAAATTGGACAGTAGAAGATTGGAAAAACGTTGCCTGGTCTGATGAGTCTCGATTTCTGCTGCGACATTCGGATGGTAGGGTCAGAATTTGGCGTCAACAACATGAAAGCATGGATCCATCCTGCCTTGTATCAACGGTTCAGGCTGGTGGTGGTGGTGTCATGGTGTGGGGAATATTTTCTTGGCACTCTTTGGGCCCCTTGGTACCAATTGAGCATCGTTGCAATGCCACAGCCTACCTGAGTATTGTTGCTGACCATGTCCATCCCTTTATGACCACAATGTACCCAACATCTGATGGCTACTTTCAGCAGGATAATGCGCCATGTCATAAAGCTAGAATCATCTCAGACTGGTTTCTTGAACATGACAATGAGTTCACTGTACTCAAATGGCCTCCACAGTCACCAGATCGCAATCCAATAGAGCATCTTTGGGATGTGGTGGAACGGGAGATTCGCATCATGGATGTGCAGCCGACAAATCTGCGGCAACTGTGTGATGCCATCATGTCAATATGGACTAAAATCTCTGACGATTGCTTCCAGCACCTTGTTGTATCTATGCCATGAAGAATTGAGGCAGTTCTGAAGGCAAAAGGGGGTCCAACCCGTTACTAGCATGGTGTACCTAATAAAGTGGCCGGTGAGTGTGTATATATATATATATATATATATTTATATTTAGTAAATCTCTGTGTGGTGCAGTCAATCAAAATCAAGAAATCAACAAAATAACCAATATAATTTTCTAGAAATATGACAATAATGCTGTCTGACTTTCCCTTTCAATTGCTAGGGCAAAGTTCAAAGTTTGGCATAGACACCAAGAAAAAGCTTCCGGTGTATATGCCAAACATATCCATAGGGCTCCATTCACCTGAAGGAGGGGGAAAGAGTGTCCTTCTGACCTCTGTCGGGCTGGAATACCTTTCTATTTAAATTCGGTATAGTGCAGTAGACTACTAAATTCCATACAAAGTGACAAGTGCCTCAGGCCAATCTGGGAGCAAGCGAGAGAGTCAAGATTCAAACATTGAATCCAAAAGTTAAACTTTAGATATGTATATAGCTACATTTCTTGCAGTCTACAAAGTACAAGGCATATAGAAAGGAAGAGACTAAATATTATTCCAGCTGCAAATAAAATATTATTTAATAGAACTATTGGAAAAAATATAAATCTCACCTATAATGTCATCTCCCAATTCTGACATTTATATGCGCCACTATAAATTTGCCCTTTTACAATAACCCTTCTATTTCTTTGTTTCACTCTTCATCAAGCCCTGTCTCTTCCAATCATCCCGAATCAAGAGAAAATAAAATATATGCATGTCAGCTGCCTGGAAGACACATAAAGGTCTGCAGGTCAAGGTACAAACTCTGAGCACTGGGAAGGTGATGTTAAGAGAAACATATTTGACAATGTCTCTAGATATCTCACAATCTATTGTGCTCTTTGTGCATAATCACTCAGCTCAAAAAGTATTTTAGGCTGTATTTTACAGGGGAAATATAGTCTAAAAGCTGAATCCCATTATTAGCAGGATAAAAGAGGTAAAGTAAGGTGAAGACTTTAGAAAAATACTAAATTTAACTCCATATTACTGCACCAGATGTAGTAGAGTCTAGCTACTCCTGACTGAGCTATGACTCACCGCAACATAATTAATAAGAAGCAATAACAATTTTCCATCATAGCACAACCCTCACCAGCTTATCTTAAGCATAAAATGGTCTAATAATATATTAAATCATTTCATTATTGGTAGTGACCACTGGCTCTAGCCCAGACACCATTTATCCTGACTATTCGGCCCTGTGCGGACAACAGATTTTTCTTTTGGAAATATTTACTGCTTATCTGTATGACAATTCCAAACACACACCCTCTTATTTCTAACATGGATAGTTACACTGAATGCTGCAGATTCTGCCACAGCTTTGGATGAGGATTAACCCCATTCTGTAGCGGAATTCTAATGGATTTTGGGTGGATGCACAGTGCACCTGTGGATTTCATGCCAGAACCTATGTAATATATATATCATTTGCTCCTCATTCCACACTCACTGCCGGCGCTATTACACATGCCAACAGCAAGCAAGTGCGCGGGAAGGGGGATTTCGGGGGTTCTGCGGGCAGATGTGGGTGGGGCCCCCCAGATGATCTCTAGATCGAACAGGGAGCCCATAGGATATAGAGCTGGTCTGCTGCCACCACCCCTATTACGCGGAGCAAAGGCAGCAGATCATAGCTTTATTAATTGTTCCTGTTTCAACACATTAAAAGACAATCATCAGCCGACATCGTGCATGTTGGCTGATCATGGTCTTTAATTGGCCAAATACGGCCCATGATCACTTTGTGTAACCCCTTAAGGACCGGGCCTGAAATGGCCTTAAGGACCGGAGCAAATTTTATGAATTTGACCAGTGTCACTTTATTCATTAATAACTTCGGGATGCTTTTACCTATCCGGCTGATTCTGAGATTGTTTTCTCGTGACATATTGTACTTCACATTTCTTGTAAATTGGAGTCGATACTTATAACGAATCTTTATGAAAAAACCCCAAATAGCGTGAAAAATTATGAAAAAATGCATTTTTCCAACTTTAAAACTTTTCTGCTTATACAGAAAATGGTTATACCACATAAATTATATATTAAATAGCATTAGCAACATGTCTACTTTATGTTGGCGGCATTTATTAAACTATATTTCATTTTTTTTTAGACAATAGGAAGCTTAAAACATTAGCAGCAAATTTCCAAATTTTCAGTAAAATTTCAAAATCAGATATTTTTAGGGAACTGTTCAGGTTGAGGCTGGATTCACACGCTGTAACTGTGCGGCTGTATTTTTTATGCGGCTGTAAATGTGCGGGTGAAACTACTGCCGTGGGAAAAAATAGACATGCGGCTCAAAACATACGGTCATTTACTTGGAAATCTGGTTCAACTAAAAATAACAAATAAAATGTTAAGAAAGTGATGCAAACACCTCTGGATGCATCTGGGAAAGCAGGGAACACAGTTTACATGAATTGCTATTACCGGGGTTTGCGATCCTCTGCACTATAGCCGATGTCTCTCATGGTTAATATATTGAATTAATAAAACACATTTTCTGTCTAATAAAGTCCCTTTTATTGTTCAATAATTAAATGTAAACGATTCCATCATTTTGCAATTAAATATACTGTTAAAATAAATATATATATAAATAAATGTATATTTATATATATATTTATTTTTTGACAGTATATTGAATTGCACAATGATGGATTCGTTAGAATTAAATTATTGAACAAAGAAACTGTATTTATTTAAACGAAAATGTGTTTTCTTAATTAAATATTAATTAGTACAGGAAGCTCTATAAGCCGGTAATTCATATTCCCGTCAATAGAGCATTCTGTACTAATCATCACTTTACTTTACTCAAAACATCAAATGTTTCTTCTAATTATGTTGTGACAATAACATTATTAGAAGAAACATTTAGAATTATATGTGCGCTCAGCTGATTGGCTGTTCGGCTGAGCGCACATATAATAAGCCGGTCCGCAGCACAGTGACTTCATTGTGCTGCGGACCAGCGAAGAGGACACATCGGGGTGAGTATAGAGCTCTCCCCACCCCCTCCCCAGCACTGCACCCCTCCCAGCAAGGAAGGGGTTAACCCCTTCCTTGCTGGGATGGGTGCAGTCTGACATCAGTCTGGCCCCCCCGGGGGTTAAGGGGGATGCAATACATCCTCCCTTAACCCCTTGGGGGTCAGACTGTAAGCAGCGATCTGTAAAGATGCTGCATACTGTAAGGAGCACAACACCGCTCACAATGATGGGTGTTGTGCTCCTGTTTGTGTTTTTTTTGTGTGTTTCTCCCTTTTTGTTTTTCAGATATCGGTATCCTGGGGATTACGTCGGATTCCATGGACTACGTCGATGACCAGCGGTTGTTCTTTGAATTTTTTAAATAAAATGGTCAATGAGGGGTGTGGGGGTGTTTTTATTTGAATAAAAAAAATTTTACACTTGTGTCTTGTCTTTATTTCTTTACTTTTTAGACTTAGTAGTGGAAGCCGTCTAATAGACGGAATCCATTACTAAGTTGGGGCCTAGTGTTAGCCGGTATAAAATGGCTAACACTAACCCCCTATTATTACCCCAGTACCCAATGCCACCAGGGGTACTGGGAAGAGCCGGGTGCCAGTGGTCCCGGAGCGTCAAAATTGGCGCTCCTGGACCGGGCGGCAGCAGGCTGGTAAGATTTAGGCTGGGGAGGGCCTAAACCAATGGCTCTTCCCACCCTGGTGTTACCAGGCTGCTGTCGTTTGGTTTTTAACCCGGCTGGTTATAAAAATAGGGGGGACCCTATGCGTTTTTTTTTTTTAAATAAATAAATAATTAAAAAAAAACGCATAGGGTCCCCCCTATTTTTATAACCAGCCGGGTTAAAAACCAAACGACAGCAGCCTGGTAACACCAGGGTGGGAAGAGCCATTGGTTTAGGCCCTCCCCAGCCTAAATCTTACCAGCCTGCTGCCGCCCGGTCCAGGAGCGCCAATTTTGACGCTCCGGGACCACTGGCACCCGGCTCTTCCCAGTACCCCTGGTGGCATTGGGTACTGGGGTAATAATAGGGGGTTAGTGTTAGCCATTTTATACCGGCTAACACTAGGCCCCAACTTAGTAATGGATTCCGTCTATTAGACGGCTTCCACTACTAAGTCTAAAAAGTAAAGAAATAAAGACAAGACACAAGTTTAAAAATTTTTTTATTCAAATAAAAACACCCCCACACCCCTCATTGACCATTTTATTTAAAAAATTCAAAGAACAACCGCTGGTCATCGACGTAGTCCATGGAATCCGACGTAATCCCCAGGATACCGATATCTGAAAAACAAAAAGGGAGAAACACACAAAAAACACACAAACAGGAGCACAACACCCATCATTGTGAGCGGTGTTGTGCTCCTTACAGTATGCAGCATCTTTACAGATCGCTGCTTACAATCTGACCCCCAAGGGGTTAAGGGAGGATGTATTGCATCCCCCTTAACCCCCGGGGGGCCAGACTGATGTCAGACTGCACCCATCCCAGCAAGGAAGGGGTTAAGTGACCCCCCTTCCTTGCTGGGAGGGGTGCAGTGCTGGGGAGGGGGTGGGGAGAGCTCTATACTCACCCCGATGTGTCCTCTTCGCTGGTCCGCAGCACAATGAAGTCACTGTGCTGCGGACCGGCTTATTATATGTGCGCTCAGCCGAACAGCCAATCAGCTGAGCGCACATATAATTCTAAATGTTTCTTCTAATAATGTTATTGTCATAACATAATTAGAAGAAACACTTGATGTTTTCATTAAAGTAAAGTGATGATTAGTACAGAATGCTCTATTGCCGGCATATGAATTCACGGCTTATAGAGCTTCCTGTACTAATTAATATTTAATGAATAAAACACATTTTCTTGGAAATAAATTCAGTTTCGTTGGTCAATAATTTAATTCTAACGAATCCATCATTGTGCAATTCAATATACTGTCAAAAAATAAATATATAGATAAATATACATTTATTTATATATCTATTTTTTTTAACAGTATATTTAATTGCAAAATGATGGATTCGTTAGAAATAAATTATTGATCAACGAAAGTGTCTTGATTACAAATAAAATGTCTTTGATTAATTTAATATATTAACTATTAGAGGCATCGGCATTCGGCATCATTGCCGGCTATTTTTGAAGTACTCCGTACGGACCGCCTGTCAATCCACGGCCGCATGTCCAGCCGCAAACAATGGTCTTGTTCATTTTTTACGGGTCCGTTTACGATAGGGCCGTAGATTCAGAGATAGTGTGCACTGTGCAGCCGCATATCCTATACTTCCCAGCATACACACGAACCATCAAAAATACCGCCGCACAATTACAGCCGCACATACAGCCGCACTCTTACAACGTGTGAACCGAACCTACAAGTGTATTTGAGGGGACTGTGTGTTAGAAAGCCCCACGAAGCACTCCATTTCAGAAACTGCACCCCCTAAACTCTGCAAAAGCACATCCAGAAAGTTTTTTAACCCTTTAGGGGAGTCACAGAAATAAAAGCTAAGTGTGTAAGAAATTTGAAAATTTTAATTTTCTGTGCAGAGATTTTATTGTAATCCAATATTTTTCATAATTATAAACCTATGACCAGAGAAATGCACCCCAATATTGATTGCCCCGTTTCTGCAGTTTATAGAAATACCCCATATGTGGCCCTATTGCGCTATTTGACGCAACCACAAGCCTCAGATATAAGGGAGCGCCTAGTGAATTTCAATGGCTCCGTTATTTTTGGTCATTTTTGACTGTACCACTTCAGGTTGGCAGAGGCTCTGGGGTGCCAAAACCTAAAAAACACCCCTAAAGGGACACCATTTAGAAAACTACACCCCTCAAGGAATGTAACAAGGGGTGCGGTGAGCATCTGGACCCCACAGGTGCTTCACAGATTTTCCAAACAATATGGCTTGAAAAAAGACTAAAGTATTTTTTACACTAAAATGTTGTTCTAGCCTTCATTTTTTCATTTTCACAAAGGGATAAAAGGGAAAAAAAAACACAAAACATGTAGCGCAGTTTCTCCCGAGTACGGAAATACCCCACATGTGGACATAAAGTGCCAAGCGGGCGCAGGACGAGCCTCCAAAGGGAAGGAGCGCCAATTGGCTTTTGGAAGCTGGATTTCACTGGAATGGATTTCAAGGGCCATGTCGCATTTACAGAGCCCTCGTGCTGCCAAAACACTGGAAACCCCCCACAAGTGACCCCATTCTGGAAACTACACCCCTCAAGGAATCTAACAAGGGGTGCAGTGAGCATATGGACCCCACTGGTGACGGGCACAAATGTGGAAAAATGTGACGTGAAAGTGAAAATTTTCATTTTTTCACTTTCATGGCACAAATGTGCCCGTCATCCAGGGGTCCATATCCTCACTGCACCCCTTGTTAGATTCCTTGAGGGGTGTAGTTTCCAGAATGGGGTCACTTGTGGGGGGTTTACAGTGTTTTGGCAGCACAAGGGCTCTGTAAATGCGACATGGCGTTCATCATCCATTCTAGCCAAATCCAACCTCTAAAATCCAAATGGCGCTCCTTCCCTTCGGAGGCTTGCCCTGCACCCACATGGCGCTTTATGTCCACATGTGGAGTATTAACAGACTCGGGGGGAAATTGCTCTACACATTTTGTGTTTTTTTTTTCTCTTTTAACCCCTTGTGAAAATGATAAATTCAAGGCTAGACCAACATTATAGTGTAAAAAATTTAATATTTTATTTTCACGCCACATTGTTCCACATTTGTGCCCGTCACCAGTGGGGTCCATATGCTGACTACACCCCTTGTTACATTCCTTGAGGGGTGTAGTTTCCATAATAGGGTCACTTGTGGGGGGTTTAACTGTCTTGGCAACACAGGGGCCTTTTGAATGCAACATGGCCCCTCGAAATCCATTCCATCCAAATCCAGCCTTCAAAAACCAAATGGCGCACCTTCCCTTTGGAGGCTTACCCTGCACCCGCATGGCGCTTTATGTCCACATGTGGGGTATTTCCGTACTCAGGGGAAATTGCTCTACACATTGTGTTTTTTTTTTATCTTTTAACCCCTTGTGAAAATGAAAAAATCAAGACAAGATCAATGATTTAGAGTAAAAATTAAAAAAAAATTACACTAAATGTTGGTCTAGCCTTGATTTTTTTCCATTTCCACAAGGGGTTAAAAAAGCAAATGAACACAAAACGTGTAGGGTAGTTTCCCCTGAGTACGAAAATACCCCACATGTGGACATAATTTGCCATATGGGCACAGGGCAAGTCACCAAAAGGACAGAGCGCCATTTAGAGGCTGGAATGGGGGATGGAGGCCATGTCGCAATTACAAAGCTCCTGTGCTGCCAGAACAGTAGAAACCCCCCACAAGTGACCCAATTCTGGAAACTACACCCCATAAGGAATCTAACAAGGGGTGCAGTGAGCATATGGACCCCACTAGTGATGGGCACATGTGTAGAACATGTGCCGTGAAAATAAAAAATACCATTTTTTTCATTTTCACGTCCCAAATGTGGCCGTCACCAGGGGGCCATATACCCGCTGCCCCACTTGTTAGATTCCTTATCGGGTGTAGTTTCCAGAATGGGGTCACTTGTGGGGGGTTTCTACTGTCCTGGCCGCACAGAGGCTTTGTAATTGCATCATGGCATCCTCTAATGGGAATGGCGGCCATACCTATTTAGCTGGGGAAAAGGGACAATTCTAATTTATTTGGGGGTATTAGGCCAATTATTAGTTTATAAGGTTGAAAATGACAGGTGTCCATCAAATTCAACCTGTGTTGATCCAGAGAAAGGCAAAAACCCCTCATGAGGCAGACAACAGTAGCCTCATCACAGGGGAAAAATTCCTTCCCGACTCCATAATGGCGATCAGAATAATCCCTGGATCAACGTGACCCCTGAAATAGGAATAAGGGACAGAATTTAGATAATGTAGAACCCCAGTGACGTGTGGTGCGCCTTGGAGCGATCCAGTATGCAGAGGCCGGGGGGATCAGGACAGGTGTCACACTGGAAAATGTTGTCCTTCCTGATCCCCCTGTTACCCCACACTCTGCACTTCTTCTGGGGTCTCCCTTTCTCCAGTGTGGGGGACGTCACCTGGAAAATGTTGTCCTGGTGCGATACGGGGTCCTTCATATCCAGAAGTGCTGGGTCCGCTCCATGGCTGCTAAATATTAGGGCTCTATTACTACTTCTGATATGTTCGGATCGTGCCGCAAGCTACAGTAGCTCGGGCAGCGAGGGACCGGAAGAGGGGGTGCTGGTATAAAAGTTATCCCCGTACAGGTGGTAACCTTTATCCAGCAGTGGGAAGATCAGTTTCCGGACGATGTCCCCACTAACTCCGAGGATGGGGGGGGAGGGGGCATCTGGGGGCTGCATTCGGGTGTCCCTTCCTTCATACACTCTAAGGGTACGTGCACACTGCGGAATCGCGAAGGATAACCCTTTGTGCATTCCGCAGTTGGCACCCGCCGGCGGACTGATGCAGGCGCACGTCTCCGTCCGTGTCGTAGACTCCATTCTATGCACGGGCGGATTCCGCTCTGCGTCCAACGTGTTGATGGAATGACGGATGATGGAATCCGCCCATGCATAGGATAGAGTCTATGACACGGGCGGAGACGCGCCCCTGCATCAGTCCGCCGGCGGGTGCCAGCTGCGGAATGCACGAAGGGTTATCCTTCGCCATTCCGCAGTGTGCATGTACCCTAAATCTGTAAGTGTACCCTGAGGTACTCTCACAGAGTTTGTAGAATTTCACGCCATACCGTCATCTCTTATTGGGACGGTACTGGCAGAAAAGACGTGTCTGGGGGGCAGCGTACGCTACGCTACTCCAAGACACGTCACTGGATGATGAGGAGGATGAGGATGAATGGAGGAACAAAGGACCCCCCATTCATCCTCACTGGCTGTTTCGGTGTCGGAGGCAATAATAACAAATGCGTCCGATACCGAAAACACCCTGGGGGCCATCTTTATATGGGGATTGGTATATGGGGTATGTAGTGGTGTAGTGTAAAACTTTATTCAATGTAGTGTGGTGTAATGTAGTGTTTTTTTACGTGTTTTTTACAGTAAGTATACAAAAAAAACCTACGCCAAAAATGGTGTTGCTGATAAATGCCGCACTTATGTTCGGCACTTATCAGCAGACCGTGGCAGTAGGATATAAAAAAAACCCACCCTACGCCAAAAAGGAGGAGTTGCTGATTAGCAGCGCACTTTCATGCGATGCTGATCAACACTCAGCGGCGATAGGGTGCGGAAAATAGAAAAAAAAAAAATTGGGAAAAAAATTTTTTTTTTTACTACATTCTGAACATCCCTGTAGTGGCTGATACGTGTATTACACTTATCAGCCGCTAGGGGGCAGCAGAGCGCAAGATCCGAAAATAGACGACGCTGGAGCCGGAAAAATACGAAAAAAGACGACGCTGGAGCCGGAAAAAGCCGATCGGGACTCACGGAAGAAGCCGAAGTCCCGACAAGATGAAGAGGACGCCGGGAACCCGGAAGACGCCGATCAGGACCCCGGGACAGGTGAGTAATGTACAAATACCTGCTCTGGACCCCTCAGCTACCTAGCTGAGGGGTCCGGAGCAGGTATTTATTACTTGTGGGGACTTTGATCGCCGTGAACGGCCGGCCGGCCGGCCGTTCACGGCGATCGGGACGGTGGTACCGTGACCACCATTACTTTTTACAGTAATGGCGGTCGGTGCCGTCCTCGGACAGCACCGACCGCCATTTTTTTCCAGGTCATCGGGCCACCGATGGCCCGGAAAGGTTCCGATCGCCGCTATGGGCTTATCAGCCAATAGCGGCGATCATCGGCATGGGGGGGGTTAACAACCCTCCATGCCGACAGGGAGAGATGGCCTGCTATGTATTATAGCAGGCTATCTCCCCCGATCGGGACCCGGCCGGCCGCGGCGCCCGTTTAAAGGGCCGACGTACCGGTACGTCATGGGTCCTTAAGTGACAGTGATCCATGACGTGCCGGTACGTCATGGGTCCTTAAGAGGTTAATAGGACCTTATGATGTGGACATGCCCTTATAGTGAACCTTAACTATAAGGGGCCAGTGTATATTATTTAAATCTTTTTTTATTTTTATTATAAACATATTTTTATAAATAAAATTTTGGGGGGTTACTATCAACACAAACAATTATGACTTCAATTTATCTGGACTTCTGTATTGGTATAGATCTTGAAATCTGCATGCACATGGCATTAAACACATAGGGGAAGATTTATCAAACATGGTCTAAAGTGAAACTGGCTCAGTTGCCCATAGCAACCAATCAGATTCCACCTTTCATTTTCCAAAGAGTCTCTGAGGAATGAAAGGTGGAATCTGATTGGTTGCTAGGGGCAACTGAGCCAGTTTCACTTTACACCATGTTTGATGAATCTCCCCCATAAGGTTCTGCAGCCATCACTACATGGTATCTACAGAATATTTTGTATTGACCAACAAAACATTGTCTGCGCTCTCACTTTTGTCCAGTCAGTAGTCCGACAAACCAGTCAATGACAGCTGAGAGGAGCAAGAAAATGTTATTATAGAGAGCTCAGAATGTTGGACCTTAACTGACATGGTGTTAAAAGCTTACGCATAAGAACTAATGATAAAATTCAGTGGAATATCCAGTGGAGAAAATAGAATGTTTTTAAACTGCTGTTAAAAGCTGAGCTGTGATTGGTTGCTGTGGGCAGTTTACACTAGTTTTAGTTCTAAATACTTTGATAAATCTAGACCATTATTTTTGTTTATGAGTTTGTATCACATATGATATATATGTTAAAAAAAGATATTATTGTGAATAGCCCTAATTTCTCACCTTGGTGTGCTATAGTAATAAAAAATTAATGGTGTAATGTACAGTATAATGGAGTATTTACAAAAAGCAGAATTGTCTACCGAAAGGCATAACATTGCCTGTTTGACTTAGTCCACATTATTAGATTTTATGCATGAGGTTATAGCAAAGCTCTGTGAATACGTCATACATGTAGAAAAAAGGGGGGGATCAGATGTGTCCTATGACATTAAAAATGCCCTTTCTAAAGCAAGCAGCCATGTGCAAGCAGCCTTTGGGTAAAGACAGTACACAGATAAGTGGCCTGACAGAGTATCCTTCCCAGAGAAGCTTAGCTTGCATAGACCAGAATATATGCTAAAACAAAACAAAGAACTTCTCCAAAATGTATTCCTCTGGAAAGCTTTTACCAAAGTTGCTGACACTCAGTTTAATTAAATTGAGGTCGCTTGTTTCCATGTTACAAAATAACAATTTATAGCTTGAATTTAAGGCTTGTGTTTTTGGCTGGCAGAGGACACTAATGCTGACACAAGCAATTTTGTGGGCAAATAAATAAAACAAGAGGAAGAAACAACAATTGTATCCACCTTTGATAAGTTAAGGTGATAAGGTGGCACAGCACAGAGGACAAGGGCAGCAAAAGGCTGCCAAGACATAGCTGATTGAGTGAAATGTTAACAACATACAACAATCTTAGCAAACATAATATAGAGGCTGACAATGAGCAAGTCAATGTGCCCAGTAATGACACAAGAAGCTTCAGATCTACAAAAAATGCAAATAACTTCAATAGCTGATGTGACTTAATTATCTGAATCTCTCCTGTTAGTTGCACCAGCAGTTATACTCTTTTGTAAAGATTAGGTTTTGGAGTTTTCCACAATAGGTTGGTCTTCATGACAAACCGAGATATGCAGATTATAAACTGTTACCCACTGACGGATGCAGGGAAGTGCAGAGAAGTACAAAGCACGCCTGCCTTCCAGCTCCATGATACTATTTTTATATGGAAATAACCAACATATTAAGTAATTTTGCACATTACATTACATATTTTATGCTAATCCTATAACACAGCTTGAATTATTATTTAACATTGAATACAGAATGTTTTGTGTTCCTGTTGAGAACAGTCAGTAGTCATACCCCCAGAACAATCACTAATACCTGGTAAACAATACACTGTGCAACAATGCCATCACTAGAACACATATAAAAGCATTGAACTATTGTGAACTTCTGGTTCTGAAACCTTCAGTATTACAAATGCAGCTATGGCCATTATATATTTGCTATGAAGATCTAACCTAAAAAAGGAGTAGGATGTACCTAGCACCTCGGAATTCTTGTAGGACTGGTAATTGTTAGATACAGAATGGTTGTGGGAAGTCCTAACTAAATCGGTAGGCTATGATTAGCGCAAGATTTTTTTTTGTGTGTTGACTACATCAACCAGTTGGGTACATGGATAAATCTTCACTGTAAATTGTACAAGAAAATGTGTGAATAAGGACATTATATTAAAAGCAGCTTCAAAATTCTCTAAAATAACACTTCCTGTGCAGATAAAAAGTAGTTTAAAAAAAAGCCCCTAATAATATGCCCTAACCTCATTTTCATAATTTTGCTTACTATACAAATCTGAAGTGTAGTTCGCTATTGCTTTGGAATATCTTTTTCACTGAAAAACATCAAATACAAAAAAGGGGTTTTTCCAGACAAAACAAACTGATGAGCAGTCCCCAGGATAGCCAAGACTCAACACCCTGGCCAGTCAGCTGTTGGTACCGGCACTACAAAGTGCAAATGGCTGAACAGTGCCCAACAGCTAATTGCCAGCGGTATCAGGTATCAGCAATCTGTCTATCACTGCCTGCACCACTCCCCCCCCCCCCCCCCGCTCTGACCCACTCACTGTTGGCGCATGTGAGCGGGGAACAAGGGAATAATAACAGGGGAATTAATCCTATTTTTGAGGTTTCATGTGGCTGAATAAAAATTAGCTTTTTGTTGCCTTTTATAAGATGCCTCCATCCTACATCACTAGAATCTCGATAGTTTGCAGATTCTAGTGACACCGGCTGCTTCTTTGATTTGTATAACTTTACAGCTTTTCCTACTTGGTGTCGTGATTTTAATGATAAGAAGTGTAAATAAAGTGATACCAAAGCTACAGAACAATACACTGCATACTGTGTCTCTCTGCCGCAGCCTTGGGCTGGGTTCACACACAGTATATTTCAGGCAGTATTTGGTCCTCATGTCAGGTCCTCATTGCAACCAAAACCAGGAGTGGATTGAAAACCCAGAAAGGCTATGTTCACACAATGTTGTAATTGAGTGGATGAAATATTTGCTGTTATTTTAAAACAACGGCTGTTATATTGAAATAATGGCAGTTATTTACCGTTATATGGCGGCCATCCACTCAATTTTAACATTGTGTGAACAGAGCTTTTCTGTGTTTTCAATCCACTCCTGGTTTTGGTTGTAATGAGGACCTGACATGAGGACCAAATACTCCCTGAAATATATTTTGTGTTTGAACCCAGCCTTGAGGTCTTGTGGCACTCTCACATTGGTAGCCGGAGTTTTGGATGGTCCCGTATACTGCCTCAAACCTTTCACAACTAAACTGCAATACCAAATGATCTTTCAATAAATATTATTCTACAGATGTAGCAATACAACAGACATTGCCTGTCTGCTATTTTTGCAACTAATACTCTGTGGTGTATTATATGAATATATTAGGTGTTACCCATGCCTTCATCCAGTCAGTAGCATTGACTATTTAACAGTGGGTTTATGGATATACTGTATTTACCTGGCCCAAACGGAAGATAAACACATAGCATACTGTATAAAGTAATGACACTATCTACAAGATAATATAGGCATGTTTCAGCTAGGCTGATGTATAACAATGTTAAACAATGACATTTGCATTATAGTTTAAAACATTTCACAGTTAATAGACAATGTTGTGTATTGCTGAATTATGCAACTGGACTGTATGTCTAGACAGCTATACGAGTCTGCCATTGATTATTATTAAGAATAAACTATCCTGCAGAGTATGGTATATGGTTTGGCATAGAGTTGTAGCTGACTATGCTTTTCAGTACAGTAAGTGTGTAGTTTTAATATGAGTAAGTAATATAATACTTCCAAAACACATCTAGAATTATTATATCAGAAACACAGAAGATTGTCAGTAGAAGACCACCTGATCCATCTTGTTTGTCATGATGTGTTATTGAGGTACACCAACCATAATATAAGAAGGATAGGCTTTCTATGGGAAACTCCATAGAAAACCTCTCCTGCTCTGGACAGTTCCTGTGTCGGCCAGAGATGTCAGCAGAGAGCACTGTGTCAGACTGAAAATTAAACAACATTTCCTGCAGGACATACAGCAGCTAATAAGTACTGCAAAGACTTGAGATTTTTTAAAAGAAGTAAATTAAAAATCTATATAACTGGGCTGGACTTGACTGAGCTTTTGCCATGTTAGAAAATACCTCCACTGCTTTTGAGCCTCATTTACATATTAATGAAAAGGATTATATCTCGGCACTGGAACAAACTATGAAGATAAGAAAGGCATGCCCAGAATCCTGATGACTGGTCCTATCTAGCCATTCTCTTATTTACACTATTGGTTTCATGGTGACAAGTCCACTTTAAATCCAGAATGTCCATTGTCAGACTAAATCCCCTCCAGGTAACCCCACTTGCAATGAGCAACTTGTCTTTTTAAATGTGCAGTACACCAAATCTATGAAACGGATCAATACAAACAAAGTTTAAGTCAAGACACATGCACACTCAGGCAATTTGCAGTACATGTATATGGGATGTACAGCCGAAGGCTATGTTCACACACCATCTTTTTTATGAGAAAATTCATTATTTACAGCAGTCATTATATAATAACAGCCGTTATTTCTCCTACAAGACGGCATGGAAACATAGCCTTATACTGACAAGATTGTTGCTAGCATTGATATGCTATTTCTTCGGTGGCTCCTAATTTGCATGCCCTGGCTCTTGATCTTTTTGGTTGCCATGGAAACAAAGTATGCTGATAACATTTTTACCTATTTCACAAAGAAGATCTGTACAAAAGTATTTCAGATATTTGATATATTAGATACAATGTCATTTTAATTTCCATGTGTGTTACAAATCTTCTTTAACATTCTATAGTCCCAGCATGCCGACAGCAACATTCTATATCCACTCAGGGATGTTTCTGCCATGAGGTAAAATTATTTTCTTGCTCAGGTGGCAGATTTTAAGGAGTGGCCATGATTTTCAATAGGCTTCTGGGGCGTGATGGGGTGGTGTGGGCACTAGAGGGGGGGCATTTCAGGATCTTCCTCAAGCAGCAGAAAATTTAGAATTGTCCCTGTATCCACTCATATATTTACT
The DNA here is from genome assembly GCF_027789765.1 of Dendropsophus ebraccatus. Lineage (NCBI taxonomy): Eukaryota > Metazoa > Chordata > Amphibia > Anura > Hylidae > Dendropsophus > Dendropsophus ebraccatus. The sequence continues at coordinate 121,736,991 of NC_091454.1, forward strand.
ATATCTATATACGTATATCTACTGGATTGGCTTATCTATGGACATCGAGTGATTGTTATTGTAAATAAAGATTGCAAATTGAGTATTTTGAGTGATACCATGTTGTAATATTGTGTTGAATTGAATTCCTTAACCCCTTCTGGACCAAGCTAGTTTTCATTTTTGCGTTTTCGTTTTTTCCTCCTTGTGCTTAAAAGGCCATAGCAGCTGCATTTTTACACCTACAGACCAACATGAGCCATTATTTTTTGCGTCACTAATTGTACTTGGCAATGACAGGCTGAATTTTTGCATAAAATATGCTACGAAACCAGAAAAAAATTATATGCACAGTGAAATAAAAAAAAAAAAACGCAATTCTTTTTCTTTGGGGGAGCTTCGTTTTTACGCTGTTTATTTTATTTGATGGCTTGTAAAAAATTCAAACCATTGTTAACAAATATAAGTTCCTAAAAATCGCTCTATTCCCATGCTTGTAGCACTTTTTGGTCTATGGGGCTGTGTGAGGTGTCATTTTTTGCGCCATGATGTGTTCTTTCTATCGATACCCGATATGCAACTTTTTGATCACTTTTTATTACAATTTTTTAGTTTTAAAGGTTCCTCAGCACTGTTGTATCTCTCCTCTACGCTGGGAGTGCCATCTACAATGAGTGTATATGAGTTAAAACAAAAATGTTACAGAAGTTTCAAAGATCTTCCCCAATTTTGTGTTGCTTAAAAAAGTTGTCCAAAGTTATTCACTTTCCACAGGACAATAACTAGCTGATTGGCAGAGGTCCCACTATTAGGACCTCCACATTCATGAGAACAAAGGACAATTGTCCCCCAATAAATGGAATGACAACAAGCAAACATGTCCAGTGTGCCATTCAATCTCTATGGGGGCTTCTGAACATTATTGAGTGCTGGGTTCAACAATGTTTAGAAGCTCTATAGAGAATGAATGGAGTATTGGCCATGTCTGATGCTGTGGTTGTATCTGTACTGTAACTTTACATCACTTATAGGAAATATATCACACCAAAGATTACACCATGTAATATAGACTGTGTATTCAGCATTATATAAACTAACATTATTCCAAAGTATGTAAAAACTTTTCTCAAACACAAGTAAACTTTACCTGTCAATAAGCTCCATATGGTAGTAAGAGTTGACACAGTCGACCATTAATCACCAGAAGAAAAGTCATTAAGAGCACTTCTTATTTAATTACCTTTCTGAAAGCGCTTTTACTTCTCCTTCAATAAGATTGGAATTGTAGAGCCGGTTACTGGTGAATTTGGAATTTGTGGCAGCATTTATGTTACATTTAATTAATGTAAAAGGTTTGTCTGTGACTTTTGCCACAGCACAGCCCCCCTGGGTTATCACTCAATATTTAGTAATTGTTTCCCATCAGCAGAGAGATATTGATTGCTAGCTGACTACCATACTGCTTTATTGGCAAAGACTTTGTAGTTAAATACTTAGGATGAAAAAAAAAGTGCAAATGTGCAAAATTGCTAATTCCCCATTGAATTCTAAATCCAAAGGCATTCGCTCTGGCACATACATTTTTCTATAGGAACATTACTACCTACACTGTTTTTCCTTCACAAAAAATTGCAGAATATTTGCTACAAACACAATTTTAGGAACAGAGATACAGGAAGTTACCGATTACACCACTACCACCTTGTGGCATTTTTGAAGGTGGTCGTTAAGTGAGGAGAAGCTAAAATTATTATGTTAATTTGTTTTCCCTAAGACCCATTGGCATCACAACATATGGGGTAAATTCGCCCCTGCGAGCCCCTGGGACGAAGGAATATTTAATGAAAAAATATCAATTAAATTTTAATCCCCTCCTCCATGAGGTATAAATAGGCTCCACCTCCCCCTAGACCTCAGTCTAATTATAAAGAAACATAAAACACAGGGAGGGAGTCTTGTGATGCCAATGGGTCTTAGGGAAAACAAATTAACATAATAATTTTAGCTTCCCTTACGTCCCATTGGCATCACAACATATGGGGAATTAGCAAGCATTATCCCCAATGGGCGGGTTATTTATTATGTCCGCATTAAGAACAGATCTTGCAAAGGTTGTTCTTGACAAGAAAGAAGTATCCAGCCTGAAATATCTCACAAAGGTAGTCAAAGACGACCAGGTAGCTGCCTGGCATATGTCCTCAAGTGGCACAGCGGCACGCTCTGCCCAAGTGGAGGCCACAGCTCTAGTAGAGTGAGCCCTGGTAAATTCTGGTGGATCCAGATCAGCAAAGGAGTAACATAAGGCAATGGAGTCACAGATCCATCTGAATATTGAAGGTTTTGAAGCCTTTCTCCCCTTGTTCTTTCCTGCGAAAGGGATAAAGAAATTCTTGTCTTTACGAAAATCACCTACTCTATGTAGATAGATCTTGATAGCTCTGGATATGTCCAATAAAGAAAGATCCAAGTCTTCTTTAGATGATCCAGTAGGAGAAAATACAGGCAATACTATTGGCTGGTTGATGTTGGCAAATGAAGCCACCATAGGCAGGAATCCTGGAAGGAACCTAAGGATAACTTTGTCTTGGGAAAAAAATCACGTATGGAGGTGCGGAGCCAAGGGCTTGAAGTTCTCCAACTCTCTTAGCAGAGGTAATGGCTAGTAAAAGAGAAACTTTCAATGTTAACTTGAAGTTTACTTCCTCCCAAGGCTTAAAGGGAGGAAGACACAGGCGTCTCAACACAAAGGATAAGTCCCATGGGTCTACCTGCTTTACCAGGTTAGGCCTAGTCTAGCCTTAACAAAATTCTTTACCTCCAAGATCTGAAAGAAACGTGAGTTTAGGTGTGCAGAGAGGGCTGCTATCTGCACCTTGATGGAACTAGGTTTTAATCCTTTATAGAAGCCTTCCTGTAAAAACTCCAATGACTGTGGAGTAGAAGGTTTAAGTCCATCAATACTCCTGCTTGCACACCAATCTTGAAAATCTTCCAAATACGTGCATAAGATTTATTTGTAGTGCTACTACGAGCGTGAGAAAGGGTATACTATACCTTCTCAGAAAAACTAGAGTCCAATACGGTCCTCTCAGTCTCCAAGCTGTCAAGCTGAGGCTGGAAAGATTCCTGCACAGATGTTGACCCTGGAATATTAGATCCGGATGCAGAGGTAATCTCCAAAATTCCCCTCTGCTCATATTCATGGGCAGGGTGAACCATGACCCCTTCGGCCAGAAGGGAGTTATTATTATTACTGACGACTGATCTAGACTGATCTTAGTCAAACTCTGGGAATCATGGCTATGGGAGGAAAGATAAACGCCAGCTGGTATGTCCATGGTATTGTCATTGAGTCCAATACCGTGGGATTGTCTGCCCTGTAAAAGGAACAGAAATTCCTCAGTTTGGCATTGCTTGCTGATGCCATGAGGTCTCTCTGAGGAAGCCCCCACCTCTGGGTTAACTGAATGAACACTCTCCTTGAGAGAGACCATTCCCCCGGTAATGTCAGGCCTCGACTCAATCCGCCAATATATTGTCGACACCCCTGATATGAATCGCAGAGAGTCTGGTTATTCTGGTTTCTGCCCAACAGAAAAATCTTTACTTCCCTGAGGAGAGAAGGGGATCTGGTACCTCCCTGTTTAGGTACGCCACACAGGTCATGTCGTTCATCCGGATTCTGACTGCTCTCTGTAAAATAGGAGGAGAAAAATGAAGAAGAGCTAGGTAAATCGCTCTAAGCTCCCTCACGTTGGAGGGCAGAGCGGATTCCTGTTGACTCCAAGATCCTGCAGTCGTGATGACTGTCAGATGAGCTCCCCAACCTGTTCCTGAAGCATCTGTCGTGATGGTTATCCAGTGTGGTTCTGAAAATAAAACTCCATGTTTGACTTGTCTCCACCACATTAGAGAATGTCTTGTTTGAGTCGATAGAACATCATCGCATCCAAGTCCTTCAGTCCTCGGTTCCATACTGTTGGTGCTTCTCTCTGAAGAAATCTCATGTGCCATAACGCCCATGGCACCGCGTCCGCAGCTGAGGCAAGGAGCCCAAGAAAGCGCATTTATGTTCTTATGAATACCTGACGAGGAGGAATTAGGAATTAAGTCTGATTTCTCTATGTTGATGAGCCAACCTAATTGTTGAAGTATGTCCTGGACATAGTTCAACTGAACTCTCAGAAGATCCTGAGTCTGAGTCATAATCAACCAATCGTCCAGGTAAGGGATAACTTTATCCCCTGTAAACGGAAGCGAACCATCATGGTGACACTACCTTTGTGAAAACAAAGGGTGCGGAGGTATTCCGGGTGGAAGGACTTTGAATTGTAAGTGTCTTACCTTCCCCTGGATTTGGATGGCGAAGGCTCTCCTGTGAGCCTTCAGAATCGGTACATGAAGATATGCATCCGGTAGATATATGGTGACCATAAAATCTCCCTCCTGGAGGATAGATTTTACCGATCTTATGTTCTCCATGTGGAACGTCTTCTTTACGATGCACCTGTTTAGATATCGCAAATCTATAATAAGCCTCCACTTTCCGGATGGCTTCAGCACTAGTAACACTGGGGAGTAAACTCCCTGACCGATCTCAGATAGAGGAACATCCTCTAGAGCCTCAATGGAAAGGAGGTAAAGAATTTCTGTCTCTAGGACTAAGTGTCTTTCTGGCTTAAGATTTCTTGACAGAAGAAATCTTGGAGGAGGAAGAGATGATAAATGAAGGACATAACCATTTTGAATAATATTTAACACCCAGTGATCTTTTCTTAATTCTTCCCAGGCAGGGAGAAAAACTCAGACGTGTTCCCACTGGACAGCTTCTGTGTCAGAAGTCTGGTTTCTTGTTGGTGTCCTTATTCTGCTGCTTCCCGGAACCTCTTCTGGAATAGTTTCTTCCTCGACCTCTGTACTGGTATCTCCCTTTGCCTCGCTGAGGAGATTTTGCTCTGCAAAAGGAATCACCGCTCTTATAGGACAATGGTAGGGACTTCCCCTCCTTGTCAGACAATTCCTCCATTAATTTATCCAGCTTAGAGCCAAACAGCCTACCTGGTTGGAACTCCATATTACAGAGCTGAATTTTGGAGTTAGCATCTCCAACCCAGGGTTTTAACCATAGCGCCCTTCGGCAGCGGTTGAGAGCGTACTAGTTTTTTTACGCTAACCTGGTTCCCTGAGATGCATCATCGCAGAGGAAGTCAATGGCCATAATGACCTTTTTTAAGGAGCGAAGGACCTTGTCCCTGCTAGCTCTACCTTCCAAATTTTCCTGGACCTTGGTCAGCCATCTTCTTAGGCTTCTAGAAACCTCAAAGAAGAAATGGAGACTGCCCCTTGGGCTGCCGCTGCCGTATATGATCTCTTGAGGGCTACCTCCACCCTTCTATCCATCGGATCCTTAAGATTGGATCCGTCCTCCGCAGGCAGCACAGTACATTTTGACAGTTTGGCTATGGCCGGGTCCACCTTTGGAGGCTCAATCCAGTCCTTACATTGTTCTTCCTTGAGAACATTTAAGGTCTTAAACCTCTTGCTCAAACCCAGAGCCTTTTCCGGTTCCTTCCATTCCGCCTGTAACATAGACAATGAAGTCTTACCCACAGAAAAAGCCCTAGGCTTTTTTGAGGAGGACCAATCCTATCCTCTTCTATTTCCTCAGGGTGTATTTCAGCTTGCACAGCTTAGCAGAGCTTGTGAATTCTATCAGCTGTAAAATAAGCCCTGAATAATTCTTTCTCATCTTCAGAAGTAGAAGAGGTTTAGAAGAAGATGATGAGTTAACTTCATCAATCACAGTAAAACTGAAAATGACCATAATCCTACAGCCATAAAGTAATATACTCAAAGGCTGGGAGTAGAGAGAGAAATGTTCCATTTGGTCTTTAACTTAGGACACGGGCGGCGAATCTCATTAGCCGCTAAAGTCTTTTGCACATAGTCCTTGACCCATACAACTACCTCCTGAACATCAGGCTCCTCATAGGTTTAGGTCTGCATGAAGGACAGCGTATTTAGGCATTATGGCATTATAAATATTTTTAGGCATTATAAATATTTTTAGGCATTCATAAATATTTTTATGAAAGAAAGGATAAATCTTATCTGGAAAAAATGATCCTCCTACGGTATCCATAGCAGTCAGGTAGTGGAGTCTCACACTCGGCACATGAAGTGCTTCCTTAGAAGGTCTTTTGCCAGCAGCAGGACTGGTCTCCATTCAGACATCTGCAAATAATCAATGTATTACAATACATATAAACCACTAGCCTGGCTAGAGTGATATCGGAAAGAGACACTAGGTGGCAGCAACACTTACTTTTAAGTATATAGAAGAGAGATCACAGCACTTTGCACTCAGATGTTTTCTATTAGATCCAAATGAGCCACAGAAAATCCTTCCAGAGGAAGACAGCCAGACCTAGAGGTAGCAACAGCTTACCTTCTGCCTTGAACACACAGCTAATCCGGCATGCAGAGAGGGCGCGCCGCTGCCGGCCCCCGGAAGTGACATGACGCTGATGCCGCAGTGCTGAGACGCACGCAGCGCCGATGCGTTCCACAGTCGAACGCAAATGGAAGAAAAGCCAGCCGCTCGGGTGACACGCAGAGTGCGTTCCAAGACGCACTAGGTAAGAAAAACTTAAAAGCTAAGACCTGCAGAAGAAAATATCAGGATACTACCTGGACACCGGCTCCAGCGGCATCCCAGCAATCATTACCTGGAGAGAAAACCTGAATGCAACAGGTTAACAAAGCATAAAAACGGAGGAGGGACAAAGTCCCCTAGGGCTAACAGCAACGAAGTAAAAAAAGACTGAGGTCTAGGGGGAGGTGGAGCCTATTTATACCTCATGGAGGAGGGGATTAAAATTTAATTGATATTTTTTCATTAAATATTCCTTCGTCCCAGGGGCTCGCAGGGGCGAATTTACCCCATATGTTGTGATGCCAATGGGACGTAAGGGAATGCAAGTTCTTTATCTGGAGTTTTTGCCTCTTAATTAGAAATAAACTTAATTATAAGTTTGTATACGCTAAACTGCTATGCTCCATCTTCTCATGACTGAATGAAGCTAGTATGATCTCTTTTAAAGTGAATGTACCACAAGATTTGCTAAATCAGGATTTCTATAACATCTGATCAGTACTGCCGCAAAGGTTCTATCGGTGACATCTATTCCTTATAGCGCTGCCCACTGGTCCGGTAGAGTAGATCTTGGAAACCAGGCGGCAATATCAGGAATAGATAGCACTAGAGTTGGGCAAATTTACATTACAAACGAAGCAAAGCACTTTGCTCGGTAGTCGGCTAATACGCTGGCTGCCTTTGATCTCATCTCTAGATAGCTTCACTAGAGTCTGCACGGGGGGTGCTGATCAGATGGTATGGAAAATTTTATTTAGTAAATCTTGTGGTACAATTATTTTAACTCAATTGCTATTTAGAGGATTTTGGACCCGGCATTAAAAAAATTGTGATTGATATGACCAAAGTGTTAAAGTAGCACTGTCTTGCAAATAACCTTTTGACATGTCAGAGAGACATAAAAAGAAAAATGCTACAGCAACCTGCAGTATAGCGGACAAGTAAGATATAGTGGGAGGTCTTACCTCTGGCTCTGTTGTTTTGAAAAGAGCCATGGGTACAGCCAGGGGTGGATTAACTTTACCATAGGCCCCGGGCTGTTCAACAAGCCTGGGCCCCCCAACCCCACTGTAACTATGGTAACAATAGCGTGGTGTTCATAGTACTGTAGCCAGGAGACAATACACCACTGAAAGTATGTCTTTTTGGGTGGCCATGGGCCCCCCAGGAGCTCAGGGCCCCGGGCTACCGCCCAAAATGGACCTATTGTAATCCGCTACTGGGTACAGCACATGACTAGCGGCTCGATTCATTCTCTATAGAGCCACTAGAAGGAGCTGAATACAGCACTTGGCTCTTTCCAGCAGCTCCATAGAGAATGAATAGGGTCACGGGTCAGGTGCTGTACCCATGCCTTTATTTAGAACAAATGAGCCGGGGGCCGATATGGAGATTGCTATCCCTTTGAGAAAAATTTGTGCTTTCTTAAAGTTTGCGTTAGGCACAGACTTTGATAAATGTATCCTGAAATGTCTTGACTCTACCCAACTAAAATGTTATATCATATAAAACAGACCCAGACAAACCATTTGTTATCTGGTTGCGGTCTTAGGAGTGTAGTGTGGGAGGGCCTGCTATCACAGACTGCAGTAAATGCATCATATTCATCATAAGAGGAAATCATAAGTTAGTAATACAATCTAGTCTATAAACTCTTAGCTGTCATTTATATAATTGGAATATGGGGATAGGAAGTGTTTACTGCAAAACTGTGGAATACAAAATACTTCCCATGGGTTTTGTTGTGTGACTATAGTAAAGGGATTATAACACTGGGCTTTAGATGCTGGTGTTCCCTTAGGCCAATTGATAATGGGGGTCCATAAGTTCCAGCAGAATTATAACTCCTTTCTGTAGACCACCCCTTTATATTTGCTCAATGCTTCATGCATACAGTAAACTATGTCCAGTGAACCTGTACTGTGACATAAAGAGAAATAGTCTCTATGGATTCCATATTAATTTGTGAACAAAAACCTTCATGTTCTTTATATACAATTGGTTTGCTGGTGTATTTTGCCTGATTTCTATACACTCCAGCTTTCTGTTTACTACTCATTAAGAGTCATATTTAACATGTGTTTTATCAAGAAATTGTGGCAATTAATAAATGTAAGTTTTAGTGCATGATGGAGAGGTGGAATGTATTTTTGCAGGTATGGTATAGAGTACTTCACCGATCAGTTTATGTTCATGCTTTATGAAGGCTGGACCATATCCAATCAAAGTCACAAATGTATTGGTCTATAGGTGTCGGTTATATGCAGAATTGATGTGTACCATAGAAGTGTGCATGAGGCCTAACATGACAATGTAGAGCAATGTATCCTCAAAGGAAAAACCTTTGATTTTTTATGGTAATATTTTCCCATCTGTGTTTAAACCACTGTATGTCAGCAATATAGTGAAAATGTCTGATAAAGCAATGTGGTAGTCAAGGAACAATTAATCATGAGCAGGTTCACAGCTGAAGCTGAACTGAGATAATTAACATATGTTCTAATTCCCTTTTGATGCATTTTAGGTTTTGTTTTCCTCCGTTAATTGAAACTCTTTATAGCCACCAATTGTGTTCATTGTAAAACAATGTCAGTTGTACTTCAGTATTGTATACAACCATTTAAAATAAAATGTCTACTTAACAATTTCATCTTTATGTCATTTCCTGTAATTTACTAAAGACACAAAAGTGTATATATCTGACACTGACACTAAGAAAAAAAAACTAATTACTCTACCCAAGAAATCAAAAGCACAGGAAATCCTATATCAAGTTTAATGGGAAATGGAGTAAAGACATCAGAAGATAGGTTATCCAGTTTATATTCTATAACATACAACTTAATATATTACTGATTTAGAGGCACCACAACTATAAAATATAGGGTAGCATCAAGTATATAGCCTATAGTTTCCGTACAGTTCAGTACAGAAATGTTAAAGGAACTTGAGGGGACTTGAAACGGATCCCGCCTCTGTCACTGACTGGCTGAGCGGACTTGAGATGTCCTGTCTCAAGCCCGCGTCAGACACCAGGAAGCGGCCAGGAACCGGGGACAAGAGCACCGCGATAGGGGACCCGCCGCTGGAACCAGGGAGGTGAGTAGACTTTGTTTCCCTCAGCCACCTCCTCCCTGGCCAGATCCCAAAATAGCCCCCCCCCCCGCAGTACCCCTTTAATATTGACTCCCTATGTATAAGATAGGTTAAACGTTTGAAGTAGCCACTGAGTACCTTTGCATACTACTTCCTCTCCATTGGGACTTTTCCTTGTACTGCAACTCAGTATTTAAAAGGGGTTGTCCAAGAATAAAAAAAACCCGAGCTAATTTCTTCAAAAAATAGGACAACACCTGTCACTAGGTTGTGTGTGATATTACAACCTGGCTCCATTCACTTAAATGGAACTGATCTGCAAAACCAGACCCAACCAGAGAACCTGGGAATCTTAGAAGAACAGGTCTCCGGGATTTTCCAGTCCTGGATAACCCCTTGTCTTAGAGATCCCCCTCTCTACAGCATGAGGATTTCTTACTATACAAAAACAAGGTGTCTTTCTGTGAACATATGATGTACAATCTGGTATTAGAACTAATATCAAAAAATGTACTCAAAAGCACTTCGACTTAAATGTAAAAAAATTGCCTGTCGAGCTCTGATTTGTCCTTTCAGGAATATTACATGCTATTTGACAGATTTCTGTTTTTGGGAATTATATGTGACATGATCAATGGAGGCATTGCAGCATCTGCAAGGGTTTTCCCACAGCTGTTTTAGACTCCTGAACAGAAACCTATTTATCAAGCTATACAAGACCTAGGAATGTGTCACTAGATTGCTTAAAGTGAATCTGTCCCCCTAACCGCCTACCGAGCTGGCAGCACTGATATCGATAAAATTCTGAACATATCTTTATTTCCTGTGTCTCTTTTTTTATTTTCATAAAATACATTTTTAATTTGAGCAGAAAATAGTGTCAAGGAGGTGGAGCCTATTATTCCCTCCCACTGCTATGCCCCACTGTACTGTATGACTGCCTTTTATAATCAGACAAGTAACTGTGCCTACACCAAAATGAGGTATAGTGGTGTTAGGACACATCAAAAATAAAGGATTTTTTAATATTAAAGAAAATAAAAGAAAAAAAAACAGGCACAGGCAGCAAGGGTATGTTTTTAATGTTTTTATTAATATAGTTGGCTTTCATTGAACTATTAAAATTTTAGCACATCTAGAGCATTTATGTTTGCAGGTGAATTTTATTTTAGAGGGAAGCATTCGTTAAGGTATCTTTTAAAGAGTCACTGTGGTTACAAAATCTAAATCAAGAGTAGATGTGAAATAAAGCAAGTTTGCAATTTACATTCATTATTTATTTTTTAGTTATCATGGAAAACGTGGCACTTCCTGTGTTCTGAATCTTTTTCTTTTTTTTTCAGAGTCTGAAAACAGGAAGTCCTGAGTTTCCCAGGTCATTTACAGTAAGCACTCACAGAGAGCAGGCAGTCATGTGATTGATGGACACATTGAGCCATGACTCTCTGTACCGGCCGGAATTCCTGTGTTTAGTCTGTTTTTTACAATCAGCATAAGTCAGAAAATCTGCCTTGAGGAGACTGGACCTGGATTTCTGGTAAGTTGAGCTTTGTGTTACAGCATAATAACAACAAAAATAATGAATACTGAATAATGTATATTGCAAACTTGCTCTATTTCACATCTACTGTTGATTTAGATTTTGAAAGTTATAAAGACAGTGACACTTTAAGTCAATTTGTAGTCAATACTCGTCGCTATAGAATTATGCTAGACTCTGAAATTCACTTGTCGATTTAGATAAGATTTTTTATTTTTTTGCAAGTTCTCATTGAAGCAAGTAAGACTTTTATCAGATGCCACTGAATGGTTTCCTCGCAGTATCTGATTCTTTGCCCAACAGTATAATATAAGCTCTTTAGTTATGGAGCTGAAAAGAGACTGTGAAAAATGTCTTGAACACACAGTGGTGAATTATGGCTTCAAATAGCAGTAACTTTAAGAGGTAACTGTGATTTCAGGTGTCTTTTCAGAAAAGAAAAAACTGTTGTTTTATGTACATTAGAAACAGCAAAATAATGTATGACTTGCACCATACATTTATCAGCAGTTTTCTCTTTTTGTGAGCCCTGTCTCTGTTCTGCCTAAGCACAGCTCCAGGGTAGAAAGGGTAGAAGGAGACTAGTTATTATGAAGTGTCCCATATACAGCATGTGGGATAAAATTCTATTTTCACCTGTTTTCGTGTGCAGTGACGCTCACCTTGGAAAATTATTCTTACTCCAATAATCAAATACATGTATTGCTTATGCTGGTTATAGCATGTTACAGTATATTACTTTATATTATGTGAGATTACAGCTAGATTGCTACTTCCCCTATTGTCTCTTCCATAGAGCTTTCTGTAGACAACCTTTAATGCTCTGTTCCACCATTACTGTGGTGCATTGCATTGTTTGGCCAAGAAGGATAAGAGTGTATAAAGAGACAGCCTAGTTACCTACTGTACTGCATATTGTCTCTAAAGAGAAGGGCAGTGGCCTTGGCATGAATACAGTGCTTGAGACCATCCATAAAAGCTTATAGAACTCAGGATACCATTGAGTGTCTTTATCAGCTGCCATGAGTATGTGTCATGCCCCCCCAAACGTCAGGATGCTGCTTCCCCCTGGATCTCATCCCTGAGAACACATGGAGGAGGAAATCTTGCACCTATAATGCTATGTCTTTCTCTTACACACATAAACTTAAAGAAGTCTGACAAACGTTTTTGTTAAAGTAATGTTTTGCCCCCCCAAAAGTTATACAAATCCCCAATATACACTTATTATGGGAAATGCTTCTAAAGTGCTTTTTCCCTGTACTTACTACTGCATCAAGGCTTCACTTCCTGGATAAAATGGTGATGTCACGACCCGACTCCCAGAGCTGTGCGGGCTGTGGCTGCTGGAGAGGATGATGGCAGAGGGATGCTCAGTGTCCCTCCAGTGCCCTGTGTCCCTCAGTGTCCGCCCAGCTACAGCATGGAGGGCAATATACGGCAGACATAAGCAGTCTTGCTTTGAGCCAGCACTGGGGTAAGACAGTATGATATGTATTCAAAGCCTAAACTTCATTTCTGTGTCTGTCTGTGTGTGTCTCTCTCTTCCTGCTCCTCCTCTGCCCTTTTCTTTAGAAGTCTATAAGCAGCAGCTGTAATGTGATCTTTCTTCACTTCTACTTCTTTGAAGGCATATTTTTACCATTGAATTGAGAATAAGTAATCAGTACATTAAACAGGAAAGAGGAGGAGAAAAGTTTGATAAGAAAAAAAAGAAGAATTTAAAAAATGTGTGTGTAAGAAGATATACAGAACAGTATTGCAAAGTTTCTGTCCACCATTAGTACCAGTAATTTATAGGAAAAATAAAATGTCAGATTCTCTTTCAAGGCTATGTTCACAAACAGTATTTCCTTCAGTCTTTTGTCAACTAAAACCAGGGGCGGAACTGACAGGGCAAAATTATAACGAAAAGATCTACACAGTTTCTGTGTTTTTAACTCACTCCTGAATTTGGTTAAAAAACAGACTGACCAAAAGACTGACAGAAATACTATTTGTAAACATAGCTGCTAATTGATGGACACACTGAGACGTGACTCTCTGTACTGGCCAGAATTCCTGTGCTAAGTCTCTTCTATTCAACCAGAAGTCTAAAAATCTGCCTTCAGGAGACTGGACCTGGATTTCTGGTAAGTATAGCTTTGTTTTACAGTATGGTCATGTCATGGACCGGTAGCAGCAGCAGCGCTCGTCCTGAGCCATTAATCACCTTGCACTTAATTGCTGACTGACATGTTTTACCTGCCAGTCAGATTGGGTTCTGGAGAAGGGGCTGGAGTCTCTGCTCCAATCTCATTCTGGGGACGGGACTTCAGTCCCCATGTAACTACTACCCCCACCATGTTCTAGTTGCCTGCTATAGCCTTCATTTGGAGTGACTAAGCTAGTTATGTCTTGCTATTTTCTTTGATACCTTGTTACTAGACCTTGGCTTTAGTTCTCCTTACAATCCTTCTGCCCACTGATTTTGTACTTTATTGCCCGATAGTTTATGACCTGGCTTGCTGACCTCTCTATTTATTCTGTATTTCATTTGTCTGTGTCTTGTGTTTGGACTGAAGTCAGAGCAGTTGCAGTCTTCAGGTTGGCACAGGCCTGTTAAGGAGTCGGGTTCCCCAAAAGGCAGGAACAGTTTGGTGGCTGTTTAGGGCTTCACCCAGTCTGTGTATTCCTTGTGTCCCTGATCTGTTCCTCACAGACAACAAAAAAAAAAATATGAATGTATACTGCAAACATGCTTGCTTTATTTCACATCTACTGTTGATTTATATTTGGAAAGTTATAACAACAGTGACACTTTAATATATTCAAACCAGATTGTACACCAGATTGTATATGTAGAGGATGCATTCAGAAAATATATGAAAAACCATGAACTTTATTAGTCACAAGAAACAGAATACAAATGGTTAAATCATCTAAAAATGATGCCCAATTATGTGCAAAGATTCCAAAAATATGAAACAATAAAAGTCACAGAACTAGAATGTGCATGCAAAATATAAAGTGCAAATCCCAAAATGTCGATACTGGGGGAGATTTATCAAACATGGTGTAAAGTGAAACTGGCTCAATTGCCCCTAGCAACCAATCAGATTCCACCTTTCATTCTCCAAAGAGTCTGTGAGGAATTAAAAGGTGGAATCTGATTGGTTGCTAGGGGCAACTGAGCCAGTTTCACTTTATATTATGTTTGTAATGTAAGGGCAAACCACTATATATATACATATGGTCATGCTGCTGTAGCCCATCTGCCTCAAAGTTCGACGTCCTGTGCGTTCAGAGATGTTCTTCTGCCTACCTTGGTTGTAACGGTTGGCTATTTGAGTCACTGTTGCCTTTCTATCAGCTCGAACCAGTTGGCCCATTCTCCTCTGACCTCTGGCATCAACAAGGCATTTCCGCCCACAGAACTGCCGCTCACTGGATGTTTTTTCTTTTTCGGACCATTCTCTGTAAACCCTAGAGATGGTTGTGCGTGAAAATCCCAGTAGATCAGAAGTTTCTGAAATACTCAGACCAGCTCTTCTGGCACCAACAACCATGCCACGTTCAAAGGCACTCAAATCACCTTTCTTCCCCATACTGATGCTCGGTTTGAACTGCAGGAGATTGTCTTGACCATGTCTACATGCCTAAATGCACTGAGTTGCCGCCATGTGATTGGCTGATTAGAAATTAAGTGGTAACGTGCAGTTGGACAGGTGTACCTAATAAAGTGGCCGGTGTGTATATATATATATATATATATATATATATCAATGGTTTCAAAAGTTTCTGAAAATGGAAGCTGGAATCTCCCCAGTTTTGACCCTGCAATTGTGTCACCAAATCTTCTGCAAGGTAGCCTTAGTATCCAGAAATTTAGGTAAAGATGAAAGGATTGCAGCCCATCTTATTGTTAGCAAAACAGAAAATAACAGTCTTCTTATTTCCCCGTGGTCAACAACTTGCTTATAAATTCAGGTATTTGTAGTACAATTTTAAGCAGCTAAACAAAATAATAGTTTCATTGAACATTTCCTGAATCCTTTTTAGTCTTATCCATAGAGTTTTATTATTTCTTCTTGATTTTCATTTCCTTTATGTTCCATTTAAATGAAAGATGTTTGATGTCTATTGTGCCACACAAACAGTCTCCATTGCAATAACTGTTTACGGCTTTCATAATAGTCCTGGAAATCCCATTTGTAATTATTATTGCTGAGTTTCTAATGGGGATTTCCACTTTTTACATGGTCTACACCAAAGAAAGTCATTGGGGACTAGACTGTCAGTAACAGAGAAAAATGAAAAGGAAAAGAAAGAACAAGAAGTGGCCTTAACAACCTTAATTAGCATAAAATGCTGAAATGTATTATGATGCAATATAAAGACATAATTAAGATTGTGCTAATAAAAGACACTTTCATGTCATCTCTGTGAAATAATGCATTCTAAGCTGACTTATCATTTTATTACATGTATTAATCTCATTTTAATAAGAAAATCAAGCATGCTTAAACTCTGAAAACATTAGGGCTGACCTTTCTACACTAATGTTTATGGAGCAGAACGCGTTGTTTACTGCATATGAATGCAGATTGATCTATTTTTAATGTAAGTTCTGCAGTTTATTGCTCAGATAATATTAAACCTCCATGATGAATTGTTACCATAATACTTTCTGTTAAGACTTTCAGATGATTTATCACCTACAACTTGATTAGGATTGGCCTATACAACTTTATTATGCCACTAGCAGTGTACGTTATTGACTCTGATACCTGACTAGCCAGTTATTAGGATAACCCAAAGATTAGTATTATTATTTTTTTTATGCCAGCATACAGGAGTACAGAAGTGCCAAGCAGGAGAAGAAGCTGGATACCATGTGCAAATCACATCCAGCTTCCTACATTGAGAGAAGGTACCCAGAAACAACATATCCAACCCCAAGTGTTTAGATCCAACATAGGTGCAGTACTTTCATGATGTTGGCCTATAAGGCCACCAGCAAAAGCCAAGCCCAATGCTCAAAAATAATGGCCTGACCTTTGAGCAGTGGCAGGCTGGTGTATACATATTCATTTACACACCGCTCTGCTACATACACAAAACTCTCCCTAAAAAACAAACAGCTCTGCTACATAAACATGGCTTTGCGACATACTGTATACACACATACACATAGCTCTATTAGATACACAGACTGCTCTGCTATATACACACAACTTTGTTATATACAAACACAGTTCTGCTACATACACACAGAAACAGCTCTGCTACATATACACATAGCTCTGTTACATAAACCTGTGAGTATATGTAGCAGCTTTGTCTGTAGAGAAAAGCATTTATTCCAGAGAGAAGAAGATTTAGTTAATAGCTTGTGTTTATATACTACTGAGTGTGAAAAAGCTGTCAGTGCTTTCATAGCCACATATTTTTGATTTGAAGGCAGGCAGTAGTGTAAGACAGTAACACCACGGCAATAAATATCTATTATCTAAAAAAACTAATACAACAAAAGTAAGACTACATGTGAAAGTGGACAGGTTTTATATGATGCATTTACAGTATAGGATAGCATCCCGGTGTTTCTCCCGTTAACACCATTATGAGATGTGAACAGATGCTTAGGGCAAGCACACTATATTACAGCAAAGTCTCCTTGCACATTTCCTACTTCCTATCAATACAAATCATGCACTATGGGGATACACTAGTGCAGAATACAATGGGGTTCTGCAAGGTCACATGTCCACATATGACACAACTATGGTGCAAAATTAAAATAGTGGACACCTTTTTGGTTGTTACTTTCGGTGATCTGTATTGTTCTGATAGGTCTTAAACCCCTTTTAAGGCCAGGGCTACATGGTGCCTTTGGCTTTGACTTGTTTTCCAAGAGGCCACATCTGTGACTTAACAGTCAGAAGCAAAAAGAGATGGTTTCTTGTGATTGTCGGGTCACGGTTGCAGCCATGTGTTGGTTGCAACTTGCCCCTATGTACTTCTATTAGCTGCAATGAAGCCCAGTGGGGCTTATTTACTAGTCAGTTTCTCTATTTGTCCATTTTCCCTGTCAGTTTACTGTCCTGCCTTATTTACTAATGGTGTGCGACACTAAATGCCAGAAATTCCACACACCCCTGAAACCGAAATGTCAGCTTGTTGTGGGTGTGTTCTTTAAAACCCACCATAACTAACATATTTATTAAGAAAATCAATTTTTTTTTCTAAATATCAGCTACTTCTAGAGTGGCGGGATGGTCGGGTTTTAGTTTTGTCGTGTAAAAAACCCTGAGGTGTAGGGTTCTTAAAAACCAGACAATGTTAGTAACTCAGTGCCAATGTCTGCAGTGTCAGACAGGGATCTATGGCCACTATGGCTATGTTTAGTCATAAAAAATATTGTAAGAAAACACACAAGACATTTTTGTTATATCACATTACAGTGCACATTTGATGCAGAAACTACATGTCATGATGCATACACTTATTAGAACACTCCTTTGATAAGGATGTTAGCATTCCTATTATGTAACAAGAGTCCATATCTGCTGCTGAGTACAGCAAATACATATACAAATATTATTAATTACAAATGTAAAACAAATTTTTCACATTATAAAGCAGAATGTAACAAATCTTAGTAAATGTGAAGTTGTATTGAAACATATATTGCTAGTCACGGTAAAGAAGGCTTTCAATGCCACAACAGAGAGCAATGTTGGTACCATGTAGCAGCTCATTATTTTTTATAAACTGCAGCAAGCTGTTCTACACACATTACTAGCAACAACTCACTGTCACAACAACTATGTACTTTAATGGTCATTTCAGATTTCACATCCCTATATAGCCATCTCCGAATGTCTTCAGATCAAATATATGTGTACTAGATGCAAGATTCACACCTATTGAATTCACTCCTCAGAAATAGATTTACATTTAAGCAAATGAGGCAATTATCAGTGGGAAACGTTTGCAAGACATTCTATGAGAATTGTAACAAGATTTCTCTGACCCGCCTAGAGCAACAATATTAATATTGGAGCAATCCTTGCCTGAAGTTTTCATTGGACCTCAAAAAACAGTAATGAACATAAGGTCACCAAGAACAGCATTAACTTGGAGAATTGGGAGGTAGAAGGTTTACATATGTTACCTTTCACTTCTGCTAGAAAATAATTCATTATATATACAGAATCATTCATATTCAAGTCTTTGTAAAAAGTACATTTCTGCTGAATGTTCCCTGAAAGTTCCACAGACACAAACTGACATTTGACATATCCAGTTATATTTTCTGAAATCTGTGGTGTAAATCATCTGGAGCATTTCCCTGATATAGTAAATGGTCACTCTCATTAGAAACAACTTGATCGATTTTGATAGTTGCTGCTGGAAAAGAATCATCTTTGTAATGTATTTTATTTAAAAACGGGACTTAGTAACAAAGCTGCAAAGGAGTGGACAGTGTGTACGTGCTCCCTGATGCCTCTGCTCACAAGGGCTAAAGTAAGGGAACTGCGGTGTACCGGCAGCATACATGATGCTGGCCCAGCACCGACCTTCAGTCTACAGTAGACGATCAGAAATCCTGAAGAGAATATGGGTACCCTGGCACTGATAGAGGTCTCCCATTTATTCTTTTTAGCACAGCTTCAGCTGTTGCCCCACACATTATTGCTAGCCATACAATCACACACAATAATCGTAGGAGCTATCTCATAGTAATGTGCCATCAAGCTAGGTTTGCAACCGACCTAGCAATTGTCCATTCTTCTCTGACTTCATGGAGCCAGTCTAAGCCATTTTTATATATCCTGAGATCAGTGTGAACTGACTCTGATGCTGATATAATCTCTTTTGCATAAAAGCTCATGGGCTCCTTATTGAATACTATGGTCACGTAACGCTTGGGTTACTAAAATTTAGTTGTAGAAAGCACCTAACATATGTTGTTGTTTTTTTTTTTTTTATTTCAACATGCTCTGCAGAAATGAGAAGAAATCAAACAGGTGCAATTGGTATTTATTATTTTTAATTTACAAAAAACTTAGCATTTTTAATGAAAATCTCAGTACTGCCTGAGCTTCAGAGTGTAAGTCTGAATCATTTTTCTTGTTAAAAGGTCTCTAAAAGTACAGTACACTATTTGATTAAACTGGATGATCTGTGCTGCTAGAATGAATCAATGCCAAGTATCTTCCACTCATTATATCTCACTGTGTGCTGATTTGTGACCAGATGACATTAAGTCTGATGGCAATTGTAGGAACAAGAACAATCCTGTTCTGTTGATTGATTTTATGGCTATAGCTTTAAAAGCACTATTTTTTCTTGTAAAGTAGCTGGAGAAAACCTTGGCTACTACTCCAATGTTCACAAGTTGATGTATGGAGAACCATATCTTTAAAATGCTAATGTTAAACCAAATGTGTAAATGGCAATTGTAATGACAGGAATTACTTTTTATAAGGGTCCATTTACACAGAAAGATTATCTGACAGATTATCTGCCAAAGATTTGAAGCCAAAGCCAGGAATGAATTTGAAAAGAGGAGAAATCTCAGGCTTTCCTTTAAGATCTGATCTCTTTCTATAGTCTGTTTCTGGCTTTGGCTTCAAATCTTTGGCAAATAATCTGTCAGATAATCTTTCCGTGTAAATGGACCCTTACCCCACCTATTTTTTTAAATAAAGAGAATGTCCTTAAAAGGGTTAGGCTAGGTATCACACTACGTTTTTGCAGTCTGTTTTTTTTAAAAACGGATGAAAAAAACTGATGCATTTAAGTGCATCCATTTTGACCAGTGTTTCCATTGATTTTGATTATTAAAACAAAACGGATCAAAACGGATCAGTTTTTTTAACGGACACAAAAATTAGGTCGACTACGTTTTTGTGTACGTTAAAAAAACTGATCCTTTTTTTAAATAATGGAAATCAGTGGGAAAACAGATCAAAACGGATGTACACAAATGCATTAGTTTTTTTCATCCGTTTTTAAACGGATGAAAAAAAAAAAAAAGGATTGCAAAAATGTAGTGTGGACCCAGCCTTATCCAGCATTAGAAAAACATGGCCACTTTGTTCCAGAGACAGCACCACTCTTGTGCCTCTCTTGACTAGGGCAAGCAGCACTGCAGTAAACCCTGTTGTCTCTGTTAAATTAGCTATCTGCATAGGCTACTATCCACAATATGTACTGTACATAGATCTCTGCTTATGTAGTCTTTCCACTGTTAGTAAACTGCATTAATAGAGACTTGACATTTGGGGGTCACCCTTAGTATTTTTATACTGTAGCACCGCAGTTTGTAAGTTTAAAGAAGATAGAGGTAACTACAGGGACAGCTAATGCAGCTCTCCATTGTTAAAAGCAAGCAAATATGTATGTTCAGACTATGAGAGACTGAGAGACTATGAGAGAATGAGAGACTGTTCATCCAGATACTTCATTCCCAAATCAAGGTGAAACCGCTCTCAAACCACTACCTGATTCTAATAGGACATTTGTCTCTGTTCATACAAAGTCCATAACCTAACAAGAGTTGGGGGCATAAGTGACAACAGAAAATTAATATCTTGAGCTTTTGATAAGCATTAAAATTAATCTGTCATGCAAAAAAATGCAGTCTAATATGCAGGCATCATGTTATAGAGCTGGAGGAGCTGAACAGATTGTTTTATAGTTCTACAATTGGTGAATGACAGCTTTGTCTATATGCACATGTATACACAGATAGCTGTCAATCACTGACTGGGACAACCCACTTGACTACTTAGTCCAGAATGATCAGATATTTTCATAAAATGGCAATTTATACTGAACCTTTCTCTATAAACTATATAACAGCCCTGCTGCCTGCTGATTGGACTGCAGTTTTAACAATGTTCCCTTTAAGATTCTAAAAGCTATCTCAAAGTCATTGGCAGTGTTTTCTGGGCATACTCTATGACCTTTGCAGTAGTCATTCTGCAGTGAAGGGTGGAGGTGGGCTGCCACCATCCTTTCATGTGAATTGTGGATACTGTTTCATGTGTATATATAGGTGTTAATCCTGTCTGTGATGAAAACAAGGAGACTTCTGAGAAATGATCTCTATAGAATAGGAACTGTCAGTTTATTATAAGGTTTTATTGTGAAAACTGCAAATTTTTATTAAAAAAAAATAGTGACATGAAAAAAAACCCCAAATTCTTAAAAACTGTTATATTATGTTTATAGGATACATAGTTTTCCCATATATCATCATCAATCTATATTAGTTAAAGGGGTTGGCCACTTTATAGTAAAATAGGTCAGTACAAAGTATTAAGTGTACTCACTGTATATACTGACAGCAGCTCACTGTTTACCTCATAGAGTTAAAATCAGACTCCCCTTCACCAGGCTGGGCTGCCCTGCTCTGTTTTGTTCCAGTCCATAAAATGGCTGACATGGAGGAGCATGTGACCATGCCCTGTCCACTGTGTCCTCCATAGACACATACAGGCTCAATGGTGGACACTGGGGGGCGGGGCCTGGTCACATGCTCCTCCATGTCAGCAATCTTATGGACCAAAACACCACAGAGCAGGGCAGCACAGCCTGGAGGAGGGGAGTCTGATATTAGCTCTATGAGGTACACAGGGAGCTGCTGTAAGTATATACAGTAAGTACACTTACTAATACTGTACACTGAGCAATTTTACTATAAAGTGGCCAACCCCTTTAAATTGGAGAAAGGCTAATTCAGTCCTCGTGAGTCTGACATTACCGGGCTGCTCCTTCTATCAATGTCCAATTAGTACATATGCTATAGAATTTAGTAACCGTAATTAGAATATATAACCACACAGTTATAAAACCTCCAAAATGTGACATCAAAATATATATATATATATATCCTTACAAATGATATGGTAATATATTATTTCACTTTAATTTCTTACAGTAAGTAGTAAAACAACTCTGCTGCATTTCTTGGCTAACAAAATGAAAAATGATATGGTAATACCATCATATAACTTAATAGGATCGCTCATTAAACAAAATGAGTCAAATTTAAAGCATTAAACCTAGTGAAATAAATTCCCAAACCATCAAATGGCTTCAAATTCTAAAGTTGAACATTAATAACATTATAGTGAAATGGATAATTTGACTTTAGGGAACTTTAGTCTTAAACTGTGAATCTGAAAATCTGTCTTAAATTTGAAATTATTGCTCTGTTCTTACTGATAAAAAAAAAGAAAATTGTTAAAAATTATTCATATGAAATAATTGTGAACTGGCAAATTCAGGCCCCAATATCCAATTTTTCACTAATGTTTCTTGTTCACCAGGTATGGTAAATCCTTCCATTAAGCCAACAGTGGGACCCCCACCAATCTGATATTGATGGTTTACCCTAAAGATAAGCAATCCGTATTAAAGCATGTATTACACTATAAGGCTATGTTCACACTACGTAAAAACGCGGCCATGGTTGCCATCGGCAACAACAGCCGTACTTTGTAGGGGTGAACACGCCACATGTTCTTTTATGGGATCCCGGACGGAGCGTATACACATCGTATACGCTCCGGCTGAGATCCCTCGCGGCGCCACAAAGAACTGACATGTCAGTTTTCTGCGGCTGCAATTCAGTGAATTGTCCTGCAGGAAGTTACGTTTTCTTTCTAGACTGACACAGTGCTCTTTGCTGATATCTCTGTCTGTAACTGGAACTGTCCAACGCAGTAGCAGATCCCCAAAGAAAACCCACTTCTTTAGACAGTTCCTGTCACAGACAAAGGTGGCAGCAGAGAGTACTGTGTACGACTGCAAATAAATCTCCACTTCCTGCAGGCAATAAGACAGCTAATAAGTACTGGGAGACTTTAGAAAAATCCCAAGTCTTCCAGTACTTATCAGCTGTTGTATGTCCTGCAGGAAGTGGAGATTTCTTTATTTCTTTTTAAATAGAAGTACTTTAATAGGCTATGTTCACACCATGATTTTCAATAACTGTTATTTTGAGTATCAAATAACGTCTGTTGTTGAAAATGCAGTGACCGTTGTTATATAGGTTTGGGTTGAATGATGGTCGCTTTTAACACACCTTTGAGTCTGGCTATTTTAAATGGTCTGTTGAATTTTGTTGAAAAAACTGTGAAAAGATAAAAAAGATAAATCTGTGTGTGAACAAATTAAAATAACGGCCATTGTTTGCTAAATAACAGTCGCCAATAAATGTCCTGAACATTACTTTGATGGCCACTGCAAACAACTGTTGTTCTGTGTTTTGTGTAAACTAACAGCCATTTTTTCCATAGCCTCCAATGAAAATCATAAAAGACTGAAAATAACAGCCGCTATTTTGAGTATCAAAAAACCGTAGTTATTTTACTAAAACTTTCTGACACCAGATGATTTAAAAGATTATTTTTCTCCAGAGAACCCCTTTAAAATTAACGAAAACTACTGGGGAACTAAGATTTTTCAGAGTAGGAATTGCTATATTCTAGATTGCATGCTTAATTGCTAATATGTTTTCAACACAGGGTCTTACCTGGCATTGTATATTGTATGTTTCTGTTTAAGAAAATAGTGGAAGATTTTTCTTTTATAAATCAGGGCATTTTGTGCAACTGGAATTCCATGCTAACTAGACTAGAATAATGTTCTTTTTTGTGAGTAAAACTGATGAGGCACCTTCAAAAATATGATGAACTGAATAGATGTATTTTGTGAACATAATTGAACCAGAAAATTAAAGTGATTACACCTGTAAATCACCTTTGTAGAGTCAGGATTTTATTGCAGCCCCTTCAAGTATTATAATCTGACAAAAGAAATGAGTGCACCTGTGTTCTTGACTCAACAGACTGAGTGGACAGAATGGGGATCAATAATACTGACATAAGTAATTATTTTAAATGTATAAGAAGAACATCAACAACAAATAACTTGAATTCAGCTTCGATCCTGTACTATTTATATTCATCTTTTCACAACACTTGCATAGCGTATTACAAAGGGTTTCTCCTAAGGATGAGGTCCCATAAAAACAACCCCTGTCCATATGCCCTATTCATGTATATAGAGCCAGGATGGGGTGTTGGTAAGCTTAAAGTGACACTGTCACCCCCTTTTTGCATTATGACTTCTCTACACAGGTGTAATGGGTAAATTCTGCAGTTTTCATACCTTATTTTATATCATACATCATGGTGCTTGTTAAAGTTAAAAGTGATCTTTTATCAACTGCAGATTTTGCTAAGTGGGCGGGGCTTCATGGCAACAGAACCACTTAGTCCCGCCCACAGCGACACAATTAGCCCCGCCCTCTGTGACATCACTGACACATAGGCCCTGCCCCCTTGACGTCCATTGGTATGGTCCGACTTAGAGAGGGTGGGGCCTAGAACTTTAGGCCAGATTCTTCCAATGGTCAGTGAGGGGGCGGGCCTATGTGGCTATGACTTAATGGAAGGGCGGGGACAACGGTGGCGCTGTGGGCAGGGATAAGTGGTGCTGTTGCAGTGAAGCCCTGCCCACTTAGCACAATCTGCAGTTGATAAAAGATCACTTTTTACTTGAACTAGCACCATGACGCATGATATAAAATAGGGTATGGAAACTGCTAAATTTACCTTTTACATCTATGAAGAGAAGTCAGAATGCAAAAAGGGGGCAAAAGTGTCACTTTAAAGAGACTTTGTCAGCAGCTTTCTGCTGTCCTAAGTGTAGCATAAACTATTGACAGGGAAGCTGAACAGAATGATGCACTTTATAAGCATTTCCCGTAATAAGTGTATATAGGTGATTTGTATAACTTTTGGGGGCAATACAATGCTTTAATAAAAATTTTCACCGGACTTCTCCTTTAAAATAATCAGCTGTTCATAGCATACTGAATTTCATATGTAACCATTTTCTAGATATATGCTTGCTTTAAATGATTGAAAATATTTTGGTTAATATCCAGCTGAATATTTTTACACACCTAATTCTTACCATGTCTGAGTTTTTATAATTGTATTTAGACTAGGCAATCCTCTGTGAGCTAGATAGCCTAAACTCGAGCCATGGGCAACGAAAACAATGGTACCCTAGGCTACATTCAAAGTACATTATGCAGCATCTGCAGGAGGCGTACATTGTGAGGATTCTCCAATATAAACTTCTGTTATACAAATAAGATAGATGCCACTTAGTATCCTGCTCTATAGTCTGTTCTATTTCATCCAGCAAAACAAAACCCCAATGGAACCCCAGCAAACCTCAATGGAAATCACCCAAGGAGAGGCCAAAATAATACTCTAATTATACTTTTTTTTTTTGCCTATGTCTTGTAATAGAGGTCTATGCATGCATAAAGACATTTCGGATATATACTGAAACTGCACACCACAAATGGTACAAATGGTAGTGGGAAAATAAATTTAAACATGTTTGAATCCATGTTCAGGACTTTTACTTCCAGATGTAGATTCTAAAGTGAACCAAAGATTATTCAGACTGTTGTACAGTGCTCAATTTGTATAAAACACTAAACAGCCTAAAGTCAATTCATTACTGAGTAAAGTGTAAAAGTAAAGTATTTATTCTTAATGCAGAGAAACACCTATGAATAGAAAACATTAAAGCGACTCTGTACCCACAATCTGACCCCCCCCAAACCCGCTTGTACCTTCGGAGTCCTGTCCTGGGGTCCGTTCTGCAAGTCATGAAGTTATTGTCCTAAACTACTTTTTAACTTGCAGCCCTGCGTTAAATTGGCGTGGCCTAGAGTGTCATGTGCCCTAGGCTTGCGAAACCCATCCATCCCTCCTCACTGCCCTCTTCACCTTCAGGAATGCCCCTGGGCAGGATTTCTCCTATTCATCACTTGTCTGAACACTGAACATGTGCTGCATTGTTAAGGACAATGTGCAATGTTCAGACAGGTGATGATTAGGAGAAATCCTGCCTAGTGGCATTCCTAATGATGAAGAGGGCGGGGAGGAGGGACGGAGAGGCGGTACAGGCCTAGGTCACAGACACTCGCCAGTTTGGCACAAGGCTGCAAGTTTAAAAATTGCTTTTTAGGACAATAACTGCATCATGGGATCCCAGGACACATCTTGGATTAAAAGTTGCTATCTGATGGTACAAGCGGTTTGGGAGATCAGATTGTAGGTACAGAATCCCCTATTTGGGAAAAAAATGTTATACTGGACAAAAGAAGCAACACAAATGCAGACAAAAAGCTGCCTGCTCCACAATGACTCTCTTCTATTTGTGAATAGACATATATAATGTATGTCGGAATGGCAGTAGCGGCCACAACGATTGGACGCAGCTTTCATTGTGGTCTAATACAATGGCATTTAAACAAAACGTTTTACAGTCCCAGATGAACACAGAATTTAAAGCAGGAACACAAATCAATATTGATGTGTGAAAAACATGAAGACAACTGATGCAGTCAGTTAAATGAAATTTGTCATCTGACAGCTTAAATTCAACAGCAAAATGTAGAATATAAAATAACAGACATCTGTCACCTGACAATCACCATAATGATAAGACATTAAGATTAGCTCAAAGCAAGAATAAGTGGTTCACTTGCATCTATGAAACAGACCCCTATGCTCAGTTTGCAGAAGGTGACTTAGGTTTTCGGCAAGTGCCGAGCACTCTTGCTCGATTATCTGCAGCAAAACAGCTCAAATGGCAGCAACTTCTATTTTACCTGTGTAGAATCTCTCGTGCTCTGCACCGCCATTTTTCTTTCCTCTTGAACCTATGAGGTGAAGTGCAGAGCTCGAAACAGCCACTGCCTGATTTACTCCATGTTTTAATCCATGTTTTGCCAATACATATTGGTGATTGCCGAAAGTTTTTTCTGCTTCTGCCTTTAATTAATCTAAAATATTCAACTATTTTTACTAATTAGAGTATATAGGTACATCAACTAATGTTTCGATACATTTTTAACCTTTTTAAATACATACACTTGATGGATAACATAATTGGGCATGACGGGACAGTAACAGAAATGGCAAAACACGAGTTTTAAGAAAAAAATGACAAGCATTGCTATACTATGAGGTATATAAGTATTTGACTAAATTGGTGTATCAGGTAATACTGTTTTAGTAAATAGTTTTATTCTTCCCAAGAGACATGCTTTTATGTTCAGTAATAAGAGTCACCACTTCGCTGTGGAGCATGTAAAGTATACATTAACGTCTTAGGTATATTTAAATTATGTTTCCACTTAGTGTAATTTTCATGCACGTTAAAGAACCTGAACAAAGAGAGCATACTTCAATAGATTCAATAGCGTACAAGATGTGCAGTACTCACATGGCACTGTGCGGAGGTAGAGGTTGTCTCGTATGATTTGCTGTAGTTCATGATCTACTGAACCTTTCTGAAACCGTAAATTGAGGTAGCGACGAAGGTCTTTGTCAACAATGCCTCCTGTAAATTGAGTACATAAAATAATCAAAACAATGATATAACAAGAAACATTTGAGCTACAGCCATGAGCAGCTAAGCCTGTGAGCAGTCAGGAAGCATGATATTTTGACTTAAGATGGAAATAAAGTCTACGCAAGTGTTTGTCTTCACAAGTAGTCATATATAGAATTAGGCCCATAAATACCCTACAGCAAAATGAGTAGGAGATGGAATCATAGGACTTTATAGGTGCCTATACAATTTTTACTAAGGTAACGGTGTATGGCGGCTCCTGACTCTTCAGAAACAGATGATGTCTGTGAAGATAAGGGTTGGAATAGATAGATTTTCAATGCTCAACCCTTTTGTTCTCAGATGGATAAGCCAGTGCCAGAGCTGTCTGGCTGCCGCTTACTCCTCCCCACAAGGAACATATGAATGCTCAGCCATGCCAAATGTTCATGTGTAGGGAGACATAATTGTTAAACCCAAGTCCTTTAACTGTTGTGGGGCTCTTCTTAGTAACTTTTTTGGAGGGAGCAGGGAAGGCATTTTAAAACCATCCTCCGCACCTCTTATTGTACTGAAAGGGGTTGTTGTTTCCTTTCTCCTACATAATAATGTACAGTGAAAAGAGATCTCCCAGAGAAGGAACAAAAGCCACTAGGCTATAAATAAAGTCAGGACCAGGCAAAAATCACTTAAGAGGCATCTCTCTATCTCTTCACCCAGAAGTAGGATCCATGTGCAAAATCTGAGTAACTTTGTGCTCTGTCGCTAAAAATGAGTGGTATATTGAATTACTGGCAGTCCCTGAGACTGGCATTGCAAATATATTGCAATCCAAGCCTATGGACTTTCAGCTATCCCATATAACATTTGCTTTAGCAGCAGAGTATGTTGCAGCCAGGATTTTGTGTGTGGATCCCGTCACTTGGTGAAAGGAGAGCTACCCTTTAATTACTATTAATGCACAGTTGGGGGTTAAATACCTTTTGCATATAATACATTGTCTCAGGGGAGCAGGAAATAAAGTGTGTCTTATATGATAAGATTTTGTTGATGTGCAAAACAAATCATACCACAATAAAATATACAACTAGCTACTGTACATCTTGGGTTTTGTCTACTACTATCTATTTATATACTTTTCCAAACTTTTTTTCCTTCTTTGGGACCCAGATGGGGCTTTAAATTGGTTTTCTCTGGAAAATTATTGATGTCCACAAGACAGTCCTATAAAAGCTGATTGGCAGGGTGCCAACACCAAGCACCCCAGTGATCAGCCGATCAGCACAACAGCATCAGTGCCCCAATGTTAATAATGTATGGGAGCCTAAACCTCAGCTCTATACATTACGTACAGTAGTAGGGCCAGGTTAATGCATTCACTTCAGTGTGGATAGGAAATCAATAGTTTTTACCTGGAAAAACTTTTAATATGGGAACAAAACAGAACCAGAATAATTTCATATGTCAAGTTTAGATAAGAGAAAATTTGAAACGTGCCCTTTAACGTATAGTTTAATGTAGCCAGTTTAACTCAACAAATTTATGTCACACGGTAATCCCCCAATCACATGTATAACAATGCCATTTACAAGTAATTTGCTGAACCTACTGTAAATCTTTAACGTAAAAGAAAGCATGACAGTTGCGTATATTTCATATAACACATTCAGGTCACATTAGTGCAGGAGCCCACCAGATCCATGTAAAATGCATGCAACAGGTAATGGTCACTGACCATGCTGAAGGGTTGTTTGTTTTTTAACAGCCTATTTTGTCTTTTTATATTTACTTTACTTATTCATTTATTTTTTCATTTTGCCTTTTTATCAGGAAGCTACAATAAAATGGTCTTTCTCCACCCCAGCATTTGTCTACATGCAGATCACAGCTAAAAATTATGAAGTAGTATCTCCCAGCAGCACCATGGATGGAACATTATCACGGCCTGCAACAGGCAACAATGGCCATCTGATGTGTCATCACAGTACATGGAAAAACCAAAGGAGCCATAGTGAGTATATCAGAAAGAGGAGTTATTTTTAAATCCTAGAATACCCAGCTCTGATGAGGGGATCTTTCTGCACCTTCTTTGGCTGTGTCCCTTGTTGACAAACAGATTGAGACCTTCACAGCTTCCATGCTCCCTCCCTGGAATCCACTTAGCGGTGGTGGTGTGCGCCCTTTCCCACTATCTATCTTTATGCCCTACAGGCCTTGCCCTAGGCTCCCCCCCCCTTCATGTCCACCTACCTTGCTCCACCCTTTTTTCTTCTCTCCTGCCTTACCTTTTTCTCTCTTCTTTTTGTCTCCTTTTCCTATATGTTACACCTCTGCTGAGGGACTCCACTTGTTCTGAGAGTGCTTTGCACTTTCTGTTAGGCTTTGCCCTTCATTCTTTTTGTTTTTTCTTTTTGTGTTGGTAAAGTTGGTGGGAATCAGTGGAGTTTTCTGTCCTCAGCTCTGAAAACCATCCTACTCCTAAAGGTTATGTGGTGTCTCAAATTTTTTTGAAAATGTGGTTAAATAAAAATTTTATAAAAAAATCCTAGAATACCCATTTAACCCTTTAAGGACCGTGCTAACTTTCGTTTTTGCGTTTTCGTTTTTTCCTCCATGTGCTTAAAAGGCCATAGCACTTGCATTTTACACCTACAGACCCACATGAGCCCTTATTTTTTGCGTCACTAATTGTACTTCGCAATGACAGGCTGAATTTTTCCATAAAATATGCTGCGAAACCAGAAAAAAATTATATGCACAGTGAAATTGAAAAAAAAAACGTAATTATTTTTCTTTGGGGGGGCTTCATTTTTACGCCGTGTGTCCTATGGAAAAACTTATTGTTATATATGTTCCTCAAGTCATTACGATTAAAACGATATGTAACATGTATAACTTTTATTGTATCTGATGGCCTGTAAAAAATTAAAACCATTGTTAACAAATATACGTTCCTTAAAATCGCTCTATTCCCAGGCTTATAGCGCTTTTATCCTTTGGTCTATGGGGCTGTGTCAGGTGTCATTTTTTGCACCATGATGTGTTCTTTCTATCGGTACCTTGATTGCGCATATGCGAATTTTTGATCACTTTATATTACATTTTTTCTGGATTTGATGCGACCAAAAATGCGCAATTTTGCACTTTGGGATTTTTTTGCGCTTACGCCGTTTACCGTGCGAGATCAGGAATGTGATTAATTAATAGTTCAGGCAATTACGCACGCGGTGATAAAAACATGTTTATTTATTTATTTATTTTTATTTGTAAAATGGGAAAAGGGGGGGGGGTGATTCAGACTTATTAGTGGAGGGGATTTTTTATTAATAAAAACACTTTTTTTAACTTTCCCTTACAGTAATATGAAGCCCCTTGGGGGACTTCTATATACACAGAACTGATCTCCCATTGAGATCAATCCTGTGTATATAATAGAGCAATGATCCATCAGATCATGGCTCTATTATAATGGTCTTCTGCAGACCATCTAAATAGATTGCCGAGCCGGGAACAGCGTCGGACCGATGCTGAGCCCCGGCCGGCTCAGTACAACGGATCTCCCCGCCGCGATCGCATCGCGGGGGGGGAGATCCCCCACTAGACACCAGGGAGAGGGGCCACATTCACTGTTCAAATGCAGCACTGTTTATTCTTAACGGCCGCATGACGGGTATACCCGTCATGCGTCGTTAAGAGGTTAAATGAAGACTCCGGACATGACATAATTTTTTCTGAACACCCAGGGAGGGAGTGGGTGAGAAATATAACATCCATTTACTTTCCTGGTTCCAGCACTGCTGCTTCCTGGTCCTGACATAGGACTTGGGATGTGACATGGCAGGCCCACTCAGCCATGCAGCAGCAGAGGCAGGACCTCGCTACAGCCACTGAATGTCAAAGTGAGCCAGTCACAGCAAGTCCTTTACTTGTCGACGTATGTGGTTTGTAGATTCTCAGACATTTCCATTAACATATGGACATACCATTCATTTTTATAAAGGGGGTCAATGAATATCAGGTGAAGGATGTGATTATATATACAGGCATGTGATTATATAGTCATTTGGCATACACCTCCTTTACTGTAAAAATTTTCCCTCACTGGTTATATAAACCCACATATCTTGGGAACAAAAGGGTGTGTAAGCCGGGCATCCTCAGCTATTTCATGATAGTAACATCTAATTTTTTTGAGGTTTGTTTACAGGTCGTCTTTGATCTTGGTTACAATAGGGAAACTGCTAAAGAATAATGGTAAAGTCTACTAGAAGGAAATGCTGTATAGATCCTAAGTAATTACATTCATTTTTGTTAAGCATCTATATAACACTGCTTCACTAGACATTTTTCCGATATTCCAAGCATTGGCAGTAGCTCTGGTCTCACATCTAAAAGATTCCTAGGCTCTCAATCATTGCTGTGGTCTTAGAAATACTGTGTGTGAACAAAGTCATACAATGCTTTCCTTGTACTCTGCATCTTTTCTGTCAGTCTTTTGGTTAACCTTTTTTCAACTAAAATCAGCAGTGGAACTGACAAGGCAAAATTATAATGGAAAGATTTGAACAGTTTCTGTATTTTCAACCTACTCCTGGTTTGGGTTTCCATTGAAGTTTATGAAAAAACAACCATCTGTGCACACATTGTTAAAACATATACAGTATATTTGTTTACAATGTGTGCACAGAATGACATTTTTAGATAGAGTCAAATGTAGCTCATTATTAGATTCAAACTACGGCCACATTTGATACCTATATATATTTATATAGCGGAGCGGAGCGCGCTTCATAGCAGGTGGGGGCCAGCTGCAATCAGCAGCTGGCAACTCACCGTTAATGACACGCTGCAGCGGCCGCGGCTTTTAAGTGTAAGTGACAGGGGGAGTCCCCTGTCACTTACCGATCGGGACCCCCACAGTGTGACTGCGGGGGTCCCAATCGTTAAAACGCACGGTCGGATCGGTGCTTTGGTCGCTGAGCCTGCAAAGGCAGGCTCAATGAGCAGAGCGCCGATAACACTGATCAATGCTATGCCTATGGCATAGCAATGATCAGTGTAGAAAATGTAAGTTATGTATGTACAAGTCCCCCAAAGGGACTTAAAATGTATAAAAAAAAGTTAAAAACACTAACACACTACCCCAAAACCCCTCCCCAATAAAAGTCTAAATCACCCCCATTTCCCATTATATAAATAAAACATATAAAAATAAATAAATAAATTAACATATAATATACCGTAGCGTGCGTAATTGTCCGATCTATTAAAATATAACAAGCGTCATTGCGAACGGTGAACGGCGTAGATGAAAAGAGGGAAAAAATGCGCAGATTACCGATTTTGTTACATTATATATAAAAAAAAATTAATAAAAAGTGGTCAAAACGTCCGATCTTCACAAATATGGTATTAATAAAAACTAGAGATCATGGCGGAAAAAATGACACCCCATACAGCCCCGTATGTGAAAAAATAAAACCGTTATAAGCGTCACAATAGGCCCATTTTATTAATATTTAATTGCCAAAAAAAAAGGATTTCATTAAAAAAAATATATAACATTAGAGAATCTGTGTAACCTGCATATGGTTGTGTTCGGACTGACCTATAGAATAATTGTATCATGTCGCTTTTACCATATAGTGCATTACGTAGACACAGGAACCCCCCAAAGTTACCATATTGCATTCTTTCTTACGATTTCACCTATTTATATCTTCATAAATAATATATTTGGAATTCCATCATACATGTTATGGTGAGATAAAAGACGCCTTTACAAAGTACAATTATTCCTGTAACAAATAAGCCATTACAAGGCCTTGTAGATAGAAAACTGAAAGTGCTAGAGCTCTTAGAAAGGGAGGAGGGAAAAACTAAAGCGCAAAGATCAACATTTGCACGGTCCACTGGGTCATTTTGGGCCTGGTCCTCAAAGGGTTAATAATAGCAAGGCTTTGAAAATCTAGTATTATATTTATATCCTCTGTTGCATTGGAATTTATATTTGTGTATGTTACTTTTGTCTCTGGTTACTGGGAGGGGGGTTCTAATTACCTCTCATCTGTGGTTTTTTTGTCATGTGATGATGTCAATGTGCTGATGTGTGTTATATAAGTATGTTTGTTACAATGTTTTAATGTCAGACACTTGAGAAAGAGATCAGTGCAATCCTGAAGTGTTGTGTCATTTTTTAATAAATTTTTTGTGCTTTATTTTGCCTTTACTTTTACCTGGACCTACTCCCGTTGGACCCAGGAGTGGATGCTGTTACTATCCCAATGTGGTTGCCTAGGAGTGACTGTAGTTCATATACCTGCTGTGATCGAGTGTTGTGCCTTGTATTTTCACAGCACCATCAGGTGAGAATCTCCATTTTCTCTGTTTCCTGATTTCTACACTATGGAGCCCTGTTCATTTTTGTATAACCTAATACAGGAAGTCTTCAGTTATTTAGTAAGCCTCACTTTACAGTTCTAAAAGACATGCAAACATAGCTATACATTACCACACATGGCTATACATTACCAAATCTTGATCATATAGAATCATCTTTTTGATAACATACATATGAGAGACTTAAAAATCAGCATTTTTGAAAACTTAACCACAAGGTAGGGGATAGCAAACACATAAAGTACAGCTTAGTTGACAAACATTAAAACTTAAGGTAAAAAGTTTAATTTTTCTAAAGAAAATAGTGTTGTCTGCTTACATGAAACCACAGACCATTGGCATCTACAGTTATATATCCACAGAATGGTTTACTGTGACTATTTAGGTAGCTGCTATTTAGCTACAGCATCTGTTGTACAAATTATGTTTTGTTATGTAATATACTGTCATTATTGCTTTTGAGCATTCTACTTTTTAACTCATAAATTAAGA
Source organism: Dendropsophus ebraccatus (assembly GCF_027789765.1). Taxonomy (NCBI): domain Eukaryota; kingdom Metazoa; phylum Chordata; class Amphibia; order Anura; family Hylidae; genus Dendropsophus; species Dendropsophus ebraccatus. The sequence continues at coordinate 121,771,577 of NC_091454.1, forward strand.
CACAATGTTCACTAATTTATATGGAGTACAATAAAGTATTGGCTGCTGTTACAATTCACTGAGATCTCAGCTTGTTTAGATGCATTTCTGAGCATTAACCATAATGAATATTTATCTGCAAGTGGATGAGGTACTTATTTATCACCGGTAATGAATCCCATTCACTGTATTTAGCATTTAAGAGAATCAAGGGCTGTTTTGAAAACAGAATTAATGACATGATTTTTGGGCAGTGAACCTTTGCAACTCTCTGTTTACTAATACAGTCTGGTATTATTCGAATCCATTGCTGTAGAAAACTGGTCACTCATGGACTAATGGTGGTCATATTCAGAAACAGAGAGGGGACTTCTTGAAATCCATGTCCGGATTAGTTGACATATTTTTACCATTTTGAAGAAAAATAAATGATACTGCGGACATAGAACCAATTAAAGGTTCTTTTTAGCTAAAACATTATAAATTCCCTTCCAGGTACTGTGTTCTGCTAAAACAGGAAACAAAAATGAAGCAGTAATAAGCAAGGGTGAGCTAAATGATATGGCACGTGGCAAAACTCTAAGCATGTACTGTATGTATACACAATGGCACATGCAGTCCTAAAAGGTCTGAATTGAAGACACATAGAGTAGGCACAGAAACCATAGTAAATGGCACACCTACATCTTAGATACATAGGGGGAAATTTATCAAGGGATTTGTGCCTATTTTTACATGAATAATTGGATTTTCACCCATTTTTTGGAGCAGTTCTATTTATGAACCAGTATTTAATAGGTGAATATTTTTTAGATGCAACTTTAACATCTTTTACATCTTTTCATATGGGAACTATTGCCTAGCCCAAAAACTATTCTTGGGACTGAATACAGTATAACATAAGGAGAGTATTAGCATAATTCCATTACATTACTGGTATCAGTTCTATACACCATTCTGTTCCATCACTGGTATCAGCTCTATACACCATTCTATTACAGCTATCAGGATCTATACACCATTCTATTACATCAATGATATCAGCTCTATACACCATTCTATTACATCAATGATATCAACTCTATACACCATTCTATTACATCACTGGTATCAGCTCTATAAACCATTCTATTACATCACAGCTATCAGAATCTATACACCATTCTATTACATTCACTAGAATCAGCTCTATACACCATTCTATTCCATCACTGGTATGAACTCTATACACTATCCTATTCCATTACTGGTATCAGCTCTATACACCATTCTATTACATCACTGGTATCAGCTCTATACACCATTCTATTCCATCACTGGTATCAACTCTATACACCATCTATTCCATTACTAGTATCAGCTCTATACACCATTCTATTACATCTCAGCTATCAGAATCTATACACCATTCTATTACATCACTGGTATCAACTCTACACACCATTCTATTCCATCACTGGTATCAACTCTATACACCATTCTATTACATCACTGGTATCAACTCTATACACTATTCTATTCCATCACTGGGTTCAGCTCTATACACCTTTCTATTCCATTACTGTTATGAACTCTATAAACCATTCTATTCCATCACTGGTATCAGCTCTATACACCATTCTATTTCATCACTGGTATGAACTCTATACAGGATTCGGTATGGATTCAAGAAAAGCCAGCTTACCCTTTTCCACTGCGCTTCACAGCCCGGGCTCTCACCCCAACAGGTGCCACTTGTACAATACGATAGCAAAATGAGTCCAGCTTCCAGCGATGTGGTTGCAAATGTGATTTATTCTTAATATCCGTCACCGTACACACACTGCGGGATGCCCCCAACTGAGCCTACGCGTTTCAGCTGCTAGCTGCAGCCTTAATCATGGCTATGCTTCATGTGGCAAAGTCACACTAAATAGCTAACAGGTAGCAGTGCACGTCAACAGGACCTCCCACCAGCTTCCGTGATGACGACAGCACTCATCACCTGCAGACTAATAGGTAGATTCCACCCTTGAAGTCAAAAGACTGTGTGATTAATAACATAAACCTATGTAAAAACAACACATTAGTGCACCTGTATACCTAGGACACAAATATACAATACTGCTAGATATTCCCATGAACTTGAACAACAATATTTCAAATTTATCAGTACGTGCATTAAAAGCAGTCCACACACAGAGGGCTAGAAGAAAGCGCCAGCAAGTGTGTTTATATGTCACAATTTCTATTACTGCGGGATCGCTTATTTCGTTAGTAGTATATTAATAGTTCCTTTCGTAGGTTCATTCCATATGGATGGCAAGTGTTTAAACAAAACATCCAAAAGGCTTCCTTGTTTTTGAGCAATTTTTGAATGTCCCCTCCTCTAGCCGGAGTCCGTATCTTTTCTATTGCAAAAATTCGGAAGAACTTTGTAGACCCTTGATGTTGATCGACAAAGTGTCTTGATGCGCCCGACAGAGTCCTGGTCCCTGGATCTTCAATATCATGTAGGTGTTCACACGCGTGCGTCTTCAATTTGCGTGTGGTGCATCCTACATAAAGTACGTTGCAACTGGTGCATTTGATGATATATACCACATTATAGCTGTTGCAGTTGAGAAACGACTTGATTTGGAATTTTTGGCTTCCCGAACTATCTGTAAACTCCTTACATGTAATAGTAAAAGAGCATGTTTTACATGGGTGGTGACCACACTTGTAGAACCAGGTGGTCGACAACCAGGTAGTATTTTCTTTTTGTACATGCTTTCTATTTGATCCCGGCATTGACGGAGAAAGCATATCACTTATGGTTTTGGCTCTTCTAGATACTACATTGATTCCTTCTAGAATCAAGTATAGTGTTATAGTGTTTATTGTGGGGTCCCCATTAAAAATGGGTAGATATGCATTAACAATCTTCTTTATTTGAGGAAATTGTGGGCTATATCTAGTGACCAATGTAGGTTTTTGTTTTTGATGTGTGCTTTGTTTATTTCTGTTTTAATAGCTCACTTCTATCCCTGTGCTTCACTTTTCCTATTGCTCTGTCTACCATCCATTTTTTATAACCTCGTTCTAGTGACTGTTCAGTGCTACAATTTCTTTTCATGCGCAATAGTTCCCCTACTGGTATACTTTTTATGGTATGTGGGGGGTGGCTGCTCCTGGCATGTAGGGTGGTGTTCCCTGAGATGGCTTTTCTGTGATTTGTGGTCTGTACAGGTTGTCCAGGTATGCCTTCTAGTATAAAATCTAGAAAAACTATGGTCCTGTTGTGAATATTGGCTGTAAATTGCAGATTTCATGTGTTAGAGTTTACATACTCCAGAAACAGATCCAAGTCAGACGTCTCTCCGCTCCATACGATGAGGAGGTCGTCAATGTACCTCCCATACTATCGTATGGAGCGGAGAAAAGGGATTGGAAACTGTGTAAATGTAAGTGTCTTCCCAGAAGGACATGGTAAGATTGGCCAGCAAGGGGGAGTATTTAGCCCCCATCGATACTCCGCTGATCTGTACAACAACTTTACCTGAAAAGAAAAAAAATTGTGTGTCATCAAAGTGACCATTTTGATGAAAGAAATTAGATCTGAATCATAGTTGCTATGGGTTTTCAAATGAAATGAAACCCTAACCCTACATGATATTGAAAATCCAGGGACCAGGACTCTGTCGGGCGCATCAAGACACTTTGTCGATCAACATCAAGGGTCTACAAAGTTCTTCCGAATTTTTGCAATAGAAAAGATACGGACTCCGGCTAGAGGAGGGGACATTCAAAAATTGCTCAAAGACAAGATAGCCTTTTGGATGTTTTGTTTAAACACTTGCCATCCATATGGAAAGAACCTACGAAAGGAACTATTAATATACTACTAACGAAATAAGTAATAGTAAATAAGTAATAGAAATTGTGACATATAAACACACTTGCTGGCGCTTTCTTCTAGCCCTCTGTGTGTGAACTGCTTTTAATGCACGTACTGTTAAATTTAAAATATTGTTGTTCAAGTTCATGGGAATATCTAGCAGTATTGTATATTTGTGTCCTAGGTATACAGGTGCACTAATGTGTTGTTTTTACATAGGTTTATGTTATTAATCACACAGTCTTTTGACTTCAAGGGTGGAATCTACCTATTAGTCTGCAGGTGATCAGTGCTGTCGTCATCACGGAAGCTGGTGGGAGGTCCTGTTGACGTGCACTGCTACCTGTTAGCTATTTAGTGTGACTTTGCCACATGAAGCATAGCCATAATTAAGGCTGCAGCTAGCAGCTGAAACGCGTAGGCTCTGTTGGGGGCATGCCGCAGTGTGTGTACGGTGATGGATATTCAGAAT